>NC_048567.1:41369183-41683627 GCF_013265735.2 Oncorhynchus mykiss
CACCAAGATTGGCAAATTCGCCACTGGCGCTCTGTGCTCTTCACAGATGAAAGCAGGTTCACACTGAGCACATGTGACAGACGTGACAGTCTGGAGACGCCGTGGAGAACGTTCTGCTGCCTGCAACATCCTCCAGCATGACCGGTTTGGCGGTGGGTCAGTCATGGTGTGGGGTGGCATTTCTTTGGGGGGGCCGCACAGCCCTCCATGTGCTCGCCAGAGGTATTCTGACTGCCATTAGGTACCGAGATGAGATCCTCAGACCCCTTGTGAGACCATATGCTGGTGCCGTTGGCCCTGGGTTCCTCCTAATGCAAGACAATGCTAGACCTCATGTGGCTGGAGTGTGTCAGCAGTTCCTGCAAGAGGAAGGCATTGATGCTATGGACTGGCCCGCCCGTTCCCCAGACCTGAATCCAATTGAGAACATCTGGGACATCATGTCTCGCTCCATCCACCAACGCCACGTTGCACCACAGACTGTCCAGGACTTGGCGGATGCTTTAGTCCAAGTCTGGGAGGAGATCCCTCAGGAGACCATCCGCCACCTCATCAGGAGCATGCCCAGGCGTTGTAGGGAGGTCATACAGGCATGTGGAGGCCACACACACTACTGAGCCTCATTTTGACTTGTTTTAAGAACATTACTTCAAAGTTGAAATCAGCCTGTAGTGTGGTTTTCCACTTTCATTTTGAGTGTGACTCCAAATCCAGACCTCCATGGGTTGATAAATTTGATTTCCATTGATAATTTTTTGTGTGATTTTGTTGTCAGCACATGTATGTATATCACATGTATGTATATCAACTATGTAAAGAAAAACGTATTTAATAATAATAATATTTCATTCATTCAGATCTAGGATGTGCTATTTTAGTGTTCCCTTTATTTTTTTGAGCAGTGTAGTTGATGATTGCTGCTCTACCTGCCAACAGAGAGATGATAAATTAAATGATGATTTGAGGCTGACACCTGCACACTTTCACAATGACACAATAGTTTTTTTATTTTTTATAAATAATAATAAGTTAACCAGTTGCATCTCTAGGGGCGCTATTTCATTTTTGGATAAAAAACGTTCCCGTTTTAAGCGCGATATTTTGTCACGAAAAGATGCTCGACTATGCATATATATATGTATATATATTCTGAAGTTTCAGAATCTGCAAAGATTTTGTCTGTAAGTGCCCCAGAACTCATTCTACAGGCGAAACCAAGATGATACGTTAAACAGGAAATGAGCAGAATTTCTGAAGCTCTGTTTTCTAATGTCTCCTTATATGGCTGTGAATGCGACAGGAATAAGCTTAGACCTTCTGCCGTTTCCCCAAGATGTCGGCAGCATTGTGACGTATTTGTAGGCATATCATTGGAAGATTGGCCATAAGAGACTACATTTTCCAGGGGTCCGCCCGGTGTCCTTTGTCTAAATTTGTGCGTAATCTTCAGGTGCGGGCATTTTCTCCTGGGATTCAGGAGAGAAAGCACACTTCCACGAACGATATATCATCGAAGAGATATGTGAAAAACACCTTGAGGATTGATTCTAAACAACGTTTGCCATGTTTTCAGTCGATATTATGGAGTTAATTTGGAAAAAAGTTCGCGTTTTGAGGACTGAATTTTCGTTTTTTTTTGGTAGCCAAATGTGATGTACAAAACGGAGCTATTTCTAATACACAAAGAACATTTTTGGAAAAAGTGAGCATCTGCTATCTAACTGAGAGTCTCCTCATTGAAAACATCTGAAGTTCTTCAAAGGTAAATTATTTTATTTGAAGGCTTTTATGTTTTTGTTGAAATGTTGCGTGCTGGATGCTAACGCTAATGCTAATGCTAAATGCTAACGCTAAATGCTAAAACTAAATGCTACGCTAGCTAGCTACTTTTACACAAATGATTGTTTTCCTATGGTTGAGAAGCATATTTTGAAAATCTGAGATGACAGTGTTGCTTACAAAAGGCTAAGCTTGAGAGATGGCATATTTATTTCATTTCATTTGCGATTTTCATGAATAGTTAACGTTGTGTTATGCTAATGAGCTTGCTGATAGATTTACACAATCCTGGATACAGGGGTTTTTTCATAGCTAAACGTGACGCAGAAAACGGAGCGATTTGTCCTAAACAAATAATCTTTCAGGAAAAACTGAACATTTGCTATCTGAGAGTCTCCTCATTGAAAACATCTGAAGTTCTTCAAAGGTAAATGATTTTATTTGAATGCTTTTCTGTTTTTTTGTGTAAATGTTGCCAGCTGAATGCTAATGCTAAATGCTACGCTAAATCAATACTGTTACACAAATGCTTGTTTTGCAATGGTTGAGAAGCATATTTTGAAAATCTGAGATGACAGTGTTAACAAAAGGCTAAGCTTGAGAGCTAGCATATTTATTTCATTTCATTTGCGATTTTCATGAATAGTTAACGTTGCGTTATGGTAATGAGCTTGAGTCTGTATTCACGATCCCGGATCCGGGATGGGGAGATCAGAAAGGTTAAGTAATTATAGGCTATATTTCATAGAAATATGAAAACCCTGGGAAATTACTTTATTATTCTTTATAGTGCCTTGGGTACGAGAAATGCGCTTTACAAATTAAATACATTCTTATTATAATGTGTTACTTTTATCATCCGTGTCATGACGTGGCCCTCTTTGGGTACAGCGAGCACTATCCCCCTCTCTCTCTCTTCCCCCTACACCCAGGCTCTGTTAGGCAGGTCATAAATTCCTAGAGGAGTTCTCTCCTCATGGCCAGAGTAGAGAGGGAGTGAGGTTCACAGGAGAACAAAAGAACTGCTTCCACATCACAGAACTTGAAAACTGAAAAATGTCCATGTTTTGAAGAATGTGTACATGGTCAGGGAAGAATCCAGATATGACCGGTCCATTTCGTTTAAATGTTAGTGAAACTCATGAGAGACAATACAGCCACATTACCATAACTCTGTTTATACAATAGTCTCAGTTGTGAGGCTTGCATTAAAATTGTTGTAAAATTAATGAGTAAAGATTAAACTATTTGTTGAAGGAAACTCCAATTCCCTTTGAATTTTAACTATACCATTTGCCCGCCCCATGAGCACAGACATTGATCTGGCATCATGGGACAGACCCTTTCTACTGTTACGAATATAACCCCCACCTGGAGGAATTCCCTTCAGACCAGCTTACCTCAATTACCATGAGAGGGCTAAGGTTTGAGTAGATTGATGAATCTTTTAACCATACCACATCGTTAACCTTTTGCGTGTAGGGGGCAGTATTTTCGTTTTTGGCAAAAAAACATACCCATTCGAAACTGCCTATTTCTCAGCCCCAGAAACTAGAATATGCATATAATTGTCAGATTAGGATAGAAAACTGTAAAAATATTGTCTGTGAGTATAACAGAACTGATATAATAGGCGAAAACCTGAGGAAAATCAGGAAGTGCCTCTTATTTTGAAACCTCTGTTCCTATGCATGCCTATCCTCCATTTAAAGGGATATCAACCATATTCCCTTTTCTATGGCTTCCCTAAGGTGCCAACAGTCTTTAGACATAGTTTCAGGCTTTTATTTTGAAAAATGAGCGTGAAAGATCACATTGCGTAAGTGGATAGGTGGGGGCTCTCAGAGTGAGTTTTGCGCTACAGAGTAAAGCGGCCATTGTTTCTCCCGGTGTTATTGAAAAATCTACACATCCGGTTGATATATTATCTAATATATATTTTAAAAACAACCTGAGGATAGATTATAAAAAACTGACATTTTTCTGTGGACATTACGGATACTATTGGAATTTATCTGCGTTGTCGTGACCGCTCTTTCCTGTGGATTCTGAACATAACACGCCAAACAAACAGAGGTATTTTGGGTATAAAAAGTCTTTAAGGAACAGAAGGAACATTTGTGTAACTGGGAGTCTCGTGAGTGAAAACATCCGAAGATCAAAGGTAAACTATTAATTTGATTGTTTTTCTGATTTTCGTGACCAAGCTACTTTGATGCTAGGTGTTCATAATGTTTTGTCGAGCGATTGATAAACTTACACAAACGCTTGGATTGCTTTCGCTGTAAAGCATATTTTCAAAATCTGACATGACAGGTGGATTAACAAAAGGCTTGTGATTTCATGAATATAAACATTTTTAGTAATAGTAGTTGAATGTGGCGCTCTGCAAATCAGCAGTTGTTGATAAATTATCCCGTTAATGGGATTGCAGCCATAAGAAGTTAAAGAAAAAAATAAGCAAACACATTTGGTGTTCGCCACAAGGCATGTGGGAGACTCCCCAAACATATGGAAGAAGGCACTCTGCTCAGATGAGATTAAAATTGAGCTTTTTGGCCATCAAGGAAAACGCTACATCTGGCACAAACCCAACACCTTCTATCACCCCTAGAACCTCATCCCCACAGTGAAGCATGGTGGTGGCAGCCTCATGTTGTGGGGATGTTTTTCCATTGGCAGGGACTGGGGAACTGGTCAGCATTGAAGGAATGATGGATGGCGCTAAATGCAGGGAAATTCTTGAGGGAAACTCAAGAAGTTAATGTCACAGTTTAATCTTTACTCATTAATTTTATACAACAATTAGATGCAAACACCATAATTGAGAAATGTACACATTCAGAGATATAGTTATGTGTGTTTCCTGTCCTCTCAGAGGTCACCAAATGAAACACAGTTGTCATACCCGTCCCGCCACGGACCATTAACACCTTCTCACAAGTGGACATTTTGTTTCGTATTCTAATTTTGCTATGTGAAATCCTTTGTTCTTTCTGTGTCTCTTTCTTCATGGCCAAGGGCAGAGAGTCTCTGCCAGGAATTTATGACATGAGAACAGAACCTGGATGGTAGAGAGTGGGAAGCCATGATCTATAACCAGAAAGGGCCAAGTCATGACACAACACTGAAACATGCATGAGAGCACCAGCTGTAACGGAAGACTGTGATCACGCTCTCCTCAGCCGATGTGATTAAGATCTTTAGACAGGTCAACATTCACAAGGCCGCAGCGCCAGACGGAGTACCAGGATGTGTACTGAGAGCATTTGCTGACCAACTTACAAGTGTCTTCACTGACATTTTCCACATGTTTTAAGACTACCGACCCGTAGCACTCACGTCTGTAACCGTGCATTGCTTTGAGAGGCTGGTCATGGTTCACATCAACATCATCCCAGAAACTCTAGACCCACTCCAATTAGCATATCGCCCCAACAGATTCAGTCTCTATTTCACTCCACACTGCCCTTTCCCACCTGAACAAAAGGAACACTTGTGAGAATGATATTAATTTACTACAGCTCAGTGTTCAATACCATAGTGCCCACAAAGCTCATCAAAAATCTAAGGACCCTGGGACTAAATGCCTCCCTCTGCAACTGGATCCTGGACTTCCTGATGGGCCTCCCCCAGGTGGTAAGGGTAGGTAACAGCACATCCGCCACGCGGAGGATCCTCAACACTGGGGCCCCTCATGGGTGCGTGCTCAGCCCCCTCCTGTACTCCCTGTTCACTCATGACTGCACAGCCAGGCACAACTCCAACACCATGTGTAAATTTGCCGATGACACAGTGGTAGGCCTGATCACCGACAACAATGAGACAGCCTATTAGGGAGGAGGTCAGAGACCTGGCCGTGTGGTGCCAGGACAACAACCTGTCAAACGAATTTTCAAGACAAAGGAGATGATTGTGGACTACAGGAAAGAGGACCAAACACGCCCCCATTCTCATCGACGGGGCTGCAGTGGAGCAGGTTGAGAGCTTCAAGTTCCTTGGTGTACACATCAAACTAACATGGTCCAAGCACACCATGACAGTTGTGAAGCAGGCACGACAAAACCTATTCCCTCTGAGGAGACTGAAAAGATTTGGTATGGGCCCTCAGATTCTCAAAAAGTTATACAACTACACCATCGATTGCATTCTGACTGGTTGCATTACTGCCTGGTATGGCAACTGCTCGGCCTCCGACCGCAGGGCACTACAGAGGGTAGTGTGAATGGCCCAGTACATCACCTTGGCCAAGCTTCCTGCCATCCAGGACCTCTATACCAGGTGGTGTCAGAGGAAGGCCCTAAAAATCGTCAAAGACTCCAGCCACCCTAGTCACAGACTGTTCTCTCTGCTACCACACGGCAAGCGGTACCGGAGTGCCAGTCTAGGTCCAAGAGGCTTCTATAAATAGTTTCTACCCCCAAGCCATAAGACTCCTGAACATCTAGTCAAACAGCTACACAGTATTTGCATTGCCACCCCCCTCTCTACACCACTGCCACTCTCTGTTGTCATCAATGCATAGTCACTTTAATTAACTCTACCTACGTGTACATACTATCTCAACTAACCGGTGCCACCGCACATTGACTCTGTACCGGCACCCCCCTGTATATATTGTTATTTTTTACTGCTGCCCTTTAATTACTTGTTACTTTCATCTCTTATTCTTATCTGTATTTTTTTAAACTGCACTGTTGGTTAGGGGCTCGTAGTAAGCGTTTCACTGTAAGGTGTTATACAAAATATTTCTACAGAATATTTCAAAAGTTGCCTGTAAACTTTGCCAAAACATTTCACACTACTTTTGTAATACAACTTTAGGTATTTTTAAACGTTAATATTCGATCAAATTGAAGACGGGTCTATCTGTGTTCAATACAGGAAGACAACAAAACAAGCTACTTTTCAAGTCTTGCGCAACTCTCAACAGTGTTACGCAGTTCCTAGATGGCTGTACTTCTTCATTGCACAAAGGAATAAGCTCAACCAAATTCCAAAGACTGGTGACATCCAGTGGATGTCCTAAGAAATATTGTTTCCCAATGAGACTCACTGAACAGACAGAGACCTCAAAAAAAAAATCTGAACGGTTAGTCCTCTGGGTTTTGCCTGCTACATAAGTTCTGTTATACTCACAGACATGATTCAAACAGTTTTAGAAATGTCAGTGTTTTCTATCCAAATATACTAATAATATGCATATCTTACATTCTTGGCATGAGTAGCAGGAAGTTGAAATTGGGCTTGCTATTTATCCAAAAGTGAAAATGCTGCCCCCTATACCTTAAGAAGTTAACATGGATATGACCTCTTTTCCCCACCTCCCACAGCAGACTGCACAATTTCCCTGACTGTGTCGACACAATATAGCCGCCCCTAAGGTAGGGTATCCTCCCGTCTCCCTCAATATCGGGCATGCCAAAGTGACACACTGCATTATTCTGATATGTTACTAAAAAATGTTTTATTTCACCTTTATTCACCCAGGTAGGCTAGTTGAGAACAAGTTCTCATTTACAACTGCGACCTGGCCAAGAATAAAGCAAAGCAGTTCGACACATACAACAACACAGAGTTACACATAGAATAAACAAACTTACAGTCAATAATAAGGTAGAAAAAAATTAAATATACAGTGTGCAAATGAGGTAAGATGAGGTAAGGCAATCAATAGGCCAATGGTGGCGAAGTAATTACAATATACCAATTAAACACAGGAGTGATTGATGTGCAGAAGATGAATGTGCATATAGAGATATTGGGGTGCAAAGGAGCAAGATAAATAAATAAATAAATACAGTATGGGGATGAGGTCGTTGGATGGGCTATGTTACAGATGGGCTATGTACAGGTGCAGTGATCTGTGAACTGCTCTGACAGCTGGTGCTTAAAACTAGTGAGTTAGATCTCCAGCTTCAGTGATTTTTGCAGTTCGTTTCAGTCATTGGCAGCAGAGAACGGGAAGGAAAGGCAGCCAAAGGAATAATTGGCTTTGGGGGTTACTAGTGAGATATACATGTACCTGCTGGAGGGCATACCACGAGTGGGTGCTGCTATGGTGACCAGTAAGCTGAGATAAGACGGGGCTTTACCTTGCAGAGACTTGTAAATGACCTAGAGCCAGTGGGTTTGGCAACGAGTATGATGCGAGGGCCAGCACACGAGAGCGTACAGGTTGCAATGGTGGGTAGTATATGGGGCTTTGGAGACAAAACGGATGGCACTGTGATAGACTGCATCCAATTTGTTGAGTAGAGTGTTGGAGGGTATTTTGTAAATGACATCGCCGAAGTCGAGGATCGATAGGATGGTCAATTTTACGAGGGTATGTTTGGCAGTCGCTGCCCGCACAAGTACTTTATAAGCACTGTGTGTTAACCATCGGAAGAGTGTTTGAGCTTCCCTTCCTCAGGAGGGAGGGAGGGAGGTTGTGCGAGAAAGAGCGAGGTGGAGGGGGTGAATGATGAGGAAGGAGAGAGAAGAGGGTGAGAGAATGGTGGGGGAAGGGGGAGAGTGAGGGAGGGTGAGAGGGGAGAGAGAACGTGAGAGGGTGAAGGAGGGAGGGGAAAGAGTCAACAGACAGAGGGGAGGGTGAGGGAGAGAGAGGGGAGGGAGGGAAGGAGAGCAAGGGAGAAAGGTGGAGGCGGTGAAAGAAGGGGAAGGAGAGAGAAGAGGGGTATAAAGAGGAAGTACAGAAAAAGATTGAGGGAGGCAAAGAGAATGAAGGGAGAGGGAGGGGGGAGATGGGAGGGGAATAAAGAAAAGAGAGGGACATGTCTCTGTCTGTTTGTCATCTTCCCATAAGCATGAATTGGTTGATACTCATATTTTCCACATTGACTGGAATTGTATTGACATAAGTGTCAACGTTGTGACAATCATCTTTTCCTATTTGATGTGACACATTGACACAAACATCAATTCGTTGACACATCTTGTCTCATTCAGTGCAATGCATTGACATTAGCATCAACCCTGTGACACTCATATTTTCTCATTGAATGAAGTGCATTGACCCTTATCTTTTCCCATTGACTGGAATGTATTGACCAAAGCATCAAACTTGTGACACATCTTTTGTCACATAACACAATGTCAAAGATGTCTCAAGTTTTGCGGGAGTGGCACATTGCCATGCTGACTGCAGGAATGTCCAGAGCTGTTGCCAGATTTCAATTCTAATTTCTCTACCTTAAAACTTGTTGAGGATAGGGGGCAGTATTTTCACTTTGGATGAATTGCGTGCCCATAGTGAACTGCATCCTACTCTGTCCTAGATTGCTAATATATGCATATTATTATTACTATTGGATAGAAAACACCCTGAAGTTTCTAAAACTGTTTGAAGTATGTCTGTGAGTATAACAGAACTCATAGGGCATGCAATCTTCCAAACAAGAAGTGAAATTCTGAATGTGGGGCAAATTTGACGTCATCACCCCCTCCTTTCCCAACAGGATATGGATCTGGTAGAACATCCTACGCCTTCCACTAGATGTCCTCATTCAGTAGAAAGTGGAATGGAGCATTTGCTGTGAACTTTGACCGAATGGGAGGGGAAATAGTCAGTGTCCCGACAGAATGCCAATTTCCTGTGGCGCATTTCTCTGTGGGTGCTTCCGTTGTTCCATTTGGCTGCAGCTGAAAACGTATGATCCGGTTGGAACGTTATTGGATATATATGATAATAATATCCTGAAGATTGATTCTCTACTTAGTTTGACCAGTTTATTCGACCTGGAATATATCTTTTTGAAATTTTCGTGCAAGTTGTCCTGGACCAGCAGTCAGTTTTTGGGCACGTGAGCTGAAAGAGATAGCAAATGCAGCTAATTGTACACTAGTATTGGACATTATGGAACAAAACAACTAGGACTCCTTGCACTACATTCTGATGAAAGATCAAAGGTAAGCCTTGTCTCAGGATGGTAAGTTGGTGGTTGAAGATATCCCTCTAGTGGTGTGGGGGCTGTGCTTTGGCAAAGTGGGTGGGGTTATATCCTTCCTGTTTGGCCTTGTCCGGGGGTGTCCTCGGAGTGGGCCACAGTGTCTCCTGACCCCTCCTGTCTCAGCCTCCAGTATTTATGCTGCAGTAGTTTATGTGTCGGGGGGCTAGGGTCAGTTTGTTATATCTGGAGTACTTCTCCTGTCCTATTTGGTGTCCTGTGTGAATCTAAGTGTGCGTTCTCTAATTCTCTCCTTCTCTCTTTCTCTCTCTCGGAGGACCTGAGTCCTAGGACCATGCCCCAGGACTACCTGACATGATGACTCCTTGCTGTCCCCAGTCCACCTGGCTGTGCTGCTGCTCCAGTTTCAACTGTTCTGCCTTATTATTATTCGACCATGCTGGTCATTTATGAACATTTGAACATCTTGGCCATGTTCTGTTATAATCTCCACCCGGCACAGCCAGAAGAGGACTGGCCATCCCACATATGCTCTCTCTAATTCTCTCTTTCTTTCTCTCTCTCGGAGGACCTGAGCCCTAGGACCATGCCCCAGGAATACCTGACATGATGACTCCTTGCTGTCCCCAGTCCACCTGACTGTGCTGCTGCTCCAGTTTCAACTATTCTGCCTTATTATTATTATTCGACCATGTTGGTCATTTATGAACATTTGAACATCTTGACCATGTTTTGTTATAATCTCCACCCGGCACAGCCAGAAGAGGACTGGCCAACCCACATAGCCTGGTTCCTCTCTAGGTTTCTTCCTAGGTTTTGGCCTTTCTAGGGAGTTTTTCCTAGCCACCGTGCTTCTACGCCTGCATTGCTTGCTGTTTGGGGTTTTAGGCTGGGTTTCTGTACAGCACTTTGAGATATCAGCTGATGTACGAAGGGCTATATAAATAAATTTGATTTGATTTGAAGGGAATATTTATGTTGTAATTTCGTATTTCTGTTGACTCCAACATGGCGGAGAAATACTTTTACATCTGAGCGCTGTTTCAGATTATTGCAATGTTAGGCTTTTTCCGTAACGTTTAAAAACAATCTGACACAGCGGTTGCATTAAGAACCAGTGTATCTTTAATTATATGTAGAACATGTATCTTTAGTCAAAGTTTATGATGAGTATTTCTGTTATCTGGCGTAGCGTTCTATAATGCCTCCGGATATTTTGGAGGCAGTTCTGAACATGGCGTCAATGTAAACCGAGATTTGTGGATATAAATATGCATATTATCAAACAAAACATAAATGTATTGTGTAACATGTCATATGAGTGGCATCTGATGAAGATTTTCAAAAGGTTAGTGATTCATTTTATCTCTAATCCTGCTTTTGTGACTATCTTTGGCTGGAAAAAATGGCTGCGTTTTCCCTTTGATTTGGTGGTGGTCTAACATAAATATATGTTCTGTTTTCACTGTAAAACATTTTAAAAATCGGACATGATGGGTAGATGAACAAGATGTTTCTTTCATTTGAGGTATTGGACTTGTTAAAGTGTGAAAGTTAAATATTTCTAAAGAATACCTTTTCAGCTGAATGGGGGGGATGGAGTTCCCTGAGGGGAAGCCACCTCCAAATGTTGTTTTAGAGAATTTTATAATAGGTATTACCGGCCACACAAACGCAGACCACTTGTAACCACGCCAGCCCAAGAACTCACATCCAGCTTCTTCACCTGCGGGACTGAGACCAGCCACTCGGACAGCTGATGAAACTGTGGGTTTGCACAACCGAAGAATTTCTGTCAGAAACCATCTCAGGGAAGCTCATCTGTGTGTTTGTTACACATAGGTTGATGATGTAAAGAACATTTATTGGTCTGTGGTAATGAGGCACAACCAGACGCCGCACTTGATGCATTTATGAAACTACTTATTCTAGTTACAAATGTATTATTTTACCTTTTTTCAAATAGGCAAGTCAGTTAAGAACAAATTCTTATTTTTAATGACGGCCTAGGAACAGTGGGTTAACTGCCTTGTTCAGAAAGACATTTTTACCTTGTCAGCTCTGGGATTTGATCTTGCAAACTTCCAGTTACTAGTCCAACACTCTAACTACTAGGCTACCTGCCACTAGGCTAACCACGCACCCATTATGAAAATGATTGTAAAAACTGTTAAATCCCCTTGGATTGATGAGGAATTGAAAAATTGTATGGTTGAGCGGGATGAGGCAAAGGTATGACAATTAAGTCTGGCAGCCCAACTGATTGGCAAACGTACTGCAAATTAAGAAATCATGTAACTAAATCAAATGAAAATAAACTCCACTATGAAACAAAGATACATTAAATAAAGAATGACATTAAAAAGCTTTGGGGCACCTTAAATACAATTTTGGGAAAAAAAAGCCAACTCGGCACCTTCAGTCAATGAATCATATGGCTCATTCATCAAAGTCCATTGATATTGCAAGCTACTTCAATGACTTTTTCATTCGTAAGATTAGTGAACTAAGGGATGACATGCCAGCAACAAATGTTGACACTGCATATCCAAGTATATCTGACCAAATTATGAAAGACAAGAATTGTACTTCTGAATTCCGTAAAGTCAAGACCACTTGATCAACAGAGAACCATATGACCTTCCATGGTTTGTCACTGTTGACTTGTATTTCTTCAACAGTTTTAGCTGAAGTAGTTCTCTGCATGTGTAAAATGTATGGCCATCTAGGATAAGCATCCATAACACCCCAAAACATTTGCTTTTTGTCTTCTGCAAAGTCTAAGTGAATTGTCTCCCATGGACCTGATGCCCATTTCCATGTATCTACTGGCACTTTTGCAGTCATGCTACACTGCTGCTTACATATGTCACAAAGACTTACTTAACTTTCAATATTTACATGAAGTTTAGGCCACCAGAGAAGACTTATAGCTAAGGATTTCATCTTAACTATACCCCAATGACTCATGTAGTTCTGCCAATAGTCTGCTTTGCAGGCGTTGAGGAATCACCACCCTGTAACCCCAAAGAATACAGACAACCTCAATTGTAAGTTAAACATTTATTTTGACATGAGGTTTAAAAGGTCTGGTACGTGGTTTAGCCAACCTGACATTACATATTGCTTAACCATTTTCAATACAGAATCTCTCAGTTTCAAGTGCTACATCCTTAGCAGTGACTGGCAAGTCATCTATAAATGACATTCTATTCACTGGATTTGTTGTAGGACCCCTACAATTACTCAGTGGGAGTCTGAACAATGCATCTGCATTGCCATGCTGCTCTGACTTTTTGTATTGTGTCTCATATGTGTAAGCTGCTAAAATAAAAGACCATTGTGGTATTCTATCTGCTGCAAGTGTTGGGACACCTGTCTCAGGACCAAGAATCTTAAGAGGCTCAAGGTCTGTCAGCAAGGTTAATTTCCTACCATACAGATACAGATGAAATATCACTCCAAAAACCAGTCCTAGTGCTTCTTTTTCTATTTGAGAATAATTTATTTCTGTGTTGGTAAGCATCCTAGAGGCAAATGTTATAGGTTTCTCAGAACCATCCTTCATTTTGTGAGAAATCACTGCACCTACACACGGTAGCTCAAATCGAATAAAATTGTATTGTTCACATGCACATGGTTAGCAGATTTTAATGTGAGTGTAGTGAAATGCTTGTGCTTCTACTTCCGACAATGCAGTAATATCTAACAAGTTAACAAATTCACAACAACTACCTTACACACACAAATGTAATGGGATGAATAAGAATATGTACATATAAATATATGGATGAGCGATGGCCGTGCGGCATAGGCAAGATGCAGTAGATGGTATAGAACAGTATGTACATATGAGATGAGTAATGTAGTATATGTAAACATTATTAAAGTGGCGTTATTTAAAGTGACTAGTGAAACCTTTATCAAGTCCATTTATTAAAGTGGCCAGAGATTTGAGTCTGTATCTTGGCAGCAGCCTCTCTATGTTAGTGATGGTAGTATAACAATTTGATGGCCTTGAGATAGAAGCTGTTTTCAGTCTCTCGGTCCCAGCTGTGATGCACCTGTTCTGACCTCACCTTCTGGATGATAGCGGGGTGAACATGCAGCTCGGGTGGTTGATGTCCCTGATGATCTTTTTGGCCTTCCTGTGACATCGGGTGCTGTAGGTGTCCTGGAGGGCAGGTAGTTTGCCCTCCAATGTGATGCGTTGTGCAGACGGCACTACCATCTGGAGAGCCTTGCGGTTGAGGTCCGTGTAGTTGCCGTACCAGGCAGTGATACAGCCTGACAGTATGCTCACGATTGTGCATCTGCAAAAGATTTGTGATTATTTTAGGTGACAAGACAAATTTCTTCAGCCTCCTGAGGTTTAAGGGCACTATTGCGCCTTCTTCATCTTCATGCTGTCTGTGTGGGTGGATCATCTCAGTTTGTCTGTGATGTGTACGCCGAGGAACTTAAACTTTCCACCTTCTCCACTACTGTACCGTCGATGTGGATGGACAGCAGCTCCCTCTGCTGTTTCCTGAAGACTACAATCCTCTCCTTTGTTTTGATGATTTTGAGTGAAAGGTTCATACTCCGAGGGCCCTCACCTCCTCCCCGTAGGTATTCAACCCTACCAAACTTGATGATTGAGTTGGAAGCGTGCATGGCCACACAGTCATGGATGAACAGGGAGTAGAAGAGAGGGTCTTGAATGCACCCTTGTGGGACACCACTGTTGTGGATCAGCGTGGTAGAGATGTTGTTTCCTACCTTCAGCACCTGGGGGCGACCGTCAGAAAGTCCAGGACTCAGTTGCACAGGGCCTCGAGCTTAATGACGAGTTTGGAGGGTACTATGGTGCTAAATGCTGAGCTGTAGTCAATGAACAGCCTTCTTACATACAGTTGAAGACAGAAGTTTACATACACCTTAGCCAAATACATTTAACTTAGGTCAAAATCTTCCAACAATAATTTGGGTGAATTTTGGCCCATTCCTCCTGACAAAACTGGTGTAACTGAGGCAGGTTTGTAGGCCTTCTTGCTTGATCAAATTTTCTATGGGATTGAGGTCTGGGCTTTGTGAAGGCCACTCCAATACCTTGACTTTGTTGTCCTTAAGCTATTTTGCCACAACTTTGGAAGTATGCTTGGGGTCATTGTCCATTTGGAAGACCCATTTGCAACCAAGATTTAACTTCCTGACTGACGTCTTGAGATGTTGCTTCAACATATCCACATACTTTTCCCACCTCATGATGCCATCTATTTTGTGAAGTGCACCAGTCCCTCCTGCAGCAAAGCACCTCCACAACATGATGCTGCCAACAACATGCTTCATGGTTGGGATGGTGTTCTTCAGCTAGCAAGCCTCCCCCTTCTCCTCCAAACATAACGATGGTCATTATGGCCAAACAGTTCTATTTTTGTTTCGTCAGACGAGAGGAAATTTTTCCAAAAACTATGATCTTTGTCCCCATGTGCAGTTGCTAACCATAGTCTGGCTTTATGGCGGTTTAGGAGCAGTGGCTTCTTCCTTGCTGAGCGGCCTGTCAGGTCATGTCGATCTAGGACTCGTTTTACTGTGGATATAGATACTTTTATACCGGTTTCCTCCAGCATATTCACAAGGTCCTTTGCTGTTGTTCTGGGATTGATTTGCACTTCTTGCACCAAAGTACGTTAATCTCTAGAAGACAGAACGCGTCTCCTTCCTGAGCGGTATGACGGCTGCGTGGTCCCATGGTGTTTATACTTGCATACTATTGTTTGTACAGATGAATGTGGTACCTTCAGGCGTTTGGGAATTGCTCCCAAGGATGAACCGGACTTGTGGAGGTCTACAATTTTTTTAATTTCTGATTTCTTTTGATTTTCCCGTGATGTCAAGCAAAGAGGCACTGAGTTGGAAGGTAGGCCTTAAAATATATCCACAAGTACACCTCCAATTGACTCAAATTATATCAATTAGCAGAAGCTTCTAAAGCCATGACCTAATTTTCTGCAATTTTCCAAGCTGTTTAATTAAATGCACAGTCAACTTAGTGTATGTAAACTTCTGACCCACTGGAATTGTAAGACAGTGAATTATAAGTGAAATGTCTGTAAACAATTGTTGGAAAAATGTCCCAATTGACTTGCCAAAACTATAGTTTGTTAAAAACCTCTTCAGTCTACCCCCTCCTTTTTCGAACATTCTGTTAAAAATTGCGCAACATTTCAGCGTCCTGCTACTCATGCCAGGAATATAGTATATGCATATGATTAGTATGTGTGGATAGAAAACACTCTGAAGTTTCTAAAACTGGTTAAATCACGGCTGTGACTATAACAGAGCGTGTGTTTCATCGAAAAGCGCAAGAAAAACTGGTCACTGAAAACTGAAAAAAATATCCATGCGCCACTTGCATGTATTGTTTAAGGGACACCAAATTAAATAGTGTCCCAATTCCTACAGCTTCCACACGATGTCGCCAGTCTTGTCAATTTCCTGGGAGTTATTTATTGGTCAAACAAAGGAGAGAGATTCCATTCCATCCGGTCTCCGACAGGACGTCTTGGAAGAGAGATTTCCCGAACATGATTTGAAGACGTGGGTGGAGCTATTGAATACACATCGCCCGTGTTCAATTTGATAGATTATTAACGTTTACTAATACCTAAAGTTGGATTAATAAAGTATTTCGAAGTGTCAACAAAGAAGCTCGTCAAAGGTAATGAATGTTTTATATTTTATTTCTGCTATTTGTGTAGCGCCGGCTACGCTAATTCTTTTGTTTACGTCGCCTTCAGGTATTTCGGGGTGTTGCATGCTATCAGATAATAGCTTCTCATGCTTTCGCCAAAAAGCAATTTAAAAATCTGACTTGTTGGCTAGATTCACAACGAGTGTAGCTTTAATTCAATACCCTGCATGTGTGTTTTAATGAACGTTTGAGTTTTAACGAGTACATTTAGCATTTAGCGTAGCGCATTTGCATTTCCAGGTGTCTAGATGGGACGTCTGCGTGTCGGGTGGGAGTAAGAAGTTAACAAGAAATGGTTGGAGTGGTTGAAAAACGAGTTTTATTGACTTCAACTGTAGCGGTTTTTCAACAGCTTGTCTAAATGCAGCTGATACAACATAGCCTGGTCCAACCTGAGTCCATCTGCACCCGTTCAAAAGGAACACAGTTGAATACATTGGCCAACAACCAATGAGGGGGTATCAATAAAATTATGCATATCCAATCAGATACATATTTCCCATATCATGCACTGAACACGTGTATTTACCATTTTAACCAGGTGTGCATCATAACATAACATGTTGTTTCTCTCTCAAACACCCCAACTGTATTCCCAGTCATGTGAAATCCATAGAGTTGGGCCTGACTGATTTTCTTATATGAACTTTAACTCAGTAAAATCTTTGAAATTGTTGCATGTTGCATTTCAATTTATGTTCAGTGTATTAACATACGATGTCAATTGGTTGACAATCATCTTTCCCCATTGACTGTGATATATTGACAAGCATCATGTGGTTGACCCTCATCTTTTCTCATAATTTGGTTGAAGCATAACTTTTGCAAAAAGGTGACAGTATGCAAGCACGGCTCCAGGATCTTCTCTCCCGGTGGTAAGGGGGAGTTTGACCAATACGTGGTGCTAAGAAAATAATCCATTTTCATGACTTCAGAGTTAAGGATGTTCCCGTTTTTTTTCAAATAAAAGCAGATATGGCACACAGCAGATTAGATATAAATGTAGTTTTTAATTGAATTTGGCCAAGAATCAAAATAGCTATAAGCCTAATACAAGTGACCACAAGGCATTGACAAAAATGTATTTCACTTGCAAAGGTGAAAGACTTCAGCGCTGAAGTCTTTCAGAAATAACAACGCAATACATCCAAAATGCGACAACAATAAGTGCATCTGTACCACATGCATTATCAGACAACTGTGCATTGGTAATAATGCTTCTGATGAATTGGCTATCACAATGTCAGAAATTAAATAAATAATATCCAAACTGCAGCCTATGCATGTTAATTGTGCACACATATATAAAACAAACTGGCTATCATCACAATCTTAGTGATTATATTTCTATTGTAAACAAAATAACTTGTAGGCCGACGATACACATGCATCCTGCTATGCATTGCTTTTGATGTCTATCACAACGTCAGAAATGAAAGGAATAATAGCCACTGTGCAGCCACAACAAGAATTGCATTTACCCTATGCCTGTCATCCATGCACACATGGTGTTAAACGAGCTGGCTATCATCACAATCTTAGCGATTATATTTATTTTGTAAAAATACTTGTAGGCCGAAGATATGCATGCCTCTTCTTGTTCCATCCAGATTCAGATCAGCGTGATTGAATGTGATTGAATTATGATCCCACCACCGGACAGGTGCACTCTGTCAATAAATAAAAGGCCTTTCAGTTACTAATCAAGCGTTTTATAGAAGGACGATGCATATGTTGGGGTGGTTCAGTGCAAATGAGTAATCTTCTGGACATCCAGGGCCTTGGTTCTTTCCGCGTGTATGAACAGGCAGGCAAGGTTTCTGAGTCAAGGGTTTGCCATTCTGTTTCTCAGGGAGGTTTTTACACGGCCCGCATACAGGAAAAACTGCGCTCACATGACACGGAGGTTACTGGCAGATATGCGTAAAAGTTTATAGATGTCCACAAAGGAGTCTTTGTAAGGTTTAAGCATGGACAGGAACTCCAGTGTGCTGCTAACTGTTTTGCCCTGTTCTTTTTTTCTTTCCAATAGCCGGTGCACCTCGGCCAGCAGATTGTCCTCTGATTCCATAGTGCTGTGCCATGGGCACAAGGCTCTCATTTTGAAGGAATGTGGCATGCTTTGGGTTGAGAGCTGACGTTCCCATGAAACTGCAACTGCTTCTGTGGAAAAGGGTCGTTATTGTCAATGACAGGGTAGAGCGATGACATGGATGGATGTTCAGTTTGAATTGGAGTTTCAGCTATAAAGTCCTGTAGATGGCGAGGCTTGTTGGGATTTTCTCTTCTCTTGTGGAGGTGGCGGAGGTTGTACGGTGACACCGACCTTTGCGCACAGGGCCACTGCCTTGCTCCATATGGCTCTCCAAGAGTCCTCAGTGCGCTTGTCTCTTATGCGAGTGTGTGAGGTCAGTGGCAGTCTCTAGGAAAATATCAGGGGATTGTAGAGTGCCAGAAACTTTCCTCTGCAGAACAGATCCTCAAACAGGATAAGGTGGAGGATGAATTCAGCAACAATGAGTGTGAGTAGTGACCACACGTCAGTCATCTGCGTGATGCAATGATAGCTGGGAGGGTTTTTTGCACTGCCCACAACGAGTAGAACTGGCAGGACCATCGTGTATCAGACAGTTTCTTGAGTTCAATGGGCTGCTGTGAAGGCTCAAGGTCCCTTTGCTTTTTTTATGGAATTAGCGTTCCGTCAATGGGACAGTGTGTTTGTCACAAAATGTAGGTGTTAACCTTTTGCAACAGCAAGCCTTTTCCTTTTGGACAAGTTATGAAGTTATGAAAACTGGTTGTTTTGCAAATGTTGAACTTATAATATGGCTACTAATACTGGAAAAGCTAAATCAAAGTCCAAGTATTCAGATTTGATGATATTCTTGCAGAAAAAAATGAATGCAAATGTCTCTTTCACAATTTGCCCATATGTACCTGGGTAACTTCACACTAAAATGTCATGTAGCTCGCTCATACTTCAAGTTATACTTCAAGCACATACACTGCTGGCATCTTGTGGACAACATCGGGATTACAACCAGAGTGATGGGACCTTTCTCGGATTTCAAAGATGGTCAAGAAAAAAAAAAGTTATTTTTTCTTTGTATTTTCTTCTACCAGCTCTATTGTGTTACATTCTCCTACATTCAATTCACATTTCCACAAACTTCAAAGTATTTTCTTTCAAATGGTACCAAGAATATGCATATCCTTGCTACAGGCAGTTAGGGATAGCCCCCTCTTTTTCAATTTTCACCAAAATGACATAACTAAATCTAAGTTGTTTTAATGTAAGGGAATACCCCACTGAAATGGACAAAAATGAATGGCAAACCATTGG
This sequence comes from Oncorhynchus mykiss, assembly GCF_013265735.2. NCBI lineage: Eukaryota > Metazoa > Chordata > Actinopteri > Salmoniformes > Salmonidae > Oncorhynchus > Oncorhynchus mykiss. The sequence continues at coordinate 41,388,952 of NC_048567.1, forward strand.
CATTGGACAAACCATATACACAGTGTCCAATACCACCCAATGTGGCGTTGATTCGTGTAAAGTTGATTGCAAATGCCATATGGTAAGTGCCAGTTGTAACACTTCAAAAATCCAACAGGTGGCAAAATTATTTTTTTGGCAAAAACTTATCACCCCTTAAAAAAGTGCTTTCTGGACCGTTTTTTGAAATTCTTTCGATTTTTTTGGTCAATTACACACGTATAAGAACTATATCAACATACTTTAGTCTTATTAGATTATCATGATTATTATTTTTTTTTACTTGTGCATGAGGCACATGTTTTATCCATTTGCAATATGATTTAATAGGAAGTCAAAAGTCGAAAATGTGAACTTTAAAAAAAAAACTTATCACCCTCGTACAAAAAGTGCTTTCTGGACCGTTTTTCGAAATTGTTTCGATTTTAAGTCAATTAATCATGTGCATAAGGAATATGATTTGTCCATTTGCAATATGATTTCATAGGAAGTCAAAATGGACTGTTTAAAATATTCTGATGGATACGCATTGTTTTCATGATTTCATTATGTCCATTTGTTTATGTTTTCTCACTTTTGCAAAGTCACTGTGCATTTGCAATATGGTTCAATGGGCAGGTACCATCACGAATTTGTCATGTTATAAAAATCCTGCAGGAATGTGAAATTGACTGGTCCGATGAACTCGGGATGGCTGGGCAGTGAATCTGGTTCATCTCAATCGCTCGTTAGGGTTGATTTCAGAATGTCACTTTGGTGATGGTACCTCACTGTTTAAACATATTGCAAATGGACAAGAGTCACCAGCAAGTCACCGTCCATCAGTCAATTAGATTTCATTCTGACACCAAACTGATACAAACTGACACCAAACCCACTTTTTCCAACTCGTTTAGTAGCCAACTATCACATACTTCAGAGCTGGCCCAAAATTCACAACGTCTTCGGTTCAAACCATAAAAAAAACATAAAACACGTAGTTACGTTCTAGCTGCGGGTCCAGTTCGGAGGCAACTCATAGTGGCCTGATGCTGTTATCGAAGACAGGTTCATAAGGCATTCATAACCCACATAGGCCTCAGGTTGAAATTAGGGGTGCAGGCAATGTATTCCTATGGGGAGAGAAGTCATTGTAATCTGTGAGATTAAAAAACCCTGTTTTACTGTTAAGGGTTAATGCCACACGGTAAAGGTTAAGCTTGCAAAGATCGGGAGGACCTTAGGTTTAGAAGGACAACTCAACCACAGGAATGTTCCTAACGGTTCCGCCGCTGTCACCCAAAATCAAATGACGTTGTGGTGCAGGCTTCATTTTGGGCCTACTTTTCTAATGGTCGCTGCGCCTATACCGAGCGAGCTACGGTCAAGCGGGATATCTCGTTGAACTCGGCACGGCCTAGGGATTATGGTAATGCCATTGCCTGCTCTCTGTGTCTTTAAGCACTGCTCTTTGTCACTCCATCCTTGCTGTGTGTGTGTGTGAGAGCTTTTCTTTGACATCTGTTGGTAGAAATGACTGATTTACAGTTCAGGAGGGTTACCTAGCGCATGGGTATACACTTTTAGGGTGATTTTAACCACTTCCGGTTGCTTCAGGAAGCTTAGAATCAACACAGGTATACCTCATAGTGGTCTTATGGACTGTCATAGAAGACAGGTTCATAAGGCATTCATAACCCACATAGGCTTCAGGTTGAATTTAGAGGTGAATGCAATGTATTCCTATGGGGAGAGAAGTAAATGCTAACTGTTTGATGTAAACACCTTATTTTAACTGTTAAGGATTAATGCCACGACCTTGGGAACATTCCTGTGGTCGAATTTCTCTTCTCACCCTAACGGTTCTCTCACTGTCACCCAAAATCAAATGACGTTGCGGGGCAGGCTTCATTTTGGGCCTACTTTTCTAATGGTCGCTGCGCTTAGACCGAGCGAGCTACGGTCAAGCGGGATATCTCGTTGAACTCGGCACAGTCTGGAGACTATGGTGATGCCATTTTTTGTGTTGATTTCAGAATGCCATTTTGGTGATGGTCCCTCTCCGTTTAAACACATTGCAAATGTACAAAAGTCAACTGGCAAGTCAGTGTCCATCAGTCAATTAGATGTCATTCTGACACCAAACTGATATCAATTGACAACAAACCCACTTTTTCCAACTCATTTAGAAGCCAACTATCACATATGTCAGAGCAGGCCCATAATTCACAGCGCCTTCAGTTTAAAACATAATAAAAACGTAAAACACATAGTTACGTTCTAGCTGCGGGTCCAGTTCGGACATTATGTGTAGGCCGAATCCCAAGTTTCGGCTCGATAGGTCCTTCGGTGCCCGAGCAGAACCCTAGTTGGTGCTTAAAATCCACATTTTTCCATGCCTTGCTACGGGGTCCTTGAATGAGCTATCGGACAGAAACGTTGGAGTCCTTCTCTATGGGCTGAGCCGGTTTCAATGCACCTAGCCTTGCGTCTCTGAGACTTTTCTAAATGTCGTCATTTTCGTAATGGTCAAAATTAATTTAAGTCATTGCAAATGTACGAGGCTGTTTCTCGGTCCGATAACCTTCTAGAGCCACCTAACTCACCACGCACTATCGACCGGAGGTCTAGAACAGGTTTCTAAAGTTTCGGAACTCTAGGTCTGATGGTTATTTTTTAGCTCGAACAAAGCTAACTATTGCAGCCACTGTCTGTCTCTGCGCACCCCAATACGTCCCTCCTTCCAAGTTGTGTATTAGTGCGATTTAGTTTTCCTTTGAAATTTTATGGGAAAAATGACTGATTTACAGTTCATGGGGGTTGCCTAATCACACATATGAAGTTTTGGAAAGATCTGACTTTTTTAACCCTTCGAAACAGCCCCTGAGACACCAATTATGGCCCTTCCGGTTGGCACAGGAAGCTATAAGTCAACACATATCCTCATTGGGGTATTCTTTTACAGAATCCTGAGTTAAGTCTTTACGTTAAGAATTGACTGATTCACACAGGGTTGAATGCACAATGTCTATCAAACTGCAGGCAGGGTATGGATATACACTTTTAGGGGGCTTTTAACCACTTCCGGTTGGTCCAGGAAGCTTAGAATCAACACAGGTAGACCTCATAGTGGCCTGATGGACTGTTACCGAAGACAGGTTCATACGGCATTCATAACCCATATAGGCTTCAGGTTGAATTTAGGGGTGCAGGCAATGTATTCCTATGGGGAGAGAAGTCAATGCAAACTGTTTGATGTAAACACCTTATTTTAACTGTTAAGGGTTAATGCCACACGGTCAAGGTTAGGCTTGCACGGATAGGAAGGACCTTAGGAACGTACCTGAGGTCGAATTGTGCTTCTCACCCTAACGGTTCTCTCACTGTCACCCAAAAGCAAATGACATTGTGGGGCAGGCTTCATTTTGGGCCTATTTTTCGAATGGTCGCTGCGCCTAGACCGAGCGAGCTACGGTCAAGCGGGATATCTCGTTGAACTCGGTACGGCCTAGGGATTACGGTAATGCCATTGCCTGCTCTCTGTGTCTTTAAGCACCACACTTTGTCACTCCATCCTTGCTGTGTGTGTGTGAGAGCTTTTCTTTGACATCTGTTGGGAGAAATGACTGACTTACAGTTCATGGGGGTTGCCTAATCACACATATGAAGTTTTGAAAAGATCTGACCTTTTTAACCCTTGGAAACAGCCATTTAAAGCACTTCCTGTTGGCAAAGGAAGCTTTAAATAAACTCATATCCTGATTGGGGTATGCCTTTACAGAATCCTGAGTTAAGTCTTTACGTTAAGAACTGAGTTATTTACGTAGGGTTTAGTGAGTGTGTGTTATTTCAGAAAATCATAGAAAATCACAGAAATCTCGCAGAGCTCCGCAGCACACTTTAAAAAGATTCGTATGAACACCCTGCAACTGGATCTGTAACTGTTGAAAAAAAAAATGCCTATTTGTGAACATCACCAATTTGTCATTGTACGATTTCTCTTAAATGACGATAGATAAATGGCTGGTTCTTTTTTTATTGACACCGGAGGCTCCTTGACTTTGACGTGAAGTGGAAAAATAATTTCTCTATTTTCATTTTGGACCTTTAATCCCAGAGAAATGGCCATAACTCAAAAACCGTTGAGGCCTAGACGCCATCTTGTTCGGGGCCAACTGCCCATTATGCCAAACCTACGCTCACCAAGTTTCGGCTTTAAAATATTTTCCGTTTTGGAGATAAGGCCCTGTCGTGATTCGTGATGTTTTGTACAATTGCAATATGATTGCTGATGCCCTCTTGTGGGAATTTCCGGGACAGCGGAAAAATGACCAAAATTTGATTATTTTATAAAACGGAAACCGAATGTCCGAGAAAGTTCGTTTGATGACTTCCCGGTAGGTCCGGCCCTACCGCACGGCCCGACGTTGACCGCGAATTTTACAAACGTTTTCAGACGTTTGCAATATGGACTTTCTCACTAACTATACACGAAATGTCAAAATGTTCCCTTAAGGTATGAAATGGGCATGGACAAATGAGCCTTAGAAACATGTATACATGTCTTGCACAATAACAAAAAAATCCCGATGGCTTCACGTTTGACACTGTCAACCAAAACAAGATTGAGACGGTGTGCGTGGCAATGAATGTAGATTGCCTGAGGGACCTCTTCACTGAATTTCTCCTGGACCCCGCTGTGAACACTGGACAAGATGGCTGTGCCGTCATAACACTGAACAATATAGGCAGTGTGATCAATGTTGCATTTACTAAGAATCTCTTTGATCGTAGCGAAAAGCGATTCGGCATCTAATCCGTCGGTGGCAGTGAAATTTAGAAATTCCTCCACAACTTCATCATTTTTTACATAGCGCACCACCACACACACTTGTTCCGTTTTACTGAGATCCTAACTGTCATCTACCATCAATGCATATAGTGCAGAATCTTGTATTTCACCGCTTATCTGATCCCTAATCATATGCCATAATGTCTAGTATTTCTTTCTGTATTTCATGTGTGTAATTAGCATTTCTGAGATTGTCTGTGCAACTGTTTTGCCGAATTTGCTTATGACCTGACCTGTAAAAGCTCAAGGAAATTTCCCTGGTTGACAGCCATGTAGTTTTCTATGTCTCCTCTCTGTGAAAGTCCCAGGTGTGCAGTGTAACGCAATGACTCCACAACTTCTCTCAAATATGGTCTATTCTCTCAGAGCATTGCATATGGTTGAGATAGTCTTTCTGAATAGTCCACTCATTCCGAATAGTCCACTCATTCCACGCAGTCATTGCATTTTTATGCTACACACTAGCATTGTGTGTCTTGAACGAACTTGTCGCCTTTTTCCAGTTCTGGTAGCCATCATGGTTTCCTGGACGTTGAAAGTGGTGGCATGCAAAGTAGAAAGCACAGTCCTTTGAAAAATAATTTTCCAGACATTTGTAATCCTCATACCATCTACGATTGAAGTAGTGATCCTGCTGTCCAACTTTTGTGGCTGGATAATGTATAACATAGTGAAAGAATTCCATGCTATTGTTTGAGGAGAGTGTGTTAGACAGGATTACCTAGACATACTGACCAGCTCAAATAGACATGTGTGTTATATGGCAGGCCAATCCAAAATTTCGCTGCATTTCCATCCCACTCATTATCTCAGCCAATCATGGCTAGTGGAAAGGTTGCTGACTTGCTCTGTGGCTAAACCAATTAGGCTCATAATTTAAATGTTTTATTCTTATTTACAGATGGTATGAATGTTCACATGTTCGAGAAGTCATTTCTGCCAAAAAATGAATTTTGTTTAAAAAAAAAGTTATGTTCAAACCACTCTCTTGAAGTAGTGACCCGCGACATACGCCTAGTTTACTTAAACGTGTCGCATATTGGATCAGAGTTGCTTAGTCATTACTAGCAGTTTTTCTGTTCTGTTTTCGCTGCTGTCAAATTCTCTCAGATATGTCTCTGAGGATGACTCTGCACATGTCGGGGGTCTCTCCATTTGACGGCCACCAAAGGCAAAGATGGATGCATCCATACACAGAGCAGCACCACCAGGCTGCAGGCCAGATCCATCTACATCACCCCAAGCAGGCAGGAAAGGGGGATAAACGAAGGGGAACAATGGAAAAGGGAGAGGAAGGTTAAAGAGAAGGAAATAAAAGACATCTGAAAGGTGTCTACCGCCCAAATAGGTCCACAGACGATGCAATCTCAACCACACTGCACACTGCCCTAACCCATCTGGACAAGAGGAATACCTATGTGAGAATGCTGTTCATTGACTACAGCTCGGCATTCAACACCATAGTACCCTCCAAGCTCGTCATCAAGCTCGAGACCCTGGGTCTCGACCCCGCCCTGTGCAACTGGGTACTGGACTTCCTGACGGGCCGCCCCCAGGTGGTGAGGGTAGGCAACAACATCTCCTCCCCGCTGATCCTCAACACTGGGGCCCCACAAGGGTGCGTTCTGAGCCCTCTCCTGTACTCCCTGTTCACCCACGACTGCGTGGCCACGCACGCCTCCAACTCAATCATCAAGTTTGCGGACGACACAACAGTGGTAGGCTTACCAACAACGACGAGACGGCCTACAGGGAGGAGGTGAGGGCCCTCGGAGTGTGGTGTCAGGAAAATAACCTCACACTCAACGTCAACAAAACTAAGGAGATGATTGTGGACTTCAGGAAACAGCAGAGGGAACACCCCCCTATCCACATCGATGGAACAGTAGTGGAGAGGGTAGCAAGTTTTAAGTTCCTCGGCATACACATCACAGACAAACTGAATTGGTCCACTCACACAGACAGCATTGTGAAGAAGGCGCAGCAGCGCCTCTTCAACCTCAGGAGAATGAAGAAATTCGGCTTGTCACCAAAAGCACTCACAAACTTCTACAGATGCACAATCGAGAGCATCCTGGCGGGCTGTATCACCGCCTGGTACGGCAACTGCTCCGCCCTCAACCGTAAGGCTCTCCAGAGGGTAGTGAGGTCTGCACAACGCATCACCGGGGGCAAACTACCTGCCCTCCAGGACACCTACACCACCCGATGTCACAGGAAGGCCATAAAGATCATCAAGGACATCAACCACCCGAGCCACTGCCTGTTCACCCCGCTATCATCCAGAAGGCGAGGTCAGTACAGGTGCATCAAAGCTGGGACCGAGAGACTGAAAAACAGCTTCTATATCAAGGCCATCAGACTGTTAAACAGCCACCACTAACATTGAGTGGCTGCTGCCAACACACTGACTCAACTCCAGCCACTTTAATAATGGGAAATGATGTAAATATATCACTAGCCACTTTAAACAATGCTACCTTATATAATGTTACTTACCCTACATTATTCATCTCATATGCATACGTATACTGTACTCTATATCATCGACTGTATCCTTATGTAATACATGTATCACTAGCCACTTTAACTATGCCACTTTGTTTACATACTCATCTCATATGTATATACTGTACTCGATACCATATACTGTATCTTGCCTATGCTGCTCTGTACCATCATTCATTCATATATCATTATGTACATATTCTTTATCCCCTCACACTGTGTACAAGACAGTAGTTTTGGAATTGTTAGTTAGATTACTTGTTGGTTATTACTGCATTGTCGGAACTAGAAGCACAAGCATTTCGCTACACTCGCATTAACATCTGCTAACCATGTGTATGTGACAAATAAAATTTGATTTTGATTTGATTTGAAGAAGAGACATTTGGACAGATGCAAAAATAAGAACATTGGACAGATGTAAAACAAGATAATTTGACACATGCAAATAGAAAAGGGTAGATAGAGGTAGGGAAGAACAAAGATTGGCACAAAAAAAGAGAGCGGAGATAGCAACAGAAGCAGAGTAGGAGAGAGGAAGTGGAGTCTCCCATGGGGTGTAACTGACTAAAGCAAAGGAACCGCTGAGGACGATGATCATGGTCAAAATAGAAGAGAAGGGATGATGGAAGCGAGCTTTCTGAGGACTGCCATGTGTGCGCCGGAGGGAGCCAAAAGACCAGAGCCACTGATGGAGCATGGAGGCAAGAGAATAGAAAGATGCTGTCTATTCTATCTCTGCGCCACTAGATACAACGGTGCCTCTACTTGACATTGGAAAGACAGAACAGTGGGCAACTTCCTGATTGTTCTAGAAATTAAAAGTCTAGATTGGTGTAATGCGGTTTGTAAAAATGCAGGTATCTAACAAAAGTGTTATAAAACCAAACATTTATTTATTTGAAAGAGGGTTAAATCTCTTGAGATGCAATCTCCTTTATCTTATAGCAACATCACCTATATTAAATTGCTCTATGTTGGCACCACTCCACTCCAGTGTATTTCAGGAATCACAATCACTCTTTGCACCTTGTTGACCTACGTCACATGGCTTCTGATCTTTTCGTGACTGCATTGAACATCCATTTTCAAATGTTCTCTCAGTTATTGTCCAGTAGTGAGACCTGCTGACATGTTTAGTCTTTTATTGCCAGCTTTTTCCTGTGTGTCACAGCTTTTGTGGGTGGCCAAATAGCATAACCTCATCACATTAATGTTGCGACTTATTTCCAAACGCAGGTTGCCATACACAAGGATGCTGGTTTAAATCCCAATTCCTAACTCTAAAAATAAAAGTTGTAATGCCTTCATGGACTTGATTTTGTGTATAGAGCACACTTCTGTCAAAACAGAATAACGTTTTTATTCCATGTTTTCTAAAATGTTCTGCAATGTTGCAAACTAGCATATTCAACAACTATGTAAAAATTGTCCTACCTGGTCGCAAAACTGTGACAATCATAACAAACACACAACAGCATTCTACGGCATGGGGGAGGGTTCTTGAAATGTAATATCCAATCAAAATGTAGCCACTGGAATCCAGCGCTCCATTATATCTGTTTCAGCTACTACACAATTTTCCAGACCTCCAAAGGAGGCATGAAAACAACATGATTTTGAAGGTATGGCTACACAGGACTACGCTGTGGTAAGTTGGGAGACGTACTGTCATGTTGCACAGTAGACCACATTTGGTACACATGTATCCGTCTCTTGCCCCTTGAGAAAGCCAAGCCCAGGAAGACGTTTTCAGGTGACTGAACTGGTGTAGGTATTGCATGTAGGAATTCAGTTCAATCCTCATGGTACTTGACAGAGTTGACTTGTTTGTATGCGTTTTGACTCCCTGTTATGGACATATTTGTCCTATGTGTCTCAGCTTAATACCATAACCTCATCACATTAATGTTGAGACTATATTGCCACACGCAGGTTGCCAAACACAAGGATGGTTCAAATCCCACCCTAACTCCTAATCCAAAAAAATCAAATGTCTTACCTAAACCAATCACATGTATTTCTGCCCTCAAGGCAGCGCTGCATTTAGAACAGAATGTTGTGTACAAACTGGGCAGTGAGTGAGTATGAACTGGGATTTAAACTTGCTGCTTGTTGCTTACACTTCTCTCCTTCTCATCATTATTTGTATTTATTTCTCCCATTGCTCTACATAACACCAAAAGAGAAAACAGACCGACAAACACAAAAGACCCAGCCCTCAAAATTGTCCCTGAAGGGACAGCTGTCAATCAAACGTCTCCCAGGCAGCACGTAGACTGATTCATTTTCCCCCAAACAGAGCACAGACGACACAGATGAGGGACAAATTGGCCATTTATCCTCATGCTGTGTCATAAATTAGTCACGAGTCATTTGTCATTGTATCTCGGCAGATAGTTATAGTATTTATTGATCTTTGTTGAGGTGAAATGAAAGAAAAATCGAGCTCAGTGAGAAAATAGAGAAGAAAGAGAGAATGATTCTCTCTGGTGATTTGATTTCAGACAGGCTTCTTTCAGACAGGCTCTGTTCTTTTCAGCTATGGCTGTCCGCGTTGAAGCCCTGTAGGCATTCTTAGTGGGATTGCCCAGCGTAGCTTGTAGTGCTGAGAGAGAAAAAATCATTTGAAACCCCTTCAATCATCATTGGGATGATCATTATAGTTGGGTGTGTTTTCTGAGAGAATTGGATGAAGGGATTGTCCTACGACACCAAAGTTGTTTCTGCTTCATTTTAAATGAATTAGAAAAGGAAAAAAAATAGAACATTGGTTTCTGCTGATTGTGACATGTTGAATTCTCAAAACACTCATAAATTGTGTTTAGTTAGATTTTGAAGATGTTGCCTCAGTCTTGAGGTCCCCTAAAGTAGCATGCTGTTAGCATTTCCTTTTATTCAGCCATTTTGATATACGGCTGTGGCTCTGAATTGGACTATCAGAGAGTGTTTTAAATTGAGTGTAGTCAACTGACAGGTATTGACTATAATCAAAACCAACTTTGGTGAAAGTGTAGTAGTGCTAGCTAGTATAGGTAGAGGGCTTGAGGGTGTGTGTATGTGAGAGAAAGAGGACAACGTTTGCCGCTGTCCCCATTCCCGGTGATGCTATAAGACCTATTACTGCTGTAGGAAACAGCTGGATGTTAATAATTGAAGGTAGACTCGATGGTACAGCACTAGGTGCTGCCAGTGTTAGAGTGTTCAGATACAGGCAACGTCCCAGTTTCCCAGCCCTGCTGTTGGCTTCTGTTAGCTTCAGAACAACAGGTACAGGCAATTGTCTGGTGGTGATTTTATTAATTGTTCAGCAGTCTTATGGCTTGGAAGTAATAGATGTTGAGGAGTCTCTTGGCCCTAGACTTGGCTCTCCGGTATCGATTGCCGTGCAGTGGCATAGAAAACCGTCTATTGATTGGAGTCTCTGACATGTTTATGTGCTTTCCTCTGACACTGCCTATTACATAGGTCCAGGATGGCAGGAGGCTTGGCCCCAGTGATGTACTGGGACATTCGCACTACCATCTGTAGCGCCTTACGGTCAGATGCCGAGCAGTTGCCATACCAGGCAGTGATGCAAATGGTTAGGATTCTCTCGATGGTGCAGCTTTAGAACCTTTTGTGGATCTGGGGACCCATGCCAAATCTTTTAATTCTCCTGAGGGGGAAAAGGTTTTGTAGTACCCTCTTCACGACTGTCTTGGTATGTTTGGACCATGATAGTTCATTGGTGATGTGGACACCAAGGAACTTGAAACTCTTGACCGCTCCACTACAGCCACATCAATGTCAATGGGGGCCTGTTCAGCCCACCTTTTCCTGTAGTCCACGATCAGCTCCTTAGTCTTGCTCACATTGAGGGAGAGGTTGTTGTCCTGGAACCACACTGCCAGTTCTCTGACCTCCTCCTTATAGGCCGTCTCATTGTTTTCGGTGATCAGGCCTGCCACTGTTTTGTCTTCAGCAAACTTAATGATGGCGTTGGAGTTGTGTTTGGACACGCAGTTGTAGGTGAACAGGGAATACAGGAGGGGACTAAGTACACACCACTGAGGGGCCACAGTGTTAAGGATCAGCATGGCAGACATTATGTTGCCTACTCTTACCACCTGGGGGTGGCCCATCAGGAAGTCCAGGATCCAGTTGCAGAGGGAGGTGTTTAGTCCCAGAGTCCTTAGCTTAGTGATGAGCTTCGTGGGCACCATGATGTTGAACGCTGAGCTGTAGTCAATGAACAGCATTCTCATATAGGTGTTCCTTTTCTCCAGGTAAGAAAAGGCAGTGTGGAGTGCGATTGCATCATCTGTGACTCTGTTGGGGAGGTATGCAAATTGGAGTGGGTCTAGGGTTCCTGGGATAATGGTGTTAATGTGAGCCATTACCAGCCTTTCAAAGCACTTCATGGCTATGGACGTGAGTGCTATGGGTCTGTAGTCATTTAGGCAGGTTGCCTTTGTGTTCTTGGGCACAGGGACTATGGTGGTCTGCTTGAAACATGTTGGTATTACAGACTCAATCAGGGACATGTTGAAAATGTCAGTGAAGACACCTGACAGTTGGTCAGCACATGCCTGGAGCACACGTCCTGGTAATCCGTCTGAACCCGCAGCCTTGTGTATGTTGACCTGTTTAAAGGTCTTACTCACGTGGCTACGGAGAGCGTGATCACACAGTCGTCCGGAACAGCTGATGCTCTCATGTATGCCTCAGTGTTGCTTGCCTCGAAGCGAGCAAAGTGATTTAGCTCGTCTGGTAGGCTCGTGTCACTGGGCAGCTCACGGCTGTGCTTCCCTTTGTAGTCTGTAATAGTTTGCAGGCCCTGCCACGAGTGTCGGAGCCGGTGTAGTATGATTCAATCTTAGCCCTGTATTGACGCTTTGCCTGTTTGAGGGTTCGTCGCAGGGCAGAGTGGGATTTCTTGTGAGCTTCTGGGTTAGAGTCTCGCACCTTTAAAGCGGCAGCTCTACCTATTAGCTCAGTGCGAATGTTGCCTGTAATCCATGGCTTCTGGTTGGGGTATTACTGTTGCAGGAATTAAATTCCTCTGTTTTAATACAACATTAAAATCAAACACTCTGTCAATTCATAAGGATTTTTAAGACCCTTATTTGTATAAAATGGACAGAGCCCAGTCTTAAAGTCAACCAGCAGCTTTTATTCACGAGAGTACTGCTCCTTACACATTTTACCACAGGTTATAAACTGAAAATGACGTCATTAGTTTTAGTACCATCCCGTGTCATCTCCGCTCTAGTACAATGGCTGTATGGTTCTCACATCATCTCTCCCTATTAAGATGATATATGACCGAGCCTAGGCCAGCTGGTGTAGATAAGCCTTCTAGCCAGTCTGGCTATAAGTTCATTCATTTCTACCATGGTACAGACAGTCATTGTTCTAATTCTTGATTATATTTGCACACATTATATTCAGTACTAAGATTAAAAAGAAAATTCATACATATACAGTAACATAATAGTATTCTGATTAGTCAGTCCTGATTGAAATGTATACATAATTAGTCATCGTTGATAAAAATTCCCTTAACAATTACGTAGTCACAGTGGGGACGACGTCCTCGATGCACTTATTGATAAAGCCAGTGACTGATGTGGTGTACTCCTCAATGCCAATATGATGCATGGACTCACTCTGTGTGCAATAATATAGTTTAAAATGAATTTGACCAAAGTTTCCAATGCTTCGCAAAGAAGGGCACCTATTGGTCGATCACTTTAAGCATGGTGATGTTATTAATTACACTTTGAATGGTGCATCAATATACTCAGTCACAGCCTCCCGAGTGGCGCAGCGGTCTAAGGCACTGCATCGGCGTGATAGCTGTGTCACTACAGATCCTAGTTCGATTCCAGGCTTTCGCGCAGCCGGCCACGACCGGGAGACCCTTAAGGTGGTGCAAAATTGGCCCAGCATTGTCCGAGTTAGGGGAGTGTTTGGCCGACTGAAATGTCCTTGGCCCATTGCGTTCTAGCAACTCCTGTGGTGGGCCAGGCACATGCACGCTGACATGGTCTCTGGGTGTACGGTGTTTCCTCCGACTCATTGGTGCGGCTGGCTTCCAGCTTGGTGGGGTCGTGTTTCGGAGGACGCACGGCTCTCGATCTTTGCCTCTCCCGAGTCCGTACGGGAGTTGCAGCGTTGGGAGAAGACTAACTACCAATTGGATACCACGAAAAAGGGGGATATAAATATAAAAATATATAAGCAGTCACTACAAAGATACAGGCGTCCTTCCTAATGCAATTGCTGGAGAGGAAGGAAACCGCTCAGAGATTTCACCATGAGCCCAATTGTGACTTTAAAACAGTTAGAATTTAATGGCTGTGATGGCAGAAAATTGAGGATGGATCAACAACACTGTAGTTACTCCACAATACTAACCTAATTGACAGAGCAAAAAGAAGGAAGCCTGTACAGAATACAAATACTTCAAAACATGCTTGCTGGGGGTTTTTTTGCACTAAAGTAATGTGGAAAAAAATGTGGCACAGCAATTAACTTTTGTCCTGAATACAAAGTGTTATGTGTGGGTCAAATACAATACAACACATTGAGTACCACTCTCCATATTTTCAAGCATAGTGGTGACTGCATTATGTTATGGGTATGTTTGTAATTGTTAAGGCCTGGGTAGCGCAGACAAAATCCTAGAGGAAATCCTGGTTCAGTTTGCTTTCCAACAGACACTGGGAGATTAATTTACCTTTCAGCAGGACAATAACCTAAACCACAATGCCAAATCTACACTGGTGTTGCTTACCAAGAAGATAGTGAATGTTCCTGAGTGGCCAAGTTACCATTTTTAATTAACCTCTTTTAAATCTCCTAGAAAATCTATGGCAAGACCCGGAAATGGTTGTCTAGCAATGATCAACAACCAATTTGACCAAGCTTGACATTTTTTTTATAGAATTAAAATGGGCAAATGTTTCACAATCCAGGTGTGGAAAGCTCTTAGAGACTTACCCAGAAAGACTCACAGCTGTAATCTGGCACGACCACGGACAGCTCAGGGGAAAACTTCTAGACTGCAGCAGAACAGCCACACCTGTCTCCAGTTGTAATCAGAGCCAAACTGCAGCCAGGTGAAACCAATCAGTGCCTCTACTTAACCACGCCCTGGGTTTTCTTTCTTTGGCTTGTCTTTGACCCCGGCAGGTGAAGGGGTATTGGAGAGACAGAGCATACGGTGGAGAAGGAGGTTTTAAGAAGAAAGAACATTTTGATTTCAACATGGATTGGAGGACATTCCACTGCTCGCGGAAGTGTTTACTCTGTTTGTTTTGAGTTTTGTATATCAGGAATGTTGCCAACGCGTAATAGTAATAAACCGGCTTAACCCTTCACTTGGACAGGTGGTGTGTATTTGCATGTGTAAACCCTGCCTTACAAAGATCTTGGTGCCAAAACCGCCACAATATTTAAAAGATCTTAAAACATATTTTTAGCTTTGCTTTTCCTTAGGGTGCTTTTAGTCTTTCAGTTATTGTTATTTGTTTCTTATCCTCTTATGTTTGAATATTGTTTTTATTTTAAGCACATTTTGTTGCAGTCCAAGTCTGAAATGTGCTGTATAAATAAAGCTTGATTTGATAGTAGATTAAAGAGTTAAAGCAAGACCACTATCCAATGCTTAGACTATTTACAAAATGTGTGAACACTGCACATTGAGTTTCAAATAAAGCAACATACACTAATTTCTGAGTTGGAAAGAAATCTAGACTAAACAGATTGCCAAGAAAAGGCCTTAAGTGCTAAATATTTGATTGGAACTTTAAATACTTGCATTATCATAACATTTCCTGGCGCTTCTTTTGTTGGCCGACGTCCCAGAGAGGGTCCTGACAGATTTCCTTGCGGTGATAGAACATAGCTTAAGGAAAAAAAATGTGCGAGAAAGTCGAGTCACTTATTGAAAATCACGGTGGTAGGCTAAAGTTGCCCACTCCAAAATGAATCTGAGGATGAGTCTGATTGCATAGGCTATAAGCAGAGGTGCAGATGACCTCTTGAGTTCAAAATAAATGTAGAATTGTTATGAGATGAAACCACTCAGACAATGTTGGCTATTTTTTGTTGTTGTCATAACAGAATTGCAATCGAAGGAATGCACTTGCACAGAACATTTTGCCAACAGCTATTAACTACTCTGCATCCATTGTACACTGAATACTGTTGATAGATTATTATAATTGTGTTGCTTTGACACATGTATGTTCTCAAACTCAATCAATTATAGCACATTATGGCCGCTACTAAATAACTCTCCATCAGTGTCGTAAAAACACATCTATCCAAAAGACGCAAACAAATAATCACCTTGAAACCAGTACCTCTCCAAACCTGCAGGTATTCCCAAACTCTTTTTTTAATCACGTTTTCCAACGGAGCTATACATTTGGGTGAGTAGCCTCATTTCACTGCCAAAAATACAATTTAACCATCTAGCGAAAAAACACAATGTCAAATAATGAACATCCAATCACATTAACTGTTACACAGACAATAATCCACGGGAGTTTGAGTGTGAATAAAGATTACTTTAGAGTAGTGAGACGTGTAAAAGCAACAGATACATTAAGAAGTGGCTAGAAGTGTCTCGTGGTGAGCTACCGAGTGGCTAGGACAGGCAAGCCCCATACTATTGTGGAAGACTTCATTCTTCCTGCTGCCGCAGATATAGCTGGGACAATGCTGGGGGAAAAGGCCCAAAAAACTGCACAGACAATGACTTCATCAAACACTTTCACGATGCATCAGTGGCATGGCAGGAGTTTTGTTTTGAAACAATAATTTAATTATGTGTTACAGCTGGATGAGTCAACAGACATGGTGGGCCTGGCTCAGCTCCTGGTACATGTCCGTTACGTTTATGGTGGGTCAATTAACTTCTCTACGGTAGGGGGCAGCATTTAGAATGCCCAAATTAAACTGCCGGCTACTCAGGCTCAGAAGATAGGATATGCATATAATTAGTAGATTTGGATAGAAAACACTCTAAAGCTTAAAAAAAAAAATAATGACTGTGAGTAAAACAGATCTGATTTGGCAGGTGAAAACCTGAGAAAAATCCATTCAGTAAGTAGGACTTTTTGTTTGTAGTTTACTATTCAATGCCATTACAGGATCAATTGACTCAGGACTCAAATTGCAGTTCCTATGCCTTCCACTATATGTCAACAGTCTTTCGAATTTGTTTCAGGCTTGTTTTCTGAAAAATTCGAGAGTAAGACTAGTCTGAATGAGTGGACCCTGCCGTGTCACAGAGCTTTATCATGCGCGTGACTAGAGTGCCTTTCTCGTTTACCTTTTATATTGACCACGTTATTGTCCGGTTGAAATATTATTGATTATTTAGGCTAAAAACAACCTTAGGATTGAATATAAACATTGTTTGACATGTTTCTATGAACTTAACGGATACAATTTTGTTTTTTTTGTCTGCCTGTTGTGACTGCGTTTGAGCCTGTGGATTACTGAAGAAACGCGCGAACAAAACTGAGGTTTTCAGATATAAAGAGAGACTTTATCGAACAAATGGAACATTTATTTATTTGCACTTCTGAGTGCAAACATATGAAGATCATCAAAGATAAGTTATTCATTTTATCTCTATTTCTGACTTGTGTAACTCTTCTACTTGGCTGGTTACTGTTTGTAATGATATGTCTGCTGGGCTATGTTCTCAAATAATTGTAAGATATGCTTTCGCCGTAAAGCATTTTTTAAAATTCTGACACCGTGGGTGGATTCACAAGACGTTAATCTTTAAACAAATGTAAAATAGTATATTTTCTGAATTTTTTATAATGAGTATTTCTGCATTTGAATTTGGCGCTCTGCAATCTCACTGGATGTTGGCCAGGTGGGACGCTAGCGTCCCACATACCCTAGAGAGGTTAAGGAAAACATCCTTCTGCAAACCACTGGAAACCAGGACAACGAGAGGATATTTTTTAAGGACCGGACAGCTTTGTGACATCAAATGGACTTTGGCTGTCAAGATGTGTTCTTATCCGTACTGGTGGCGCAAAAGCCATGACAGGGAGACATAGTAGAGTGGTAATAGTAGAGCAGTTGCTCCCGATGCCATTTGGGCACACTGCAGCATCCACCAAGAGGCTCTTGCTGCCAAGGGAATGCCTGACAGCTTGAAAGACGTTTTTGGACACTACAGTGAAAATTGTTAACTTTGTTAAAGCAAGGGCCCCTGAACTGTTGTATATTTTCTGCATTATGAAATGATATGGGCAGTGACCATGTAACACTTTTAAGGGACAAAGTATTGACAAATTGTTTTGAATTGAGAGACGAGCTTAAAACCTTTCTGGTGCATACATCAGAAAAAAGCTTAATTTCTTGTTAGGCCAGCCGCTGTGCCAGATTTCAAAAATGCTTGACAGCAAAAGCACACCATGCGATTATCTGAGGACAGCGCCCCGCATACAAAAGCATTGAAATAATTTTTGAACCAGAAAGTCAGAAATAGCGATACAATAAATGCCTTAACTTTGAAGATCTTCTTCTGTTGGCACTCCAAAAGGTCCCAGCTACATCACAAATGGTCCTTTATATCCCCCAAAACATAGCTTAGCTTGCACACTTCATTCAATAATCCACCGGTTTCCCTCCTTCAAAATGCATACAAAATGACTCCCAAACGTTACCAATAAACTTCTTCAAACAAGTCAAACAACGTTTATAATCAAACCTCTGGTACCCTAATACGTAAATAAATGATACAATTTAAGACGGAAAATTGTTATTGTCTTTACCGGAGATAAACAACAAAGAACGTGCTCTCATCCACACGCATGAAAACACTACAGCCAAAATGTGAGCCACTTCGAAAAACTACAAATTCTAGGTCATTTTTCCAAAAACAAGCCTGAAACTCTTTCTGAACACTGTTGACATCTAGTGGAAGCCCTAGGAACTGGAATCTGGGAGGTTTTCACCTCATATTAAACATGACAGCCATTGGAAACAGTTCTAGGCTGAACACTTTTCTTTTATGGAGGGTTTGTCCTTGTCCTCAGGTTTTCACCTGCCATATCAGTTATGTTATACTCACAGACATTATTTTAATCTCTTGAGTGTAGGGGGCAGTATTTTGATGTTTGGGTGAAAAACGTACCCAAATGAAACTGCCTATTTCTCAGGCCCAGAATCTAGAATATGCATATAATTAGGATATAAAGCACTCTAAAGTTTCCAAAACTGTCAAAATAATGTCTGTGAGTATAACAGAACTGATATTGCAGGTGAAAACCTGAGCAAATCCAACCAGGAAGTGCTGTTTTTCCTGAAAGCTCTCTGTTCCATTGCATGCCTTCCCTCCATTTAAAGGGATATTAACCAGATTCCTTTTCCTCAGGCTTCCACATGGTGTGAACAGTCTTTAGACATAGTTTCAGGCTTTTATTCTGCAAAATGAGCGAGAAAGATTACATTGCGTCATTGGATGCCAGCAGAGTTTTGCATGCGTGAGCAGCTTGGAGCAGACATTTTCTCACTCCTATTGAAAAAGCTACGGTCCGATTGAAATATTATAAATAATTTATTGTAAAAACAACCTGAGGATTGATTATAAAAAACGTTTGACATGTTTCTACGAACTTTACGGATACTATTTGTAATTTTCGTCTGCCCCGTCTTGACCGCTCGAGCCTGTGGATTTCTGAACATAACCCGCCAACCAAATGGAGGTTTTTAGATTTAAAAATAATCTTTATGGAACAAAAGGAACTGGGAGTCTCGCGAGTGCAAACATCCGAAGATCATCAAAGGTAAGCAATTCATTTTATTGCTTTCGTGACCAATCTACTTTGCTGCTAGCTGTTTGTTATGTTTTGTCTGCTGAGAGAGATGTCCTAACATAAACGCTTAGATAGCTTTCGCCTAAAAGCTTTTTTTAAATCTGACACGCCAGGTGGATTAACAACAAGCTAAGCTGTGTTTTGCTATATTGCACTTGTGATTTAATGAAAATTAGGCGCTCTGCAATTCAGCGGATGTTGATGAAAATGATCCCGCTAACGGGATGGGTGCGCCAAGAAGTTAACAGTGTTAGAAATGTTAGTGTTTTCTATCCAAATCAACCAATTATATGCATATCCTAGATTCTGGGCCTGAGTAACAGGCCGTTTAATTTGGGCACGCTTTTCATCCAGACGTCAAAATACTTCCCTCTAGCCGAAAGAGGTAATAATTTGATAATAATTTTCACTTGTCTGACCGCTTGCATGATGACGAGTTTCACACATGACTGGCCTATCTGGGTGATGTTTTTTCTTGCCTGAATGATATGAATCTAGGACTACAAGGACTCTGGGCAACTATATTCAATGTGCAGGACAAAATTGAGGCTATGATTAAGAAGTTGGCGCTATTTTCTGTCTGAATTAACAAGGACAATACAGGTCTTTCCGTCATTGTATGATTTTTGGTGTGAAAATGAACTCAAGGTTAAGGACAATGTCAATTGTAATATAGATAAGCACCTGAGTGAGCTGGGTGCACAATTACGCTGGTACTTTCGCGAAACGGACGACACAAAAAACTGAATTCGTTATCCCGTTCATGCCATGCTTCCAGTCCACTTACCGATATCTGCAGAGAGCCTCATCAAAATTGCAAC
The DNA here is from genome assembly GCF_013265735.2 of Oncorhynchus mykiss. NCBI lineage: Eukaryota > Metazoa > Chordata > Actinopteri > Salmoniformes > Salmonidae > Oncorhynchus > Oncorhynchus mykiss. Next base: position 41,408,952 of record NC_048567.1, read on the forward strand.
AACCGGTTCTGTGAAAATTGAATGTAATCAGAAGCCACTGCCAGATCTCTAGATAGGGCTGCGATCAGAGTTTCTTGCCTTGGCAAATTGCGCTGTTAAGACTGATGCTCTTTGCAACCACGTACCTATGTGAGTGGATTCTCGGCCCTCATTAGCATGAAAACTAAATACAGACTGTGTGGAAAATGATTTAAGACAGACTCTCTCCAATACAACCCAACATTGCATCCTTTCAAGCACACCCTTCTCATTAACATGTGGTGAGTTATTCACATTTTTGATGAATAAATAATATTTATATGTAAGATGGTTAAATAAAAAGCAACATTATTGATTACTATATTATTATTTGTGCCCTGGTCCTATAAGAGCTCTTTGTCACTTCCCACGAGCAAGGTTGTGACACAATCTCACACTCATTCTTATGTTTAATAAATGTATCGTAGAGTGTGTGTGTGGCAAGCTTACAATGATGGAAAAAAAAAACATTTGAGAGTACACTGACCCTTGTGCTAGAGAGTGTACGCAGCAGGAGGTTAAATGTTTGAAGGGGTACGGGACTATAAAAAGTTTGGGAGCCACTGCTCTAGAGCAAAGTGAGTTTCTCTCCTGTGGTCAAGAGGACAGCTGTGCTGCAGCACTGTTGATTTCCCTGATCTGTACAAACCTTTGTCACTGTGGAACAGGCTAAGAGTCATACTGTGGTATTGATTCAATCTGATCCAAGAATAGCTCTCTCCACAGCAACAGAAATGTCAGTAGGCTTTTGGCACTTTGCATAGAAGGGGGGTGAAAGTGCCTATGTTTATTCATTCAATGAATCCGGGAGACACAGGATATTTGGATGAAAGTCTAACATAAAACTAGACTCTTTAGTCTTCGAAATTATTGCGATGCCAAAAATGTAATTCACACTTATTGGTGCTGTTGGATCTGTTCTAATGTGATAGGAACGCAGTGTAACAATGCCACCTCAATCAGTGAGAGTGACTGATTATTTATAGGAAGAAAAAAAACTGTCATGCAAAGTTTACGAACCACTTGTAATAAAAATGTGAAGCCATTTTTTTTTTAATGAAAGCAATTATGTATTGTGTTCATGTCACGAGATCACTTTTGATTTGCAAATGCCATTAACAGAAAATGAACTTTTCTGATCTGCTTGTCTCCATGCAGGACTCCCAGCATATAACGATCGGCCTGATGCCATTTAAAGATGCTTCTGCAATCAGACTTGTTCTGACGCATTAACTTGTCACCAACACATAAACGCTGTCACCCACCTACTATCTAGCAGTTAGGGGGTATCAACATGCCTCAGTAAAGGATACTGCTACCATTTCTCCAGCGCTTTGCAGGTGCTATTTGCAAGGGTTAAAGTGGAAACAATACAGGCCTAAGGGCAAGCTCTACTGCAAGATGAAACTAGGCCAACACAGTCGTCACTGAGATGGCAGTAACCCGTGGGAATGCCTGTCCAAAAACCAGGCAGGCGAGAGAGCAATGCTCGCATTAAGTCATTGTTCCACCCTACTCTGCACGTCGCCAGCCGCCTCCTCCGGGAGAGCGTGACAACGCAGCACGCCGCTTCCGCTTAATGGCATCTCCTCTTGAGTTTGTCTTTTATTTCTAAAATGCACATAGACAGGCCTCAGGCCGTGTATCTTGAAAAGTGAAGGCATTGGCGGGAACATTAGGCACAGGGGGCCTGGGGAGTTGGTGTGTGTGTGTGCATGTGTGTAGCAGCAAATTTAAAGAGCTACTGGAGTTTGTGGGACAGGGGCATTGGGGGGGTAAAGTATGTGTTTGAGAAATGCATAATGTAAGGGTTGTGGTAATTAGAGTCAGAGAGAGCCGAATCTCAGTCATGGAAGAGCACAGCATAGGTTCTCTACTGAAATACAGACACATTCACACAGTTGGGAAAATCGTTAACAACTGACTGTTCCACACAGTGACAGCAAGGTATATCCAAAAACACACAGTGTGAACCTCCTAAATGTAAGCCACCATTACATTATTGATGGATGCCTTGTGTCAGTTAGGGCATTAAAGGCCTAACAGGCTGACTACACCGCTCGCGTCGCATGTGCGAGCGTTGCAAAATACATTTTGAAATCTATATTTTATATCATTGCACCCACACTCCTAAAATAAAAGTATGTTCTATTTGTGACGAAGATCGCGCTGCAAGTCCTGCCTCTCCCATCTCCTCATTCGTCTATAGAAGCAGCACCCACGTGGGTGACTGAAAGACGAACGAGGTCAGTGTTGGTAATGCACCTAATTTATGTCAAGTGAAGAAAAAACCGAGAAGGAGGAGAGATGACTAGAAAATATTCAGTTGACCGTTTTATGTGTGGATTAGTTGTCGGAGTAGAGGACCTTGTGAATTTCAGGTAAAATAACAACTCAATGTTTATATCCCAGGACAAATTAGCTAGCAACAACAAGCTTGCTAAATAGGACAAATTAGCTAGCAAGTGCAAGTTAGCTAGCTAAAGTGCCATACATGTTTAATGCTTTTCAACCTGTCCCCAAATTAATGTAATTAGTTCAGAGTTTGTTTTGATATTTTAACCTGTGTGTTGTGATCGCGTTTGGTGTGCGGGGACAAAATACATTTATACACGACCGCGCGAGCGCAGCCGGTTTGGGTTCCGGGTAAAGCTTACCCTATTATTACCCAAAATCTAACATTGTTTTACTGTTCTGAATTATTCAATACCAGTACAACCATGAATGAAGTGCCTAAGCAAAATGGCAGACAAATCAGTTGACAGGTCAGGTGGTTGACAGCTAACCATATCAAGGAAATGGATGCAGTTTCTAGAAGCTGGGCGATTTGGCATCACCTTTGACCTTTTTAAACGTGTTGGCTGGAGTTTTACTGTTCTCTACTGCCAGGGAAGGAGTGTTGTGACAGGTCGAGTGGGACTCTGGCAAATAGTATATATAGTTTCATAACATTGCCTTTTGGATGGTAAACTCAAAATAACATTACTGATATGGAACAATGTCAAAGAAAGTTAGACTGTTAACAATACAGCCAAATGGATGCACAGCGATGGGATTGGTACGCCAAACAATTGATTGCATGGCAGCCATTAGCCCTTGGAAAACGGAAAGAAAATGATGCACTCTGCTGCTCATGCTCCCAGATTGTTTTATTTATAACAACGTTTCGACCCTTAGATCTTCAACAGGCATCCATATCTCAGGTGCTGGTGGAAGGTCCTATATATAGGAGCAGTACTCATTGACATCTCTTCCTGAAACAGGAGGTAAAAATATGTATATTAGCCCTTCTCATTCCATGTCCCCTTTAATTAGCTGAGGGCAGATGGACCGACGCTGAACTGAAGCTCTTTCTAAATGTTGATGCGCCCGGTTTTTGATACGGTTTTGGATACATTTGGACCTTATCTTTCATATCAGTGAGAAAGAATTGTCCAATAAATTACTCAATCAGACTGACAGCGTCATTGCATCATTATGTGTTCACATTTTTTACTGGATATGTGTTCAACAAAAGTTCAGCATTCACCTTTTGCTACTATTTTTGTCAAGTCAACGCATACAATTTGATGCCTACGTTGGATATACCACACAGAACACTGCCTTTGCAATGCAAGGCTGCAAAGCAAACACAGCGTTCCATTGGAAATTAATGTTATTACCAATGTGCTATCGTGACAATGATTATTGAGAGACCTCTTAATAACTAAACTAAATATTCACTGTTGCTATCGAAGTCATGCCAAAGGGTAGGTTTAAAGTCATATACTATTTAGGCCTATGTATCATTCGTAAAGTCATCAACAGCTGTTGTTTCAATTCAACCCAGGGTTCAACAAAAATAGACAAAAAAAAACATTTTTATTTTACCTGGGAAGTCAGATAACAACAAATTCTTATTTACAATGTCGGCCTAGGTACAGTGGGTGAACTGCCTTGTTTAGAGGCAGAAAAACAGATTTTTACCTTGGCAGCTCGGGGATTTGATCTAGCAACATTTAAATTACTGACCCAATGCTCTAACCACTAGGCTACCTGCCACCTAGGGTTCCAAGATGTCTCCATCTCAAACAAAATGCTAAAGAATAGGACGAAATCAAATCAAACTTTATTTAATGTGCATTCTAAATTTGATTAGATTAGATTTAGTCCTATTCTTTAACTTATGTTTTTGGTTGAGATGGAATGTGAATCCAAACTCAAACTTATCAATTATGAATTTGCAGACAAACTGAATATTTCCATCGTTGTCACTCACTTAGTCTGGCTTTACAGTTTTTTACGATTGCTTACACACTAAAATTGAACTTTTCCCACAATTAGCAAAACCTTACACCCAAGGAGCAAACACAAGGCTAGATTTGAACAACTGTAAGCACATTGTCAGCTTCACACTATTTGCAAAACATTACACACCATACACAGAAGTATATCATGATGTAATTTCCTTGCAATTCCAAAGCACTGACTGTCAGATTACCACTCATATGAGCCAAAGAAGAAGAGGACCAAACTTATCAAATTGACATTCGTGCAACACTAGTGGACCATGTTGTGAACCACAGATTGACGCTGAGGGAGGCTGGACTGAGAGTTCAGCCAAATCTTAGCAGATATACAGTGGCATCTGTCATAAGGACTTTTCGACAGGAAACAGGTAAAAGAAGATCTTTGTACAGTTACAGTAATCAGCCGCTTATTGTATGCACCATATCAGCACTTCTGATACCCCTTCCTGTGACATTGTACAGTAAGTTACATGTATTATTCTCTACTTAGGATTGAGGGTCGGGAACGACAAGGAGGAAGGGGGCCCATATTCACGCAAGAACAAGAGAGCGAGATAATAATCATGGTTTTGGCCAATAATGCTATCAGGCTCAGAACTACAAGCCAACATTATCGGTGAACATGCCATTTTCAATAATGTCCATCAGGTCTCTGTCAACACTGGCACGCATCCTGAAAAGACATCAGTTTCAAATGAAACAACTTTATCGAGTGCCTTTTGAGCGGAATTCAGAGAGGGTCAAACGGCTGTGGCATGAGTATATGGAGGTTTGTATTGTTCACTTTAGCACTGTGATGTTGCATACTGCACACATGACTGTTTTACATTGACTGTATACTAGACCTATCCTGAACTACACAATATTGTCTTTCACTGTATTTTAAGGAGTTTTGCAGATGGATGCTGAGGAAATCCTGCATGAATTCATATATATTGATGAGGCAGGGTTCAACCTCACAAAAGCAAGAAGGAGAGGCAGAAATATCATTGGCCACAGGGCTATAATCAATGTCCCAGGGCAACGTGGGGGTAACATCACCCTTTGCGCTGCCATTTCACAGCATGTGGTTGTCCTCCGTCATGCCAAAATGGGCCCTTACAACACATTCTCGCATTTTTGGACCGATTGCACCACATCGTCACAGCAGGTAATGAAATGCACCAGATGCAATACACGGTCATCTGGGACAATGTGTCATTCCACCACTCTGCTTTGGTCCAGAACTGGTTTCAACACCATCCACAGTTGACAGTAGTATACCTTCCACCATACTCTCCGTTTCTAAACCCTATCAAATAGTTTTTCTCTGCATGGCGGTGGAAGGTTTACGATCTCCAGCCCCAGGCTCAGGTACCCCTCATTCAGGCCATGGAGGACACCTGTGACCAAGTCGACGCCGTAGCTGTGCAAGGATGGATTCGACATTCAAGACGGTTCTTCCCGCGTTGTCTTGCTAATGACAATATTGCTTGTGATGTTGATGAAATTCTCTGGCCAGATCCAGCTAGGCGAAGAGATAATTTATAGTATGTTTACTGTAGTATTTTCTGTACAATATTGTCAGTTTTTTTCAGATTATTTTTTATGTTTGTTGTTGTTATTTACTGTAATTGTAACCTATACTGGATACAGTATTTACGTTTGCCTGTTTGCTGAGCTAACAGTGTTATGCACACTACTGTAGTAGCATGAAAACTGGGACATGTTTTGTTATGATTCTCCATGTTGACATGTTGACTGATTTGGGTATATGGAGAGAAAAAAATGATATTTTCCTCAGTCTGCAGCATTGGTCTTGTGTAGTGTTTCTATAGTTGTTTCTCTGTGTACTTAATTTACAGTACTCTAATCACCGACAATTAGACTTGCTAAAAGTGTTTTAGGTTAACAACAGCAGTGTGTAACTGGTTCAAAAAGATTGAAGTCATGAGTGTTTCGTGTGGTAGCAAAATATTATTTTCATGAAGTCGTGTATAGTTTTGACAAAAGTGTTCCATTTTGCAAATTATCTGAAATGTGCTAATTGTGTGTGGTGTTTTGACAAACCGGCTCTGTTTTCAAAATTGTGCCTAAACAATTGAAAAAAAACTGTAATTCCCGTTGGTCTACATATCAATAATTGATATGTTGGATTCACATCTCCATCTGAACCAACATTTAAAGAATAGGACTAAATGCACTTTAAATAAAGTTTGATTTGAGATGGTCCTATTCTCGAATTTTGATTCTTTAAAAAAAATATATATTTTTAAATTGAATATCCAAAACATCCAATATACTTGCAGGGAAGCTGCTCAACAACTACATCATATCAGTCATCCAACAGACTCCAATTCAGAACGACACACAGAAGCATCCAGGGTCAATACCCTTCTCAAGGGCACGTTGATAGATCTCCCACGTGAACCCGAACCCTCCAAGATCCCACCACAGTTCCCCAATAGCGGTCCCACAACCATTTGACACCCCCTCCCACAGTCACCCCCAAGAATGAAAAATACAATTCATTACATTCCTCACCCCAAATAAAAAAGACAAACAGCAAACAATGAAAAAAACATTTTACAAAATAAAATAAAAACAAAAGGACATCAAGGACAACTAAAATCATAACAGCAATGCCAACCGTGTGCATGTCTGGCAGTATTACATGCACTGTATGTTAGCACAGGTGAAAACTGTTGTCTTGATTAAAGAAGAAATACAACTGGCCTTCTTTAGACTAGTTGAGTATCTGGAGCATCAGCATTTGTGGGTTCGATTACAGGCTCAAAATGTCCAGAAAAAAATTACTTTCTTCTGAAACTTATGAAGGCTATTCCATGCAAGAAATTGCCAAGAAACTGAAGATCCAGTACAACGCTGTGTACTACTCCCTTCATAGAACAGCGCAAACAGCGCAAATTGGCTTTAACCAGAATAGAAAGAGAAGTGGAAGGCCCTGGTGCACAACTGAGCAAGAGGACAAGTACATTAGTGTCTAGTTTGAGAAACAGACGCCTCACAAGTCCTCAACTGGCAAAACACCAGTCTCAACGTCAACAGTGAAGAGGCGACGCTGGCCTGGTTAGCAAACCAGGCCAAAGACCCCTCAGACACACCAATACGCGCACAAGAATGGAATGGTCTACCGTATCAAAAGCTTTGGCCAAATCAATAAAAATAGCAGCACAACATTACTTAGAATCAAAGGCAATGGTGACATCATTGAGGACCTTTAAGGTTGCAGTGACATAACTTGAGTGGAAACCAGATTGCATACCAGAGAGAATACTATAGATATCAAGAAAGCCAGTCAGTTGATTATTGACAAGTTTTTCCAACATTTTTGATAAACAGGGAAAAATATAAATAGGCCTATAACAATTAGGATCAGCTCTTTAAATAAAGTATGAACTGTGGCTGCCTTCCAAGCAATGGGAACCTCCCCAGCATGGAGAGACAGGCTTGGCGATGAGAAGGGCAGCAACCTTAAAGAAGAAAGGGTCTAAACCATCTGACCCAGATTCTTTTTGGGGGTCAAGTTTCAAGACCTCCTTTAGCACCTCTGACTCAGTGACTGCTGGCAGGGAGAATTTATGTTGCGGGGCAGGGGAAAAGAGAGAGAAGCATCAGAGATAGTCGCATTAGAATGGGTGGGAGATGAAGAAATGTTGGACGGGCAAGGAGGCATGGCTGAGGCAGACAAGAATCCTGACTTAATTAAGTGTTGATTAAAGTGCTCAGCCATGTGCTTCCTGTCAGTGACAACCATCTCATCATCTTTAAGGAACATTGGCAGCTGTGAGGAGGAGGGTTTATTCTCCAGGTCTTTAACTGTTTTCCAGAACTTCTTGGGGATAAAGTAACTAACTTTGGCCTTCCGGATAGCCTGAGTGCACTTATTTCTAATATTCCTGAACGAGAGCCAGTCAGCCTGAGTATGCGTGTACCGAGCCTTTCGCCAAATTCTATTCTTGAGGTGTAGTAATTCTGCAAGATCATGGTCGAACCAGGGGCTGAACCTGTTTTTAATTCAAATTTTCTTTATGGGAGCTTTTTTGTTAACAATACCACTGGAAATATCAAAAAAAGAAGGTCCAAGCTTCTTCGACAGAGGGGATCATGCTGATTCTATACCATTTTACAGAGGCCAGTTCATGAAGGAATGGCTTGTTCATTAAAGTTTTTAGCAAGTGTCTATGACAAATCAGGTCAGGTCATTTCACTGAGCAGCCATTTCGAACACAGGCTGTAAATCAGTGATCACTAAGGTCATTGCAGAAAACACTAGACTGATACCTATCAGGATTATTTGTGAGGAGAACATCAGGAAGAGTAGCCTTTTCGGAGTCATACCTTGTGGGATTGGTAATAATCTGAGAAAGATTTAGGGAGTCCCATTGCTTTAGGACTTGTTTAAGCATGACCCAGTTTAGGTCACCTAGCAGGACAAATTCAGACTTAGTGTAAGGGCCCAGGAGATAGCTTAGGGCAGGTAGGGTACAGGCCGGTGCTGATGGAGGACGATAGCACCCAACAACAGTTAAAAAAATAGCTATTTCATAGTTAAAACCCGCTAATCAAATTGTTTCGGGACAGACTTGGTGGACAACCGAGCACTGAAGGTGATCCTTGGTAAATATTGCCACTCCCCCACCTTTGGAAGATCTGTCTTGCCGAAAAAAATTATTACCAGAAAGGTTAACATCAGTATTAAAAACACTCTTAACCACATCTCAGTATTGACAAACACATCTAGATTGGAGCTGTAAACCCACACTTTCAATTTATCAATTTTAGGTAATAAGCTTTGAGTGTGAACGTGCAGAAATCAGTGAAGCAGATATCAGAGCACAAGTCAGAATTGGGGCTAGCAACTGTAAATTGGTCAGGTTGTACATGCACATTTCCAGATATCATCAACAGTAATACAATCAAGGCATATCATAGGACAGGGAGAGCTCTGCAGTGCCGATTTTTGCCATATTGTACAGCAACTTCATCAGGTGACATGAATACAAATCCGGCGAGAGGTGGATAGAATGGGATGGGAGGCCAAAAGTCCATGTAACCAATAGAGAGTCAAAGTCCCGAGTGTGGGAACAAACAGTCTGTCCCACGGTTGGGTAAAGGAAGTAGTCAACAAAGCATGCAAGAGTCATTAGACAAATTGCAAAATTACATATAATAACGACTTGGGGCTAGCCATTGTAAGTTCAGAGTCACTCGACCCAACAGTGCCTGTGTGCTGGAGGCAAGTGAAAGCTCAGGAAAGATGAGGGGGGAGGAATGTGGTGGGGTACCTGTACCAGACAGGGGGACACAACCAGGGTAGACGATGAACAGATCGCCAGGTGGAATTCAAGCAGCAGTGCAGCAGGCAACGGGAGTAGGTGTCACACCCACTAGGGAGAAGCTTTTTTTTCCGGAGGCAGATTTCTTGTAGAAAATGCCAGTCTCTGAACAGCAGGAGGGGACTTCAAGGCCTCTGGGTTTGGATGGGATAGTCTGCCATTTGTTGGTCTCAAAGGCTTCAACACCTCTCGCTTCACAAATCAGTACTACAGTGCCTTGCAAAAGTATTCATCCCCCATGGTGTTTCTCCTCTTTTTTGCATTACAACCTGTAATTTAACTTCTCTAGGGTAGGGGGTAGCATTCGGAATTTTGGATGAAAAGCATGCCCAAATGAAATTGCCTGCTACTCGGGCCCAGAAGATATGATATGCATATAACTGGTAGATTTGGATAGAAAACACAAAAGTTTCAAAAACTGTTAAAATATTGTCTGTGAGTATAACAGAACTGATTTGCCGCTGAAAACCTGAAGCAAATCCATTCAGGAAGTAGTTTTCTATTCAATGCCATTACAGGATCCATTGACTTAGGACTCAAATTGCAGTTCCTATGCCTTCCACTAGATGTCAAGTCTTTAGAAATAGTTTCAGGCTTGTATTCTGATAAATGAGGGAGTAAGACCAGTCTGAATGAGTGGACCCTGCCGTGTCACAGAGCTTTTTCATGCGCAATGCAGAGAGAGTGCCTTTCTTGTTTACCTTATATATTGACGATGTTATTGTCCGTTTGAAATATAATCAATTATTAAGGCTAAAAACAACATGAGGATTGAATATAAACATCGTTTACATGTTTCTATGAACTTTACAGATACAATTTTGATTTTTTGTCTGCCTGTTTTGACTGCGTTTGAGCCTGTGGATTACTGAAGAAAACTGAGGTTTTTGGATATAAAGAGACTTTATCGAACAAAAGGAACAGGTCTTCTGAGTGCAACCATATGAAGATCATCAAAGGTAAGGGATTCATTTTATCTCTATTTCTGACTTATGTAACTCTTCTACTTCGCTGGTTACTGTTTGTAATGATTTGTCTGCTGGGTTATGTTCTCAAATAATCGTAAGGTATGCTTTTGCCGTAAAGCATTTTCTAAATCTGACACCGTGGTTGGATTCACAAGAAGTTAATCTTTAAACCTATTTAAAATATGTTTTGTTTTCTGAATTTTTATAATGAGTATTTCTGTATTTGAATTTGGCGCTCTGAATCTCACTGGATGTTAACAATGGATGTTAACCCTGGACATACACAAAATAGTACAAATTGGCAAAACTGCTCAAGGATAAACTGCTCCAGCTTCTTCAAGTTGGATTGTTTCCGCTGGTGTACAGCGATCTTTAAGTTATACCAAAGATTCTCAATTGGAAGGCGCAGTGGTTAAGGGCGCGAACGCAGTCTCTGGTGGCACAGCTCTGTCATAACCGGCCGCGACCGGGAGGTCCGTGGGGCAACACACAATTGGCCTAGCGTCGTCCGGGTTAGTGAGGGCTTGGCTGGTAGGGATATCCTTGTCTCATCGCGCACCAGCGACTCCGGTGGTGGGCCGGGTGCAGTGCGCGCTAACCAAGGTTGCCAGGTGCACAGTGTTTCCTCCGACACATTGGTGCGGCTGGCTTCTGGGTTGGATGCGCGCTGTGTTCAACCCTCGTCTCTCTCGAGCCCGTACGGGAGTTGTAGCGATGAGACAAGATAGTAGCTACTAAAACAATTGGAAACCATGAAATTGGGGTGAAAAAGGGCTAAAAATTCAAAAATAATAATCTCAATTTGATTGAGGTTTGGGCTTTGACTAGGCCATTCCAAGACATTTAAATGCTTTCCCTTAAACCACTCAAGTGTTGGAGCTCATCTGCTCATGACCTCCCTCTCTGTTCTGTTAGCTAATTCATATTGTGGTTTGTAAACATATGACCGCTTGTGTCACATCAATTTTTCCTCAGTTAGTGCTAGGACAAATGTAGGCTACATTTTCCAGTTTGGATGATTGTGTTATGCCGCAACTACTTCTGTGAACCTCTTGAAACTATTTTCATTTTTGGAAAAATAACGTTCCCAAAGTAAACGGGCTATTTCTCAGGACCAGATGCTAGAATATGCATATAATTGACAGCTTAGGATAGAAAACACTCTAAAGTTTCCAAAACTGTAAAAATATTGTCTGTGAGTATAACAGAACTGATATTGCAGGCGAAAGCCTAAAAAAAATCCTCTTATTGACTCTTATTTTGAAACCCCTGTGTTCCAATGCATCCCTATTGCTCATTGAAAGGGATATCAACCAGATTCCTTTTCTATGGCTTCCCTAATGTGTCTACAGCCACTAGACATAGTTTCAGGCTTTTATTTTGAAAAATGAGCGTGAACGACAACATTGCGTCAGTGGTCAGGTGGTGGCTCTCAGAGTGATTTGTGCGAAATAGACAAAGGCGGCCATTGTTCCTCTCGCTCCCAGTGAAAAGCCAATTGTCCCGGTTGATATATTATTGAATAGATATTTGAAAAACACCTTGAGGATTGATTATAAAAAACTTTGCCATGTTTCTGTCGATATTATGGATCTAATTGGATCTAGTTTTTTTCGGCGTTGTCGTGACCGCAATTTCCGGTGGATTTCTCTGGCCTAGCCAGTTTCCAGACCTGAACTCAATAGAAAATCTTTGGAGGGAGCTGAAAGTCCAAAGCTGCAGTGTTTGCAAACACCTGGTCAAGAACTACAGGAAACATATGATCTCTGTAATTGCAAACAAATGTATCAAATACTTACAGTATGTCATGCAATAAAATGCAAATTAATTACTTAAAAATCATACAATGTGATTTTTTTTTTTGTTTTAGATTCCGTCTCTCACAGTTGAAGTATACCTATGATAAAATTTACAGACCTCCATGCTTTGTAAGGAGGAAAACCTGCAAAATCGGCAGTGTATCAAATACTTGTTCTCCCCACTGTAAATGCAAATATTTCAATGATTTTACTGAGTTACAGGTCATATAAGTCAATTGAAATAAATTCCTTAGGCCTGAATCTACAGATTTCACATGACTGGACAGGGATGCAGCCATGGGTGGGCCTGAGAGGACATAGGCCCCCCCACTGGGGAGCCAGGCCCAGCCAATCAGAAAGTTTTTCCCCACAAAAGGAAATTATCCTCAATTTAATCAGCTGTCCGGTTGGCTGGTCTCAGACAATCCCACAGGTAAAGAAGCCGGATGTTGAGTTCCTGGGCTGGCGTGGTTACAGATGGTCTGAGGTTGTGAGGTCAGTTGGACGTACTGCCAAATTCTCTAAAACGATGTTGGAGGCGGCTTATGGTAGAGAAATTTACATTAAATTATCTGGCAACAGTTCTGATGGATAATCCTGCACCTGTGTAATGATCATGCTGTATAATCAGTTTATTGATATGCCACAACTGTTAGGTGGATGGATTATCTTGGCAAATGAGAAATAATCACTAATAGGGATATAAACAAATTTGTGCACAACATTTAAGAGGATAAGCTTTGTGTTCTTATGGAACATTTCTTGAATCTTTTATTTCAGACCCCTCAACTTTTTCCACATTTTGTTATGTTACAGCAGTCATGACTGGCCTTTGAGGATCAGCTCTACAGAGATATCTCTCCCTCCTGCAGAGAGGGAAAAGTATGGAGGTGGGGGGTTTTATGACCTCATGCCCATTGTAAATCGTAAGGCAGCAGACCAACTCCTTTCTGGTCTCTAATGTGAGAGATCGGAATGGCTGTGTTACGGTGAGTGAATGAGGACCCAAAAGCGACTTAACGTAAACAGAGCTTCTTTAATAGCAAAACAAACGTAGGCTCAGATGGACCGGCAGATTCCGACAGGACAGGACAAGGTTGCAGCAAACATGACGATAGTCTGGTTCAGGCATGAGACACACAAACAAGAATCCGACAAAGACAGTAGCAGAAACAGAGAGAGATATAGGGACCTAATCAGAGGGAAAAAGGGAACAGGTGGGAAAAGGGGTGACGAGGTAGTTAGGAGGAGACAAGGAACAGCTGGGGGAAAGCGGGGGAGAAAAGGTAACCTAATACGACCAGCAGAGGGAGACAGGGTGAAAGGAAAGGACAGAAAGACACAACATGACAATACATGACAGGCTGTGTGCCTAAAGAGTTTACAGCCCCAAACTAAAACATCAAATAAATGGACTTTGGGACAATATATTTGATCAGCCAAATGGGTGGGAATAATGGATGGAATATGAAAATGAATGTCTATTTTACAGTTGTATGAAAAAGTTTGGGCACCCCTCTGAGGCTGCAGAATAATTTACTCTGTCGTCACAGAAAATGATCACAGTGGCATGCATTTTCTAATAAAAGCTGAGTACTTGGGTATTGTCCAGTCAAATATTTTTAGTGTAGCAATATTAGGTTGTATGAAAATAAATCAGACGTGAAAAATAGGCTATGCAAAATGTGGGCACCCTTGTCATTCTGTTGATTTGAATACCTGTAACTACTTAGCACTGATTAATTGGAACACACAATTGGTTTGGTGAGCTCATTAAGCCTTGAACTTCATAGACAAGTGCATCCAATCATGAGAAAAGGTATTTAAGGTGGCCAATTGCAAGTTGTTGTTCTCTTTGACTCTCCTCTGAAGAGTGGCAACATGGGGGCCTCAAAACAACTCTCAAATGAGAGCAAAGATTGTTCAACATTACGGTTTAGAGGAAGGCTACAAAGGCTACAAAAAGCTTTTGCAAAGATTTAAGCTGTCAGTGTCCACTGGGAGGAACATAGTTAGGAAATGGAAGACCACCGGCACAGTTCTTGTTAAGGCCAGAAGTGGCAGGCCAAGTAAAATATTGGAGGCAAAGGCGAAGGATGGTGAGAACGGTCAAAAACAGCCCACAGACCACCTCCAAAGACCTACAACATCATCTTGCTGCACATGGCTTCACTGTGCATCTTTCAACAATTCAGCGCACTTTGCACAAGGTGAAACTGTATGGGAGAGTGATGCGGAAGAAGCCTTTTCTGCACACACGCCACAAACGGAGTCGCTTGAGGTATGCAAACGCACATTTGGACAAGCCAGCTTCATTTTGGAATAAGGTGCTGTGGACTTATGAAACACAGATTGAGTTATTTGGTCATAACAAGTGACGTTATGCATGGCAAAAGAACACAGCGTTCCAAGAAAAACACTTGCTACCCACAGTAAAATTTGGTGGAGGTACCATCATGCTGTGGGGCTGTGTGGCCAGTGCCGGTACTGGGAATCTTGTTAAAGTTGAGGGTCGCATGGATTCCACTCAATATCAGCAGATTCTTGGGAATAATGTTTAATAATCAGTCACAAAGTTGAAGTTACGCCGGGGCTGGATATTTCAACAAGACAACGACCCAAAACACTGCTCAAAATCTACCCGGGCATTTATGCAGAGGAACAAGTACAATGTTCTGGAATGGCCATCCCAGTCCCCAGACCTGAATATCATTGAGAATCTGTGGGATGATTTGAAGCGGGCTGTCCATGCTCGGCAACCATCAAACCTAACTGAACTGGAGATGTTTTGTAAGGAGGAATGGTCCAAAATACCTTCATCCAGAATCCAGACACTTATTAGAGGCTATGGGAAGCATCTAGGGGCTGTTATTTTAGCGAAAGGAGGCTCGACTAAATTATATATATTTCACCTTTATTTAACCAGGTAGGCTAGTTGAGAACAAGTTCTCATTTGCAACTGCGACCTGGCCAAGATACAACATACAACAACACAGACTTACATGGAATAAACAAAACATACAGTCAATAATACAGTAGAAAAGAGAAAACAAAGAAAACCTTGTTAACTTGTCATTCAAAGACCTTAGAAAGGTCTGTAGCAGTTTGTGTCTAGAGTGTCACCTCATTTGAAGAGGGGGATGACCGCGGCAGCTTTCCAATCTTTGGGAATCTCAGACAATACGAAAGAGAGGTTGAATAGGCTAGTAATAGGGGTTGCAACAATTATAAAACATGTGAGTTGAATAGTAACATGTTAGACTAGAGGACCACGCACTGCAACCGAGTTCCACAAGTAGTCACGACCCCCAAAAGCGACAAAGGAACCTCTTAACAATCATTGCTACAATTGAGTACTATTTCTCAGAAGGTGAATTCAAGAAAGGACCACTCGGTTATTCTCTTCAAGTCATCGGTTGTCTACAGTGCTTTCATTCCCAAGCTGGGAGTATCGACACGGATGATTAGCCTCCTCAGATGACCACTCTCACAGAACGAGTGCAAGGAAACAGACAACTAAGAGAAAGGACATTGTGACATCTTGTGGATAATCAAAGACTTAAACCTGAGAACGAAGGAGATGGCCATGAAAGAACAAGGCGTTGGTCGAACCTATCCCACTAAGTTGAACTCGGCCCGCGAAGAGATACCCAACGGAGACCTTCAACACGTAAATACATACATTACAATTCTTACCCATAAGAGCAGCAGTTTGGGGCAAGGTGTTAGGGCTAAACTTAGCATAGTTTACAAATGTATCCAAGTGTTGCTTTTTTTCTCTTGCTCTCTCTCTCTCGCTATAAATCTCCATCTTCTGTAACACGTGTCATATTGCCTTCTAATCAATAAACTAGACTGTGCGTGTGTGTCTTATTTTATCATTTAGCTTGTTCGTAAATGAATAAATCATCTCAATTTGTGTGGTACGGCATGATTAGTGAGATTGTGGTTTGTGTAGATTTAAAGGACTATGCAACGTCCAGAATGAATGAGGAAATGATAGACTGCTATGAAAAGAGGGAAATGGTAACTCATTAAACAAATTTTCTGCCCCTGCCACACCCTCTACCTCTCATCTTGTGTCTCCCTAACCCGCTGCCACTCCCCCAGTGCTCTCTCCCTCTCTGTGTGTGGGTGTATCTGATTATGTGAGTGGAGACAGGTGTGCTGGAGTCAGAGCAAATCCCCACCAGCTGCAACCTGTTCCATAATCAAGACCTCCACAAATACTCAGCCCTGCCAATTCCACGCTGACAGATCATAGTCTGTGCTCAGTCAGTCTGCAATTCAAGCCATTTTTTCCTGCATAGATTTTGTTATCCTGTGGTGCCAGTTTTCCCTAGCCTGACGCTGCTTTTCTCGCCGCTAAAGTTCTGTCCGCTCTGACTCTGGTCCCTGTCGCCAGTCCCTCATTTTGTCAGTCCTGCTTCCCTGCCCTGGACCCCCACTCTACTGCTTCCTTGTATTCCGCTTCGGACCTGCTTACCCAGCCCCTACTCCCCTTGCCGCAGTCTCAGTTCCTGGTTCCTGGCTACCGTCCCGAGCTCCCCCTGGCCTGCACCACATCTCCCCCCACTTTCAATAAATACCTTGGTTACCTTATCCCTGTCTCCTCGTCTGAGTCTGCACTTGGGTTCACCTGCTCCACACTGCATAACACTTTTCTTGTGGTGCCCCAGGTTACTAATGAGTTGATTGTTATATTATTAATTTAATCACGTAATGATCAAACAGTTAATTATTCGATAAATAGCATGTTATCATATTCATGATTGCAACGTCACGACACAGCCTTATTCTAAAAATGATGAAGTATTAATTTCTCAGCAATCTACACACAATACACATTAATGTTCAGGCTTTTAGATTTTTTTTTAAATGCATTAAAAATAAAAACAGATACCTTGTTTTCAAAAGTATTCAGACCCTTTGCTATGAAACTCAAAATTGAGCTCAGGTGCATCCTGTTTCCATTGATCATCCTTGAGATGATTCTACAACTTGATGGAGTCCATCTGTCATAAATTCAATTGATTGGATATGATTTGGAAACGCACACACCCATCTATATAAGGTCCCACAATTGGAAGTGCATGTCAGAGTAAAAACCAAGCCATGAGGTAGAAGGAATTGTACTTAGAGCTCCAAGACAGCATTGTATCAAGAAACAGATTTGGCAAAGGGTACCAAAAACATTCTGCACCATTGAAAGTCCACAAGAACAAAGTGGGGTCCATCATTCCTAAATGGAAGAAGTTTGGAACCAGCAAGACTCTTCATAAAGCTGGCTGACCGGTCAAGCTGAGCAATCGGGGGAGAAGGGCCATGAAGGTGACCAAGAACCCGATGGTCACTCTGACAGAGCTCTAGAGTTCCTCTGTGGAGATGGGAGAACCGTTGAGAAGGACAACCATCTCTGCAGCACTCCACCAAAGAGGCATTTATGGAAGAGTGTCCAGACGCAAGCTACTCCTCAGTAAACGGCATATGACAGCCCGCTTGGAGTTTGCCAACAGGCACCTAAAGACTCTGACCATGACAAACAAGATTCTCTGGTCTGGTGAAACCAAGATTGAACTCTTTGGCATGAATGCTAAGCGTCATGTCTGGAAGAAACCAGGCACCATTCCTACAGTTAGGCATGGTGGTGGCAGCATCATGCTGTTGGGATGTTTTTCAGCAACAGGGCCTGGGAGACAAGTCAGCATCGAGGCAAAGATTACCTGAGCAAAGTACAGAGAGATCCTTGATGAAAACCTGCTCCAGAGCGCTCAGGACCTTAGACTTGGGCGAAGGTTCACCTTTCAACAGGACAACGACCCTAAGCACACAGCCAAGACAACGCAGGACAAGTCTCTGAATATCCTTGAGTGGCCCAACCAGAGCCTGAACTTGAACCCAATCTAACATCTCTGGAGAGACCTGAAAACAGATTTTCACTTATAATTGACTCTATCACAATTCTAGTGGGTCAGAAGTTTACATGCACTTAAGTTGACTGTGCCTTTAAACAGCTTGGAAAATTCCAGAAAATGTCATGGCTTTATAAGCTTCTGATAGGCTAATTGACATCATTTGAGTCAATTAGAGGTGTACCTGTGGACGTATTTCAAGGCCTACCTTCAAACTCAGTGCCCTTTTGCTTGACATGTTCGGAAAATCAAACAAAATGAGCCAAGACCTCAAAAAACAAATTGTAGACCTAGGCAAGTCTGGTTCATCCTTGGGAGCAATTTCTAAAGGCCTGAAGATACCACATTCATCTGTACAAACAATAGTAAGCAAGTATAAACACCATGGGACCACCAACTGTCATACCGCTCAGGAAGGAGACGCATACTGTCTCCTAGAGATGAACGTACTTTGGTCCGAAAAGTGCAAACAATCCCAGAACAATAGCAAAGGACCTTGTGAAGATGCTGGAGGAAACGGGTACAAAAGTATCTATATTCACAGTAAAACAAGTCCTATATCGACAGAACCTGAAAGGCCACTGAGCAAGGAAGAAGACACTGCTCCAAAGCAGCCATAAAAAAGCCAGACTACGGTTTGCAACTGCACATGGCGACAAAGAACGTACTTTTTGGAGAAATGTCCTCTGGTCTGATGAAACAAAAA
This sequence comes from Oncorhynchus mykiss, assembly GCF_013265735.2. Taxonomy (NCBI): domain Eukaryota; kingdom Metazoa; phylum Chordata; class Actinopteri; order Salmoniformes; family Salmonidae; genus Oncorhynchus; species Oncorhynchus mykiss. The sequence continues at coordinate 41,427,983 of NC_048567.1, forward strand.
TAGAACTGTTTGACCATCGTTATGTGTGGAGGAAGAAGAGATAGGCTTGCAAGCCGAAGAACACCATCCCAATCGTGAAGCAAAGGGGTGACAGCATCATGTTTTGGGGGTGCTTTGCTGCAGGAGGGACTGATGCACTTCACAATATAGATGTCATCATGAGCGTGGAAAATTACGTGGATATATTGAAGTAAGATCTCTAGACATTAGTGAGGAAGTCAAAGCTTGGTCGCAAATGACCCCAAGCATACTTCCAAAGTTGTGGCAAAATGGCTTAAGGATAACATAGTCAAGGTATTGGAGTGGACATCTCACAGCCCTGACCTCAATCTTATAGACAATTTGTAGAAAGAACTGAAAAAGTGTGTGCGAGCAAGGAGGCCAACAAACCTGACTGAAGTTACACCAGCTCTGTCAGGAAGAATGGGATACAATTCACCCAATTTATTGTGGGAAGCTTGTTGAAGACTACCCGAAACGTTTGACCCAAGTTAAACAATTTAAAGGCAATGCTACCAAATACTAATTGAGTGTATGTAAACTTCTGACCCACTGGTAATGTGGTGAAAGTAATAAAAGCTACATCCTAAAATAAAGTGCTGATCCTACCTGACCTAAGACAGGGCATTTTTACTAGGAGTAAATGTCAGGAATTGTGAAAATCGGAGTTAAATGTATTTGGCTAAGGTGTAAGTAAACTTCCGACTTCAACTGTATGATAGATTAATTGATGATTTGTGGCTGACACCTGCTCACTTTCACAATGACTCAATAGTCAATTGGCTATTAAGTGCCTAACCAAAATTATTCTTAACTAATCTTTAGCAGTCCTTCTTTTGCTCATTACCTCTTGTTAGGCAGTTCATTTTTTGGCGAATTACCAGTTAATACGCATTTAAGAGCTTGTGAATTGCATGGTGCTTCGACTGTCTACTAATCTCTAGTGTAGTTGTGTTAAAGGTATGTTTTCACCTTTGAAACATCAACACAAATTTGGCATCAGAATTATTTAATAATGGTTTGAGATTGCGCTAACAGTAGGGAAGTGGAATTCAACCATGTGTTGGTGGTCTAGGATTCATGGATAGGTGGTACGAGAGGCCATTAAGGCAGAAATCATTTTAATACTGGGTAACACTTTACTTGACACCCAGTGTCATAAGATGTTATGACACGATCATAACATGGTTATAACACTGTCATAATCCACATATTTGCAGATGTGACATGTTGCATTATTTTACAGCTGGTTATGACAGCTGCATAAGTGTCAAAACCCACATTTATTCAAATGATTTTTTTCCCTGCCAAGAAGTTTCCTTTCGTTTGCAAGTTTGTTTATTAAATCTTCAGTCATGTTTTTTTTTATCATATTTTAAATAACTGGTAGAAAATACATTTTATGACATTGTCATGAAGCATTATGAGCATCCTGTGTCACCTTACTTGGACTAAGAAAATACACTTTGACACTGTCAAGAAGCATTATGACCATTATGATCATATAAGCCCGATAGGCCTATCACGTCATTATTTATAACCTTGTCATTTTCTTGACTACATTTCCTATTCATTTTGCAACTAATTTCATGTATGTTTTCACATAAAACAAGGACATTTCTTAGTGACCCCAAACTTTTCAACAGTAGTGTATATATAACAAAAATATACTGTTGACAAGTAAGCTATGGCGTAATGGAATATTTTGTCTTGCGTGGTAAGTTTTGTGGGTTTTGACACTCACCGTGGTAGGTTGTTGTACTCTTATGTACAGTGAAGGAAAAAAGTTTTTGATCCCCTGCTGATTTTGTACATTTGCCCACTGACAAAGACATGATCAGTCTATAATTTTAATGGTAGGTTTATTTGCACAGTGAGAGACAGAATAACAACAACAAAATCCAGAAAAACGCATGTCAAAAATGTAATAAATTGATTTGCATTTTAATGAGGGAAATAAGTATTTGACCCCTCTGCAAAACATGACTTAATGCTTGGTGGCAAAACACTTGTTGGCAATCACAGAGGTCAGACGTTTCTCGTAGTTGGCCACCACTTTTTTCCCTCACTGTAGGTATCATAACCAGACGTAAAATAACACACTATATGCCATAACAGGTCTAAATATGTCTGTCATGACATGGTTATGACCATGTCATAACGTGTTGTGAAGCTGTGTGTCAAGTAAAGTGTTACCTAATACAGTTGGGGAAGTGAGCAACACAGTGAGAAAGGCAATGTCGGTAAATTACTGGAACTAGGGTAACAAAACAAACTTCAAGTTCAACCCATGTCAGGGTGGACGAAACGAGATGCCATAATTTTTGTCCTGGCATCCGCTGAGGTTGTAGAACATTTCATGAGCGGATAATGCAAAAGGCTCACAAAAAGGGTTTGCCTCCCACCCAGCTCCTTTGCCAAGTTACAATTATCCCTTTTGCCAAGAACTCTAATCTCCTCCTCAGTCTGTGCTTATTGTTCATTTTGTTACAGATCTGGATCAATCTGTGGCCAATTCAATCATTTACAAAGCAACACACCTGTCTATACAATGAGTGCACAAAACATTAGAAATGTTATTTGGATGACCAGATAAATCGAGGTGAAAGCTATGATCCCTTATTGATGTCACCTTGTAAATCCCCTTAAATCAACATAGATTAAGGGGAGGAGACATGTTAAATAATGATTTTTTAAGCCTTGAGACAATTGTGACATGGATTGTGTATGTGTTACATTCAGAGGGTGAATGGGCAAGACAAAATATTTAAGTGCCTTTGAATGGGGTATGGTATTCGGTGTAAATCTCACCGGTTTGTGTCAAGAACTGCAATGCTGCTGGGTTTTTAACGCTTAGCAGTTTCCCGTGTGTATCAAGAACTGTCCACCACCCAAAGGACATCCTGCCAACTTGACTCAATTGTGGGAAGCATTGGAGTCAACACCGGTCAGCATCCCTGTGGAACGCTTTCGACACCTTGTAGAGTCCATGCCGAATTAAAGCGAAAAAGGGACAAGAATGAGAAAGTCTTTGAGTGGCCCAGCCAAAGCCCAGACTTGAAATCCCACTGAAAATCTGTTGAAAGACTTGAAGATTGCTGCTCCACATCTCCACAGAGATTGTGAAAATCTGCAAGGAAGAATGGGCTAAAATCCCCAAATTCAGATGTACAAAGCTTATACAGACATACCCAAGATGACTCAAAGCTGTAATCACCGCTAAATTTGCTTCTACAAGGTATTGCCTCGGGTGTGAATACTAAATGTAAATTATAAATTTCCATATTTAATTTGCAATACATATTTTTTCAAACTAGAAACATGTTTTCACTTTGTTATTATGTGTAGATGGGTGAGAATTATTATTTCAATCAATTTGAATTCAGGTTGTAACAACAAAATATGGAATAAGTCAAGGGGTATGAATAATTCCTGAAGACACTGTACAGTATGTGACATCAATATTAGTCACAAACATTTATTCCAGTGGTAAAATTGCCTAAAAAGTGCATTAATTTAAGATAAATTTTGGTCATAAAATAAGTATAGTCCAAACTCGTAGATTCCTTCTGACAATTTTGCTTAATTGATACTTGTTTCATTCATATGGTGTCTCATGGGGGACAAACATCAAGATTGAAATATCCTTTTTCTTAAACCTCTTAAGGATTGGCCCATTTTTTTAATTATCGCATAAAATGACATACCCAAATCTAGCTGCTGTAGCCCAGGCCCGGAAGCAAGAATATGCATTTTCTTGGTTCCATTTGAAAGGAAAAATGTTGAAGTTCGTGGAATTGTGAATGGAATGTAGGAGAATATAATACATTAGATCTGGTAAAAGATCATACAAAGAAAAAGTCAACAATTTTTTTGCAACATCATCTTTGAAATGCAAGAGAAAGGCCATAATGTGTTATTCCAGCCCATGTGCAATTTATATTTTGGCCTCTAGATGGCAGCAGTGTATGTGCAATGTTTTAGACTGATCCACTGAACCATTGCATTTCTGTAGAAACCCAAACAAAAGAGTGAGGAGTACCTCGATTAAATAACACACGGGACGAGACCCGTAATCATCTGCGCAATCCACAATGGCACGAAAGCCAAAACACAGAGCACAGGTACTCACACGAACCAACGGACATTGTAACAATAATCAACAGGACACTAGTAAACCAAGGACAGACTCATACAATTACTAATCACTAGGAATAGGGGCCAGGTGTGCGTAATGAATGTTCTGGAGTGATCCGTGACAGTAACCTGTTGTATAAAAGTGTTATATTAAATAACAACTGACATACAGTGCATTCAGAAAGTATTCAGAACATTGGACTTTTACACACTTTGTTACGTTACAGCCTTATTCTAAAACGGATTAAAATGTTGTTGTTTTTTCTCATCAATCTACACACAATACCCCATATGACAAGCAAAAACAAGGTTTAAGAAATGTCTGCAAATTTATAAATAATACAAAAATAAAATATTACATTTACATAAGTATTCAGACCAGAGTAAGGGTGGGCAAACATTCAACGGAGGGATGCATTTCTTGGGGGACCAACTCTTTTTTTTTAAATCAATTTGCAGGGACCTCCCGTGTGGTGCAGCGGTCTAAGGCACTGTGTCGCAGTCCTCAAGGTGTCACTACAGGCCCGGGTTTGATCCCAGGCTGTGTCACAGCTGGCCGTAAATGGGAGACCCAGCGTTGTCCAGGTCAGTAGAGGGTCTGGCAGGCTGAGATTTCCTTGTCCCACTGCGCTCTAGCGACTCCTGTGGCGGGCCTGGCGCACACACGCTGAAATGGTCGCTAGGTGTACAGTGTTTCCTCCAACAAATTGTTGCGGCTGGCTTCCGGCTTAAGCGGGCATTGTGTCAAGAAGCAGTGCAGCTTGGCTGGGTCATGTTTCAGAGGATGCACAGCTCTCGACCTTCGCCTCTCCCGAGTCCGTACGGGAGTTGCAGCGATGGGACAAGACTGTTGGATACCAGTTCGATACCATGAAATTGGGGAGAAAAAAGGAGTAAAAATGTATCGCGGGCTGGATTGAAGTGCCCGGCAGGCCAGATACGGTGGCAGCAGTGCCCCGCGTGCCGTACTTTGCCCCCCCGGCCTAGAATCTTCTTGGGTATGACGCTAAAAGCTTGTCACGACTGTATTTGGGGAGTTTCTCCCATTCTCCTCTGCGAAACCTCTCATGCTTTGTCATGTTGGAAGGGGAGTGTCACTGCACAGCTATTTTCAGGTCTCTCCAGAGATGTTAGACCGGGTTCAAGTCAAGTCTCTGGCTGGGCTACTCAAGGACATTGAGACTTGTCCCAAAGCCACTCCTACGTTGTTGTGGCTGTGTGCTTAGGGTCGTTATCCTGTTGGAAGGTGAACCTTCGCCCCAGTCTGAGGTCATGAGTGTTCTGGAGCAGATTTTCATCAAGGATCATTCTGTACCTTCCTTCGTAAGTCTTTCCCTCGATCCTGATTAGTATCCCACTGAAAAACATCCCCACAACATGATGCTGCCACCATCATGCTTAATGGTGCCAGGTTTCCTCCAGACGTGATGCTTGGCATTCAGACCAAAGAGTTCAATCTTGGTTTTATCAGACAAGACAATTCCTTGGACCTCAAAGGCTTGGTTTTTGCACGAGGTCAGTCACATGTCATTGAGATGTCAAACCCAAGACTATACACGTCATGCCTACTGTAGTGTAACACTGAACTCCCTCTCAACATTAAACAAAAAATGGTGGTGATTGTTACACAATTTTACTCATGTTGGCTTAGAAGTAGAGCTGAGCGATGAAGCGTAATTTGTTATTTTATGTTTATTAAACAACTAATTGACCAATGTTTTTTTCTGTGAGCTCAGTGCGCACATTGCACAGTATCTCTAGAGATAAATCAGATCAAGCCAGAACTGTGCGATGTATTAGGGAGTTGTAATTTCCAACATGCCAATAATCAACATAGTATAGCACAATAAACGTGGTAATTAACTACAGTGGCCATAATCAATTGAGAGCCTACTTGTCTGTCTGTTTCTTTATGCCTGTTACGTAAAAGAGAGAAGATTGCGCGATCGAGGGGGGTGGAGAGCAGTTCCTCAGCGAGGTATCGCTACTTGAAAAGACATGATCTAAATGATTGATAGTCGGTATCCAGCAGTCATAAATATAGGCCCCATTTACTTTGAAGAACTACTAAAATAGTGATTGTCAGACAGCAGAGGTAGCAGCTCTATAGAGATGAGACAACTAGAAATTAAAGAAAGTCATCAAATAAAATACTTAAATATTTTAAAGTCATGTGAATAAATGGTTAATAAGCTATTAGCAGTAATGGGCAATCACTACCATCATTGGACTTTTAGTTTGTGTGACAGCATTCAATCCAAAATACATAATTTAACCGAATACTGTGATTTTTTTAAATAATCGAACAAAAACCAAACAGACCTCGAAAAGCACTACATTTTTCAACACTACTTAGAATAACAAACATAATAATCAAGTATAGTCTAGTGCTCCATAATAACACTTATCAAGGTTAACAAAAATCAGAGGGACCACTGCTAACCATGAAAGGAAAAGGGGATACCTAGTCAGTTGGACAACATTCATTCAACTGAAATGGGTCTTCTGCATTTAACCCAACCCCTCTGAATCAGATAGCTGTGGAGCGCAACCTTAAAACGGCCCAGTAAGCACTCAAATAGCGAATGAAGGCCACTTTCCTGCTGGTTTGTTTCACTCATGTTAGGTAGGCTACTACGGTTATTTTGCTGATTGACAAGGTGATATTCGGGCCAAACTCTGTATGCCATACAGCTCTCCAAAGCTTAATTATGCAGCTAATGATAATGTGTCAGCCTATTAGTTATGAAAATATATAAAAATGACATGACTAGGATAATCAAACTCAAATAAAAAAAATGTTTAGGCTAGACCAATTATGAACCAAAGATATCTTAAATCAGTAGCATATATATATATATATATATATATATATATATAGATCATTTTAAATAATCATCACCTATCAAAGCACTGTCCATTTCGTTGTGTTATGCTTTGAAACAACATCCACAACAACCATGTTTTCCACTCAGTTTCATCCTGTTGTTGAACTTTCTTCAAATTGATCAATCACAGTGAGGTGAAAAAAAGAACATACTTGTTTGATAATAAGTGTTTGTGGTTTTCGATTGCATTTGTATTGATGACAGAGTGGTGAGAGGGACAATAGAGTCCTTAGTACCAGGCCATTAGTAGTACCCAAGTCGTTAATTATCATCAGGTTGCTAACACATGTCCAGAGTGCATAAGAGGAGATTACAGTGACCGTTGAATTTTACTGAGGTAATGACTTCCAGTGTGGCGGTAATACGGTCACTGCAACAGCCCAAAGTGGGATTCGTTACTCTGCAGGGCCAAAGTGCCTTGATTTAGATAATTGAGAGTACTGGGAAAAGTCTAATTAAATCAACTCAATACAGTCAGTGCCCTTGCTAACAGGATATGAAGAGTGGGTGAGAAACACACACACGCACACACACAACACACTAAAGCCCAGGCAATAGTTTTCAAACTGAATGGAAAATGGTTGACAAAAAAATGAAAGTTGAGCATAGCCAAGATTTTTCAGATTTCAGGGACTTAGTACAGAAATACATTCACCACTGCTGTAGCTACAACCCAGGTTCAGAGACTGGTCAACCATAACGGGCAGTTTTTAGGCCTGCTACAGGAGTTAAGAGGAGTTATAAAAAAAATGATATCAGTGCACAGTACTGAACAATATATATATATATATATATATATATATATATATTTTTTGCCAGAGACAGCAGTAGTTCAAAATTGACCTGACTGCAACATTACCTCCTATGTAAAAATGGGTACATCACCTCCTATGCAAAAATGGGTCTCTTCTCCAAAGCTGTGAACTCACTGTCTTTCCATCCAATCTCCCATCCATCCATCTATCGCTTTAATGACGTGTCCATTTAGCTTTCTTTATCCATCCATCTGCCCTGATACAGGATGAGTCACTTCTTTATAGGCTGATTCATGACATGGAATATGACTGTGCGTGTCCACATGACTGGATGATGGTGATAACAGGGCAGCATGCTGGACGTGGCTGACGTGTGTGTGTGAGTGAGTGTGTGATACATGTGACTATGTGTGCGTTTCTGTGACTAAGAAAGCATTACGAGTCCTAAATGTGATTACAAACCAATTATAATTGTACTGTGTCGTTGTCATGTACTGTTTAGTGTAGTTCATATACCATGTACATAAGACATTTACTCAAGTCCGGACCAATAATTCAGCAATTGTGAGGATCGTGAACAGCATGGTGTCCAACTTAATTATCTTTTACATGTACTTCAATGTCTAGGACTTACTTCCTGAGTCCAATATCTAGCATCACTGCAAAAAAACTCAGTCAAGAAGCTAATACTACCCCAACATCCACCTACATAATAGTGACGAAATAGTACCTGCAAAATTACCAGATTAACGATTGCATATTGTTTAGAGGCACACCTTCATATGGGCCTTTTGCCAAGCTGAAACGTGTTAATAATGGAAGTGTATTAAATAGGCCAGGAGGAGCCTGGATTTGATTGTCTGTAATGAACTCCATGGCATTACTTATTGTTCTGGCTAATGAAAGGAGAGATGACAGTCGGGAGGCATAGGCACGGAATAGATGGATAGATCACACAGAATTTAACTAAATTTTGGGAGTCAAAATGAACTGTCAGGTTTACTGTTCCAAACCAGTGTGAGTTTTTTACTTTTGCATTCAGGAGGTTTGAGGTCAGCTGGGAGAAATGGGTTGGAGAAAAAAAATAGCGGCAGAGAAAAAATTACAAAAGACCGACGAGAAGTGAAGATAATTTAAAGAGCATTATAGTTGCATTGAATAAGACGGAGACCAGTTAACAAAGTCATTAGTTGTAAGCAGTCTAGGCAAGACATTACTTTTGATCCTAGCTATACCTTTTACTACAGACAATTTGTAGGGACACCTAAAAAAATATTGGCTTGATTCTGAGCCAATCATCTCGGTTGACTAAACCATTTTTTAAATGATCCGTCCATGTCACCACTGTCACACAGTAATTGTTGAGAATTTAACAATTTTAAAAGGGCATTTTTTTGATACAAGTGATAAAGATTTGTGGTTGGTTGGTGTTGCTGGTTCAAGTCCTGGGATGGATGACTGATTCAAATCTGGGTGGTCTAACCTTGACTCTACCATTGTATACCGCAGTCTGCTTTCAAATGGGTGATGTGTAAAATGAGAAGTCACCTTGGAGAAGGGCATCGGCTAAGAACATAATTTATGTAATGTAATTTATCCCCGTTGAGGGTAGCCGAGGCCTAATTCAACCAAGTAGTCTCTTCACCAGAGGGGTAAAGGTCTATGATTGCCTCTTCTCATTCCGGAGATAACTGGGAAAATCTGAATGTCCAATACACACCTCGCTCAATTACCTTGTCTTGCTAAGGTTTGGGAGTCCTCCACCCTTGCTCGTCACCAGGAATTCTATGTGAAGCTCACAAACATCCTCCCATATGAAATGGTATTCAAATATGTTTATTAGCATGTGTAAAGGAAGCACTTACAATTAGATTACAATACAATGAATTTATGAAATAATACACGTTTTTAATTTTTCAACTCCCCAGGAGTTGCATACACACATGTACTGTACCTACATTTCAGCCCGTACTGTCAACCATCTGCCAAGGGGATCTGTAAAATATGTAAATTATTAGATCTGATGATGTTATTGGCAGACTAGCAGAACTCTTGGGTGTTTTTCTTGTCTGAGGGGAACACATAACTTGGTGTTGGTTGTAGTTGTCATGATATCTCAACTCTGCTTTTCTCATTTCACTGAAATATCAGTCAAGCGGATGAAGTGTGGCCTAATCAGTGATTTATTCTCAGGCTCAAGTGGGAGAAGGTTTGTGGAGGTTGGTGGCAAATTACACACATTACTAAGTAAAACTATGACAGTGACAGTCACAGCCAACAAATGGGGCACATTGTACAAGTGTTGTTTGCAAAGCACTTAGCATGAGCAATTAGCTTCCGTTGCCCACAGAGCAAGACCTTTAATATCCCTCTAGTGGTGTGGGGGCTGTGCTTTGGCAAAGTGGGTGGGGTTGTATCCTTCCTGTTTGGCCCTGTCCGGGGGTGTCCTCGGATGGGGCCACAGTGTCTCCTGACCCTTCCTGTCTCAGCCTCCAGTATTTATGCTGCAGTAGTTTATGTGTCGGGGGGCTAGGGTCAGTTTGTTATATCTGGAGTACTTCTCCTGTCCTATTCGGTGTCCTGTGTGAATTTAAGTGTGCTCTCACTAATTCTCTCTTTCTCTCTTTCTTTCTCTCTCTCGGAGGACCTGAGCCCTAGGACCATGCCTCAGGACTACCTGACATGACTCCTTGCTGTCCCCAGTCCACCTGGCCGTGCTGCTGCTCCAGTTTCAACTGTTCTGCCTTATTATTATTGGACCATGCTGGTCATTTATGAACATTTGAACATCTTGGCCATGTTCTGTTATAATCTCCACCCGGCACAGCCAGAAGAGGACTGGCCACCCCACATAGCCTGGTTCCTCTCTAGGTTTCTTCCTAGGTTTTGGCCTTTCGAGGGAGTTTTTCCTAGCCACCGTGCTTCTACACCTGCATTGCTTGCTGTTTGGGGTTTTAGGCTGGGTTTCTGTACAGCACTTTGAGATATCAGCTGATGTACGAAGGGCTATATAAATACATTTGATTTGATTCGATTTTAAAGAGCGACTGAACTCACAGATTCAATGTTTTTCTGTTGCTCTTTAATTGACATCCATGTCTTCAGTGCCCGGGGAACATTGGGTTAACTGCCTTGCTCGGGCAGAATGACCTAGTTTAACCTTGTCAGCTCAGGGATTCGATCCAGCATGCTTTCGGTTACTTACCCAATGCTCCTACCACCAGGCTACCTGCTCCCTCATGCTACGCATGCATATAATTGTGAGTCGTTTGAAATCTAATAGAATCATTTAATCACATGTCTGGCATCAAACCCCACGTGTAGCTGTTCTATGTCACCTATTTTTTTTACATGAGGTAAGGTCCTCAGGACCAAAGCTAACTCATAGGCTCAGGGGTGGAGCATGGGAATGAAAGGCAAAGAAGTGTAGCAATCAACACTAATATATTTTCCTACCGAGTTACAATGTACAACAATGTTTGTCTTCAGCTCCAGGTACTTAGTTTCCAAGTAGGTCTAGTACATCATCCCTATCACAGGGCAGATTCGAAGCAGTTTCCACATCGATAAAGAATTCAATCACATCAATAAAATGTAACTCAGATGAAAAGTATTGCGCAACCCTCACATAACAGGATGCCACAAAATGCCACTTCTCCCAAGATGGACTAGGTGACCATGACCACTGCTCCTGTCATCCCTGCACATGCCAACCTCCGTGCAACAATGGGAAATCTCCTAAACGACAGAAACAGCCAGGTTATATACAGAAGGTTACGCCCTTAATTACAATGACCTACACTGGCACTGAGAAAGAGGCTGTGTTCAAAACAGCAACAGTTCCACCCTGTTACACACGTTTTAGAAACACTGTCCAGTGACTAAGGAAATAATAGCAATGGCTGTTGTGTCAAATAGCACCCAGATCAGCTTCACCGTCAACCTCAGGAACACTAAGTGAAAAAATGAATTCATCCCGGAGTGGTATATCTCCATATTATATCCATTAACAGAGTTATTTCCAATCCAGGGACTCCATATCAATTCATTGGATTGTTAAATGCAATTGTGCATTATGCAAAGGATTAATTGAAAAGGGCCAAAGCAATAAGGAGGTACTAAGAATCAAAAGAGGATTTCCTAATTGTTCTTTCAGGCTCAAGATACTGGCAAATTAATTCAATGGTGGGTGAGTTGGGGTTTTAATGAGATGAGAACCGAGTTGCTTTGTCCTTAAGATATCCACTATACAGTGAATTTGGAAAGTATTCCAGACCCATTGACTTTTTCCACATTTTGTTATGTAACAGCTTTAATCTAAAATGGATTTAAAAAAAATGTACACTCGTCAATCTACACACAATATTACATAGCAAAAACATGTTTTAGAAGATTTTGCTAATTAATTTAAAATAAAAAACTGAAATATCACATTTACATATGTTTTCAGACCCTTTACTCAGTAGTTTGTTGAAGCACCTTTGACAGTGGAAACAGCCTCACGTCTTCTTGGGTATGACACTACGTATTTGGGGAGTTTCTCCCTCTTCTCTGCAGATCCTCTCAAACACTGTTAGGTTGGATGGTGAGCGTCGCCGCACAGCTATTTTCAGGTCTCTTCAGAGATGTTCTATTGGGTTCAAGTCCAGGCTCTGGCTGGGCCACTCAAGGACATTCAGAAACTTATCCAGGAGCCACCCCTGCATTGTGTTGGCTGTGTGCTTAGGGTTTTTGTCCTGTTGGAAGGTGAACCTTGTCCCCAGTCTGAGGTCCTGAGTGCTCTGGATCAGGTTTTTATCAAGTATCTTTTCCTCAATCCTAACTAGTCTCCCAGTTCATGCCACTAAATATCATCCCCACAGCAGGATGCTGCCACCACTATGCTTCGCTGTAGGGATGGTGCCAGGTTTCCTCCAGACATGACGCTTGGGATTCAGGCCAAAGAGTTCAATCTTGGTTTCATCAGACCACAGAATCTTGTTTCTCATGGTCTAAGAGTCTTTAGGTGCCTTTTTGCAAACTTCACGTGGGCTGTCATGTGCCTTTCACTGAGGAGTGACTTCTGTCTGGCCACTCTACCATAAAGGCCTGATTGGTGAAGTGCTGCAGATATGGTTGTCCTCCTGGAAAGTTCTCCCATCTCCACAGAGGAACACTGGTGCTCTGTCAGAGTGCCCATCGCGTTCTTGGTCACCTTCCTGACGTAGACCCTTCTCCTCCGATTGCTCAGCTTGGCCTCGACACAATTCTGTCTCTGAGCTCTATGGACAATTCCTTTTCCCTCTGCTTGGTTTTTGCTCTGACAATTGTGGGACGTTATATAGACAGGTGTGTGCCTTTTTTTCTCCATACATTTCAGAGTAAGACTGTAACGTAACAAAATGTGGAAAAAGTCAAAGGGTCTGATTACTTTCCGGATGCACTGTTTATCTCAAAAGCAGTGTGGTTGTTGATAATATCTTCAGTGTTAGAATGCTTAGACTATGAACGCACCTTCAACTAAAGCCTTAAGTGTGTGTCATAAGGCTAACAATGTATCGACCTATAGCTGTTGACAGCGTCCTCTATGCACTTGTAAATAGCATCATGTATCTGTTTTGCACAGTAAAATATCTTTATAAAATTCCACTGAAGCCCAAGCTTTAGCGAGCCATCCATCCCTCATTTAAACAATTTTTTTGACCCTCCGTGTCCCCACCCTTTGGTGCCATTTCTCATTCTGCCTGGATCTATTACCATAACACATCCTCATAAAGACAGACAGGACATGTCCTGACCCGGGTGACCCTTGGAATAATTTGAATGACAAAAGCCATCCACGCCCTGACCATAGAGACATTTTTATTCTCTATTTTGGTTAGGTCAGAGGTTTATCGTTGTCTCTGATTGGGGATCATATTTAGGCAGCCATTTCCCCACTGTTTTGTGGGATCTTGTTTTTGTGTAGTTGCCTGTGAGCACTTCATTGTCATCACATTTCGTATGTTCTTTACTGTTTTGTGCGGTTCACTTCAATAAATATGTGCAACCCATATCACCCTGTGCTTTTGTCCGAATGTTCTTACGATGATCGTGACAGAAACACCTTAAATGATATGGATATCAAGTGAGGATGTGTTGACGTGTGAGTCAAATACGAATTTTGTTCTCACTGAAGTTGTGTGGAAGTGAATAGGGGGGGACCAGGGCCTGTATTCAGTAAGCATCTCAGAGTAGGAGTGCCTGGCCCCCCATCCCATGTAATATTATTCAGTATCATTTTAAAGGGGTGTCATGACTTTACTTTCATTAATCTGATGACAGTTATTTATCTAATCAACTACCTATGTTTAATTGTTACCCAATTTAAATGAATCATTTAACAATTAACTCATTAGGATTTGGATTTGGGGCACCACGAGAGCGGTTCTTTGAAGATTTACCAACTCTTGAATTAAACTCTAAAGGTCTTTACCTATCGCATATATAAATGACATCGCCAAAGTCAAGGAACGGTAGGATAGTCAGTTTTACGAGGGTATGTTTGGCAGCATGAGTGAAGGATGCTTTGTTAAGAAATAGGAAGACAATTCTAGATTTAATTTTGGATTGGAGATGCTTAACGTGAGTCTGGAAGGAGATTTTACAGTCTAACCAGACACCTAGGTATTTGTAGTTGTCCACATATTCTAGGTCAGAACCGTCCAGAGTAGTGATGCTCGTCGGGTGTGAGGGTGCAGGCAGCAATCGGTTGAAGAGCATGCATTTAGTTTTACTAGCATTTAAGAGCAGTTTGAGGCCACGGAAGGAGTGTTGTATGGCATAGAATCTCGTTTGGAGGTTTGTTAGCACAGTATCTAAAGAATGGTTTCGTCTGCGTAGAGGTGGATCAGAGAATCACCATCAACAAGAGCGACATCATTGACATATACAGAGAAAAGAGTCTGCCCGAGAATTGAACCCTGTGGCACCCCCATAGAGACTGCCAGAGGTCCGGACAACAGGCCCTCCAATTTTACACACTGAACTCTATTTGAGAAGGATTTGGTAAACCAGGCGAGGCAGTCATTTGAGAAGCCAAGGCTCTTGATTCTGCCGATGAGAATGCGGTGACTGACAGAGTCGAAAGCCTTGGCCAGATTGAAGAAGACGGCTGCACAGTACTGTTTTTTATCGATGGAGGTTATGAAATCGTTTACACCTTGAGTGTGGCCGAGGTGCACCAATGACCAGCTCGGAAACCAGATTGCGTAGCGGATATGATACGGTGGGATTCGAAATGGTCGGTGATCTGTTTGTTAACTTCACTAGGGTAGGGGGCAGCATTCGGAATTTTGGATGAAAAGCATTCCCAAATTCCTGCTATTCAGTCCCGGAAGATAGGATATGCATATAATTAGTAGATCTGGATAGAAAACACTCTAAAGTTTCCAAAACTGTTCAAATAATGTCTGTGAGTATAACAGAACTGATATGGCAGGCGAAAACCAGAGGAAAATCCAACCAGGAAGAACTATTATTTTGACTAACTATTTCCATTGAAAGCCTATCAACCATACAAAGACTTAGGACCCAGTTCACGAGCTCTGTGCCTTCCTCTACATGTGACCAATCTTTAAGCATTGTTTCAGGCTTTTACTCTGAAAAATAAGGGAGATACAGCACTTTCAATCAGTGGCCAGTACAATTTTCCAGACATCAGCCATGCGCACTGATCGTGAACATGCCTTTCTTGTTTCTCCTTTCCTATTGACAAAGCTTTTGTCCAGGTGAAATATTATTGATTATTTATGACAAAAACAACCGGTAGATTGATTTTAAACATCGTTTGGCATGTGTCTACTAACATTTATTGTACTTTTTTTAAACTTTTCGTTTCATTAAATCAGACATGCAATATAGCAAATTAAACCTACACTTGTTATGAATCCAGCCAATGTGTCAGATTTATAAAAGGCTTTTCGGCGAAGGCAAACGATGCTATTATCTGAGGATAGCACCTCCGTAATCAAAGAGAAAAAAACATATTTCAACCCTGCAGGCGCGACACAAAATGCAGAAATAAAAATATAATTAATGTCTTTGACGAGCTTCTTTTGTTGGCACTCCAATATGTCCCATAAACATCACAAATGGTCCTTTTGTTCGATTAATTCCGTCGATATATATCCAAAATGCCCATTAATTTGGCGCGTTTGATCCAGAAAAACACTGGTTCCAACTTGCGCAACGTGACTACAAAATATCTCAAAAGTTACCTGTAAACTTTGCCAAAACATTGCAAACTACTTTTGTAACATAACTTTACGTATTTTTTTATGTAAATAATCGCTAAAATTGAAGACGGGATGATCTGTGTTCAATACAGGAAGAAAACAAACTGTAGCATGCTTTCTGGTCACCCGCCTCGATCTAACAGTACACTTCAAGTGACCCTCGTTCAAGATGGCCGTACTTCTTCATTACACAAAGGAATAATCTCAACCAATTTCTAAAGACTGTTGACATCCAGTGGAAGTGATAGGAACTGCAAGAAGGTCCCTTAGAAATCTGGATTCCCAATGAAAACCGCATTGAAAAGAGAGTGACTTAAAAAAAAGAGTTCTGAATGGTTTGTCCTCGGGGTTTCGCCTGCTAAATAAGTTCTGTTATACTCAAAGACATGATTCAAACAATTTTAGAAACTTCAGAGTTTTCTATCCAAATCTACTAATAATGTGCATATCTTATCTTCTGGCGATGAATAGCAGGCAGTTGAATTTGGGCATGCATTTCATCCGGATGTGTCACCAAGAAGTTAGCCTTTTGCGTGTAGGGGGCAGTATTTTCGTTTTTGGCTAAAAAACATACCCATTTGAAACGGCCTATTTCTCAGCCCCAGAAACTAGAATATGCATATAATCATGTCAGATTAGGAAAGAAAACACTCTAAAGTTTCCAAAACTGTAAAAATATTGTCTGTGAGTATAACAGAACTAATGTTGCAGGCAAAAACCTGAGGAAAATCCAATCAGGAAGTGTCTCTTATTTTGAAACCTCTCTGTTCCTATGCATGCCTACCCTCCATTTAAAGGGATATCAACCAGATTCCTTTTTCTATGGCTTCCCTAAGGTGTCAACGTTCTTTAGACATAGTTTCAGGCTTTTATTTTGAAAAATGAGCGTGAAACATCACATTGCGTAAGTGGATAGGTGGGGGCTCTCAGAGTGAGTTTTGCGCTACAGAGTAAAGCGGCCATTGTTCCAACCGGTGTTATTGGAAAACCCACACACCCGGTTGATATATTATCAAATATATATTTTAAAAATAACCTGAGGAATGATTATAAAAAACATTTGACATGTTTCTGTCGACTATTATGGAGACTATTTGGAATAGTATTTGGAATTTCCGTCTGTGTTGTCGTGACCACTCTTTCCTGTGGATTTCTGAACATAACGCGACAAACAGACGGAGGTATTTTGAGTATAAAAATCATCTTTATGGAACAAAAGGAACATTTGTTGTGTTACTGGGAGTCTCGTGAGTGAAAACATCCGAAGATCATCAAAGGTAAACGGTTAATTTGATTGCTTTTCAGATTTTCGTGACCAAGCTTCCTGATGCTAAGCGTACATAATGCTATGTTAGGCTACAGAGAGTAAAAGGAACAGATTTCTGGGCACGGAAGAATAGATTCAAGGCATAATGTACAGACAAAGGTTTGGTAGGATGTGAGTACATTGGAGGTAAACCTAGGCATTGAGTGACGATGAGACAGGTTTTGTCTCTAGAGGAACTATTTAAGCCAGGTGAGGTCACTGCATGTGTTGGGGTGGAACAAAATGGCTAGCTAAAGCTTTTTGAGCAGGGCTGGACGCTCTACAGTGAAATAGGACAATAATCAATAAGCAATCAGCAGTAGACAAGGCAAATTGACATTAGGGAGAGGCATGTGTAGCCGAGTGATCATAGGGTCAAGTGAGTACGTAGGTGAGCTGGAGACACGGCAATTCAGACAGCTAGCAGGGGATGTCACAACGGAAGAGCCTGCAGAAACCCCCTCGGATGGTTACTTTGGCAGACCAGTCGCGATGGATCGGCGGGGCTCTGTGTCGACAGTAAAGGGGTCCAGGCCAATAGGCAAAAGAGGTATTGTAGCCCAGTCTGATGGCTCTCTGCGGTTAGCCGGGAGATGGGCCTAGAGCTTGCGGTAGGAATCCGGAGATGTGGTAGAGAAAAAGCAGTCAGATATGCTCTGGGTTGATATCGCGCTATGCAGACTGGCAAGAGTTGACCGGGCTGAGGCTGGCTGATGCCCGAGTTAACGGTGATGACCACTAGCAATGACTGACTACTAGCTTGTAGCTAGTTAGCTGGCTAACTTCTGAAGTGTAAAAAAAATATAAAAAGTTCAAAGGTATAAAAAATGGCAGATCCGTAACACATTGGGTGAGGCGGGTTGCAGGAGAGTATGTTCAGTCCGTAGATGGAAATTGAGATGAAAAATATATACACTGGACGGGACAAGACAAAACAAAAACAGACGTTCGACTGCTACGCCATCTTCGAATTGTGATTCTTTGGACATTCCACTTTCAATAAGTTTCAACAGTGATGAATCAACAGAAAATGGACATGCTGAAATCAACACTGAAAGTGTTAGCAAATGGCATCACCGTAGTCTCTAGGCCATGTCAAGGTCAACAAGGTGCCCCACTTGACAGTAGCTCGCTCGACTGTGCTAAAAGTAGGTCCGGAATGAAGAATGACTAATAGTGATTTCAACATGCTTTCGACATATTGCGGCCTCTGGGTCAAACAGAGACATGCCGTTTTCGATGGGCTCATCGGGGGGAGGATGATGGATAAGCCACAGAGTTATTCAAGCTGCATGCAGCGGTTCATGTAGTCTGATAAATCCGAGTTTGTCCCTAATGATAAAATGGGTTTACAGGTTATGCTCTAACTCTGCTTCTGTGCAGGCCATTTTCTTGCCACGTGTTCAGGGTCACCTGTACGTTTACAGATATCAACATGAAAATATTGAATTGTCCCCTTCACCATCAAATAGGGCTGAATTCCCAAAATGGGGAGGCATAAATCATCACAGAAAGGGAAACAAATGGCATCACCATAGTCTCTAGGCCGTGCCGAGTTCAACTAGATGTCCCACTTGACCGTAGCTTGCTCAGTCTGACCGCAGCGACCGTGCAAATAAGTAGGCCCAAAATGAAGCCTGACCTAAATTTCAGTTGCTTTTGGATGACAGCGGCAGAACCGTTAAGGCTAGAAACGTTCCTAAGGTCCTCCCGATCTGTGCAAACCTAACCTTGACCGTGTGGAATTAACCCTTAACAGTGAAAACAGGGTGTTTTCATCTAACAGTTTACAATGACATCTCTTCCCATAGGAATACATTGCCTGCTCCCCTAAATTCAACCTGAAGCCTATGTGGTGCCTATGTCTTTAATGACAATCCATCAGGCACTATGGGGACAACCTGTGTTGATTCTAAGATTCCTGGAGCAACCGGAAGAGGTTAAATTCACCCTAAAAGTGGTTTTGATTTCACAACCTGCAGTTAGGTAAAAACACTGCATTCAAACCTCTATAAATCAGTCAGTTCTTATTGTAATGACTTCAAACTCAAGATTCTGTAAAAGCCTACCCCAATGAGGATATGTGTTTTACTTTCATCTTCCTGTGACAACTGAAAGTTCCTTAAATTGGGGTCATAGGGGCTGTTTTGAAGGGTTAAAAAGATCACATCCTTCCAAAATGTAATTTCTGTGATTAGGCAACCCTCATGAACTGTAAATCATTAATCTCCCATCAGAATCCCAAGAAAAACTCACACACACAGCAAGGATGGAGTAACACAGTGTGTGGCTTACAGACACATAGAGCCTGCATTTGATACCGCGTTCAAACTATCAAAAAAATGTCAGACCTAGAACTGAGGCCGGGAAACAGCCTCGTCCATTTGCAATGACTTCAATTAATTTTGAACGTCATGAAAATTACGATATTTAGAAACGTTCCAGAATCACAAGACTAGGTGCACTGAAAGACAGATACAAAAGTTTCAGTCCAATAGGTCATTCGGGGACCCCGTAGCAACCCCCGGAAAAAGTGAATTTTCAGCACTAATTAAGGTTTGGGCACCGAATGACCTATCAGGCCAAAACTCGGAATTTGGAGTCGCCTCAGATGGGTCGACACATAATGTCAGAACTGGACCCGCAGCTAAAACGTAACAATGTCTTTTAAGTTTTTATTATGGTTTAAAAAGAAGGCACTGTGAATTTTGGGCCTGCTCTGAAATATGTGATAGTTGGCTTCTAAACGAGTTGGATAAAGTGGGTTTGGTTTCAGAATGATATCTTATTGACTGATGGACACTGACTTGATGGCTGACTTTGTCCGTTTACAATTAGTTTAAATAGTGATGAAGCATCATCAAAGGGACAGACTGAAATCAACACCAACGTGCGATGGAGAGGAACCACTATCACTGCCCGGCCATCCTGAGTTCAACGGGCCAGTCAATTGGGCATTTCTGCAGTATATTAGAGCATGTCCAATTCTTGATGGTAAATGCCCATTGTAAGACATTGCAAATGGACAGCCGTGCCCCTGGTAATTTGAAAGGTAATTTGCCTTTAAAACCTTTTTGGGATAGGGGGCAGCATTTTCACTTTTGGATGAAAAGCGTGCCCAGAGTGAACTGCCTCCTACTCTGTCCCAGATACTAATATATGCATGTTATTATTATAATTGGATAGAAAACACTCTGAAGTTTCTAAAAATGTTTGAATGATGTCTGTGAGTATAACATAACTCATATGGCAGGTGAAAACCTGGAAGTGGGAAATCTGAGGTTTGTAGTTTTTCAAAGCTTGGCCTACCGCATACACAGTGTCTATGGAGACAAGTGGCACTGCCTACGGCTTCCACTAGATGTCAACCATCATTAGAAACTTGTTTCAGGCTTCTGCTATAAAGGAGGGGGGAATGGGAGCTGAATGAGTCATGGATCTGGCAGAGTGTCTCAGGCTCCTGACGCGCGCTCCCGACAGAGTTAGCTCTCGTTTCAGTGCTTTTCTACAGACAATGAAATTCTCCAGTTGGAACCTTATTGACGATTTATGCTAAAAACATCCTAAAGATTGATTCCATACATCGTTTGACTTGTTTCTACGAACTGTAATGAAACTTTTTGAGTTTTTGTCTGGACGAAGTGCTCAAGCCTCATGAAGATGGATTACTGGGCTGAACACGCTAACAAGTGGCTATTTGAACATAAATTATGGACTTTATGGAACAAATCAGTCATTTATTGTCGAACTGGGATTCCTGGGAGTGCCTCCTGATGAAGATCATCGAAGGTAAGTGAATATTTATAGTGTTATTTCTAACTTCTGTTGACTCCAACATGGCAGATATTTATTTGGCTGGATTGGGCTCTGAGCGCCGTTCTCAGATTATGCTTTTTCCGTAAAGTTTTTTTTAAATCTGACAGAGCGGTTGCATTGAGGAGAAGTCTATCTTTAATTCTGTGAATAACACTTGTATCTTTTATCACTGTTTATTATGAGTATTTCTGCAAAATCACTGGATGTTTTGAAATCAAAACATTACTGCACGTAACGCGCCAATGTAAACTGAGATTTTTGGATATAAATATGAACATTATCGAACAAAACATACATGTATTGTGTAACATGATGTCCTATGAGCGTCATCTGATGAAGATCATCAAAGGCTAGTGATTCGTTTTATCTACACTGCTCAAAAAAATAAAGGGAACACTTAAACAACACAATGTAACTCCAAGTCAATCACACTTCTGTGAAATCAAACTGTCCACTTAGGAAGCAACACTGATTGACAATACATTTCACATGCTGTTGTGCAAATGGAATAGACAACAGGTGGAAATTATAGGCAATTAGCAAGACACCCCTAATAAAGGAGCAGTTCTGCAGGTGATAACCACAGACCACTTCTCAGTTCCTATGCTTCCTGGCTGATGTTTTGGTCACTTTTGAATGCTGGCGGTGCTTTCACTCTAGTTGTAGCATGAGACGGAGTCTACAACCCACACAAGTGGCTCGGGTAGTGCAGCTCATCCAGGATGGCACATCAATGCGAGTTTTGGCAAGAAGGTTTGCTGTGTCTGTCAGCGTAGTGTCCAGAGCATGGAGGCGCTACCAGGAGACAGGCCAGTACATCAGGAGACTTGGAGGAGGCCGTAGGAGGGCAACAACCCAGCAGCAGGACCGCTACCTCCACCTTTGTGCAAAGAGGACCAGGAGGAGCACTGCCAGAGCCCTGCAAAATGACCTCCAGCAGGCCACAAATGTGCATGTGTCTGCTCAAACGGTCAGAAACAGACTCCATGAGGGTGGTATGAGGGCCCAACGTCCACATTTCGGGGTTGTGCTGACAGGCCAACACCGTGCAGAACATATGGCATTCACCAGAGAACACCAAGATTGGCAAATTTGCCACTGGCGCCCTGTGCTCTTCACAGATGAAAGCAGGTTCACACTGAGCACATGTGACAGACGTGGCAGAGTCTGGAGACGCTGTGGAGAACGTTCTGCTACCTGCAACATCCTCCAGCATGACCGGTTTGGCGGTGGGTCAGTCATGGTGTGGGGTGTCATTTCTTTGGGGGGCTGCACAGCCCTCCATGTGCTCGCCAGAGGTAGCCTGACTGTCATTAGGTACCGAGAGGAGATCCTCAGACCCCTTGTGAGACCATATGCTGGTGCGGTTGGCCCTGGTTTCCTCCTAATGCAAGACAATGCTGCAAGAGGAAGGCATTGATGCTATGGACTTGCCTGCCCGTTCCCCAGACCTGAATCCAATTGAGCACATCTGGGACATCATGTCTCGCTCCATCCACCAATGCCACGTTGCACCACAGACGGTCCAGGAGTTGGCGGATGCTTTAGTCCAGGTCTGGGAGGAGATCCCTCAGGAGACCATCCGCCACTCATCAGGAGCATGCCCAGGCGTTATAGGGAGGTCATACAGGCACGTGGAGGCCACACACACTACTGAGCCTATTTTTGACTTGTTTTAAGGACATTACATCAAAGTTGGATCAGCGTGTAGTGTGGTTTTCCACTTTAATTTTGAGTGTGACTCCAAATCCAGACCTCCATGGTTTGATAAATCTGATTTCCATTGATAATTTTTGTGTGATTTTGTTGTCAGCACATTCAACTATGTAAATAAAAAATATTTAATAAGAATATTTAATTCATTCAGATCTAGGATGTGTCATTTTAGTGTTCCCTTTATTTTTTTTGTGACTCCTATCTTTGGCTGGAAAAATGCCTGTGTGTTTTATTGACTTGGCTCTGACCTAACATAATCATATGTTGTGCTTTCGCTGTATAGCCTTTTTGAAATCGGACACGATGGGTAGATAAACAAGAAGTGTATCTTTCATTTGCTGTATTGGACTTCTAAAAAATATACCTGCCCTAGAAAGGTTAACATAAAAGACAAATCATTGACATAGTGTAATCATGTTTCTGTATTGCCATATCAGATTTATTGTAGAAATAAAGATATACAAAGTACATATACAGGAACCTTAAGGAATGTTGCTGGTTCTGATATAGAAAATGGCGCCGGAGGAGATGTCCTCCGTTTTACGGTCTCCTAACCAATTGTTTTTTTTGCAAATTATTTTGTATATAATGTTTCTGCAACCGTATCTTACGGAAGAAAATAGCTTCTGGATATCAGGACAGCGATCACTCACCTCAGATTAGATGAAGATATTTTCAACAACAACAGCAGCAAGCAGGACTCACACGATATTCTCCAAACACCCCACAGGGCAGACATCCACAAGGCAGACAAACACCCCCGGGCTACTAACTTTAAACGCTGTGTCGCCCGCGTGCTAGCGTAGTGGCGGCTTCCCTGTTCCATCTACTGCTTCCCCCTGGCCACTATGATCACTTGGCTACATAGCTGATGCCTGCTGGACTGTCCATTAATCACGGTACTCCATTCTGTTTATTTAAGTTTTATCTGTTTGGCCCCAGCCGCGAACTCAGGCTCTGTGTGTAGTTAATCCGACCCTCTCTGCCTAGTCATCACCATTTTACCTGCTGTTGTTGTGTTAGCTGACTAGCTGTTGTTGTCTCACCTGTTGTTTTAGCTAGCTCTCCCAATCAAGACCTGTGATTACTTTATGCCTTGCTGTATTTCTCTCTCAAATATCAATATGCCTTGTATACTGTTGTTCGGGTTAGTTTACATTGTTTTAGTTTACAATGGAACCCACTGATACCTCCTTTGTCCCACCTCCCACACATGCGGTGACCTCACCCATTATAACCACTATGACCAGAGATACAACCTCTCTTATCATCAACCAGTGCCTGAGCTTACCTCCGCTGTACCCACACCACACCATACCCCTGTCTGCACATTATGCCCTGAATATATTCTACCACGCCCATGAATCTGCTCCTTTTATTCCTTGTCCCCAACGCTCTAGGCGACCAGTTCTGATAGCTTTTAGCCACACCCTCATCCTACTCCTCTGTTCCTCGGGTGATGTGGAGGTAAACCCAGGCCCTGCATATCCCCAGGCACCCTCATTTGTTGACTTCTGTGATCAAAAACGTCTTGGTTTCATGCATGTCAACATCTGAAGCCTACTCCCTAAGTTTGTTTTACTCACTGCTTTAGTACACTCTGCCAACCCTGACGTCCTTGCTGTGTCTATTTTGTCAGTGACCAAACCCCCCAAAATACATGCATTGCACAAATACAGGCCAATCAAATCAAGCTGTGCATACAAACTGAACGATGATGGTCCGAAGATTTTCTAAAATAACTTAATTTAGATGTAATGTGAAAGAAAGGAAATACTTTTATTAAAGTGGTGCGTGTGAAAACAATGGTGACGGAGGAGACTGTGACCAGTTCTCCTTCAAGCACAGGAAAGGAAATGCAAGTTTTGCTTATCCCGGATATTGGAGGTGGCAAACTACAGAAACTCTGCCTCGAGCTTGAGGAAACATTCAGTGGTGTAAAAAGTACCTAAAAGTTAAGATACCATAATAGAAAATGACTCGAGTAAAAGTGAAAGTCGCCCAATAAAATTCACTTGAGTAAAATCTAAAAGTACTTGTTTTTAAATATACTTAAGTATAAAACATAAATGTAATTGCTAAAATATACTTAAGTATCAAAAGTACAAAAACAAGTATAAATCATTTCAAATTGCTTATATTAATAACCTCTTGGGGCTAAGGGGCAGAAATTTCACTTTTGGAGAAATAGCATGCCCAATTTCAACTTCCTGCTACTCATGCCAAGAATATGGTTGACCAGCATTTGCCTCATGCAAAACAACACATCTCCTTCGCATAGAGTGGATCAGGCTGTTGATTGTGGTCTGTGCCTGAGGGGAGGGGAGGGGGGAGAGCCTAATTAATTACAATTGACTGATTTCTTTATATGAAATGCGACTCAGTAAAATCTTTGAAATTCTTGCATGTTGCGTTTATTTTTTTGTTCAGTGTCGTTTAAAAGCTTTGAAGGATAAGAGAACAATACACTTTTCAGTGAGAACAAATAAGTTAAACATTCTATTTTCACATACTGAGAATGTGTCATGCGTGATTGCGTCTTTTGCCGCTATTCATTAATTTCAGTAGCACTTCCCCTTATCTAATTAATCAGCTGTTGTCAAAGCATACTACATTTTCTAAATGTTGCATTCTATTGAACTTTCCATTTTTTTTGTATACTCAAACAGCCTACTATTTAGGACACAAGTATGGGTATTCGGACCCGGCCACTGAGTCTCTGACAAAGTTCACAGATAAATTACATAGCAAAAAATTGTAGGTCTCTAAATGCTGTATGTCATGACCAAGTAAGCTAATATTAGCTAGCTAGTTCACTCACTTGCTGAAGTTAGCCTAATGTTGTTAGCTAACCTTGGTTACTTGCATGGCTTGCCAGCCACCACCACACATAGACGGACTAGCCATAATGGCTATCATGATCAGGTTAGCCATGTAGCCAACTAGCTAACTTAGCTGCAAGGAGAGCTTGCTAATATTAGCATGCTATACAACTAGGCTAATGCTAACATATGTGAGTTGGACCATTAGATACAGTGCCTTGCGAAAGTATTCGGCCCCCTTGAACTTTGCGACCTTTTGCCACATTTCAGGCTTCAAACATAAAGATATAAAACTGTATTTTTTTGTGAAGAATCAACAACAAGTGGGACACAATCATGAAGTGGAACGACATTTATTGGATATTTCAAACTTTTTTAACAAATCAAAAACTGAAAAATTGGGCGTGCAAAATTATTCAGCCCCTTTACTTTCAGTGCAGCAAACTCTCTCCAGAAGTTCAGTGAGGATCTCTGAATGATCCAATGTTGACCTAAATGACTAATGATAAATACAATCCACCTGTGTGTAATCAAGTCTCCGTATAAATGCACCTGCACTGTGATAGTCTCAGAGGTTCGTTAAAAGCGCAGAGAGCATCATGAAGAACAAGGAACACACCAGGCAGGTCCGAGATACTGTTGTGAAGAAGTTTAAAGCCGGATTTGGATACAAAAAGATTTCCCAAGCTTTAAACATCCCAAGGAGCACTGTGCAAGCAATAATATTGAAATGGAAGGAGGATCAGACCACTGCAAATCTACCAAGACCTGGCCATCCCTCTAAACTTTCAGCTCATACAAGGAGAAGACTGATCAGAGATGCAGCCAAGAGGCCCATGATCACTCTGGATGAACTGCAGAGATCTACAGCTGAGGTGGGAGACTCTGTCCATAGGACAACAATCAGTCGTATATTGCACAAATCTGGCCTTTATGGAAGAGTGGCAAGAAAGCCATTTCTTAAAGATATCCATAAAAAGTGTTGTTTAAAGTTTGCCACAAGCCACCTGGGAGACACACATAACATGTGGAAGAAGGTGCTCTGGTCAGATGAAACCAAAATTGAACTTTTTGGCAACAATGTAAAACGTTATGTTTGGCGTAAAAGCAACACAGCTGAACACACCATCCCCACTGTCAAACATGGTGGTGGCAGCATCATGGTTTGGGCCTGCTTTTCTTCAGCAGGGACAGGGAAGATGGTTAAAATTGATGGGAAGATGGATGGAGCCAAATACAGGACCATTCTGGAAGAAAACCTGATGGAGTCTGCAAAAGACCTGAGACTGGGACAGAGATTTGTCTTCCAACAAGACAATGATCCAAAACATAAAGCAAAATCTACAATGGAATGGTTCAAAAATAAACATATCCAGGTGTTAGAATGGCCAAGTCAAAGTCCAGACCTGAATCCAATCGAGAATCTGTGGAAAGAACTGAAAACTGCTGTTCACAAATGCTCTCCATCCAACCTCACTGAGCTCGAGCTGTTTTGCAAGGAGGAATGGGAAAAAATTTCAGTCTCTCGATGTGCAAAACTGATAGAGACATACCCCAAGCGACTTACAGCTGTAATCGCAGCAAAAGGTGGCGCTACAAAGTATTAACTTAAGGTGGCTGAATAATTTTGCACGCCCAATTTTTCAGTTTTTGATTTGTTAAAAAAGTTTGAAATATCCAATAAATGTCGTTCCACTTCATGATTGTGTCCCACTTGTTGATTCTTCACAAAAAAATACAGTTTTATATTTTTATGTTTGAAGCCTGAAATGTGGCAAAAGGTCGCAAAGTTCAAGGGGGCCGAATACTTTCGCAAGGCACTATAGCTAGCTATAATAGCTGCTAAAGCCATCCATAGTGAACTGTTTCATCATTCATAGCTAGCTAGTTATCTTACCTCTACAATGTTTCCAGTGGTGTAAAGTACTTAATTAAAAATACTTGAAAGTACCACTTAAGTAGTTTTTTGGGATATCTGTACTTTACTATTTATATTTTTTACTATGTTTACTTCACAACATTCCTAAAGAAAAGTGTATTTTTTACTCCATTTATTTCCCCTGACACCCAAAAGTACTCATTGCATTTTGAATGCTTAGCAGGACAGGAAATTGTATTTTTCACACCCTTATCAAGAGAACATCCCTGGTCATCCCTACTGCTTCTAATCTGGCAGAATCACTAAACACATGCTTAGTTTCTAAATGATGTGTAAGTGTGGAGCGTGACCCTGGCTATTCGTAAAAATGTAAAAAATATAATATAAAAAAAACGTTTTAAATTAATGCTGTCTGGTTTGCTTAATTAATATGGGTTGGTCCCCCATTTGCTGATAAACCAGCCTCCACTCTTCTGGGAAGTTTCTAGCATGGCAGAAATTTGTCGAACTGACTTGTTGACAAATTTGCCTGGACCCTTTATTGTCGACACGGAGCCCCGCTGATCCATCACGACTGGACTGCCGACGTGATTCCCCGATGTGGTCTACTAGCCCCGGCCCGTTAGCTTTTCTGAACGCTGTGTCCCCTGCTTTTTTTCTACTATGTTATTGACTTGTTTATTGTTTATTGTTTACTCCATGTGTAACACTGTGTTGTTGTCTGTTCACACTGCTATGCTTTATCTTGGCCAGGTCGCAATTGCAAATGAGAACTTGTTCTCAACTAGCCAACCTGGTTAAATAAAGGTGAAATTAAAAAAATAAAACATACATACCCCAACCAGAAGCCATGGATTACAGGCAACATTTGCACTGAGCTAATGGGTAGAGCTGCCACTCTCAAGGTGCAGGGCTCTAACCCGGAAGCTTACAAGAAATCCTGCTATGCCTGCGACGAACCATCAAACATGCAACGCATCAATACAGGGCTAAGATTGAATCATACTACACCGACTCCGACGCTCGTCGGATGAGGCAGGGCTTGCAAACTATTACAGACTACAAAGGGAAGCACAGCCGTGAGCTGCCCAGTGACACAAGTCTACCAGATGAGCTAAATCACTTCTATGCTCGCTCCGAGGCAAGCAACACTGAGGCATGCATGAGAGCATCAGCTGTTCCAGACGACTGTGTGATCACGCTCTCCATAGCCGACGTGAGTAAGGCCTTTAAACAGGTGAACATACACAAGGCTGCGGGGCCAGACCGATTACCAGGACGTTTGCTCCGGGCATGTGCTGACCAACTGGCAGGTGTCTTCACTGACATTTTCAACATGTCCCTGATTGAGTCTGTAATACCAACATGCTTCAAGCAGACCACCATAGTGCCTGCGCCCAAGAACATAAAGGCAACCTGCCTAAATGGCACTCACGTCCGTAGCTTTGAAAGGCTGGTAATGGCTCACATCAACACCATTATCCCAGAAACCCTAGATCCACTCCAATTTGCATACTGCGAAAAACAGATCCACAGATGATGCAATCTCTATTACACTCCACACTGCCCTTTCCCACCTGGACAAAAGGAACACCTATGTGAGAATGCTGCTCATTGACTACAGCTCAGCATTCAACACCATTGTGTTCTAACCCTCTAATCTCATCACTAAGCTAAGGATCCTGGGACTATACACCTCCCTCTGCAACTGGATCCTGGACTTCTTGACAGGCCGCCCCCAGGTAGTGAGGGTAGGTAGCAACACATCTGCCACTCAACACTGGAGCTCCGCAGGGGTGCGTGCTCAAACCCCTCCTGTACTCCCTGTTCACCCACGACTGCAACACCATCATTAAGTTTGCTGATGACACAACAGTGGTAGGCCTGATCACCAACAACAACAAGACAGCCTATAGGGAGGAGGTCAGAGACCTGGCTGGGTGGTGCCAGAATAACAACCTATCCCTCAACGTAACCAAGACTAAGGAGATGATTGTGGACGACAGGAAAAGTATCACCGAGCACGTCCCCATTCTCATCGACGGGGCTGTTAACGGAGCAGGTTGAGAGCTTCAAATTCCTTGGTGTCCACATCAACAACAAACTAGAATGGTCCAAACACACCAAGACAGTCGTGAAGAGGGCACAACAAAGCCTTTTCCCACACAGGAAACAAAAAAGATTTGGCATGGGTCCTGAGATCATCAAAAGGTTATGCAGCTGCAACAGGGAGAGCATCCTGACCGGTTGCATCACTGCCTGGTATGGCAATTGCTCGGCCTCCGACCACAAGGCACCTTAGAGGGTAGTGCGTACGGCCCAGTACATCACCTGGTGTAGAGGTCCTGGATGGCAGGCAGCTTTGCCCCAGTGGTGTCAGGGGAAGGCCCTAAAAATTGTCAAAGACCCCAGCCACCCCAGTAATAGACTGTTCTCTCTACTACCGCATGGAAAGCGGTTCCGGAGTGCCAAGTCTAGGGCAAAAAGGCTTCTCAACAGTTTTTACCCCTAAGCCATAAGACTCCTGAACAGGTAACCAAATGGTTACTCGGACTATTTGCATTGTGTGCAACCCCCCAATCCCTCTTTTACGCTGCTGCTACTCTCTGTTTTATCTTATATGCATAGTCACTTTAACTATACATTCATGTATAGATACATTCATACTACCTAAATTGGCCCGACCAACCAGTGCTCCCGCACATTGGCTAACCGCATTGTGTCCCAACACCCGCCAACCCCTCTTTTTACGCTTCTGCTACTCTCTGTTCATATATGCATAGTCACTTTAACGATACCTACATGTTCATACTACCTCAATAAGCCTGACTAACAGGTGTCTGTATGTAGCCTCGCTACTCTTTTCAAATGTATTTTTAAAGTTATTTTATTTCTTTACTTACCTACACACACACACACACACACACACATACCTTTTTTTCGCACCATTGGTTAGAGACTATGTAAGCATTTCACTGTTGTATTCAGTGCACGTGACAAATAAACTTGGATTTAAGATTCCAGCTCATGCCATCTGCCTTTCCTTTACTCTCTGTTAATTAAAACTTGTTAGGGCCTTTTTTCTGAATTTCCACCTGACTGACGTGTCCAAAGTAAACTGCCTGTTACTCTGGTCCAGAAGCCAGGATATGCATATACAGTGGGGCAAAAAAGTATTTAGTCAGCCACCAATTGTGCAAGTTCTCCCACTTAAAAGGATGAGAGAGGCCTGTAATTTTCATCATAGGTACACTTCAACTATGACAGACAAAATGAGAAAAAAAATCCAGAAAATCACATTGTAGGATTTATTTATGTATTTATTTGCAAATTATGGTGGAAAATAAGTATTTGGTCAATAAGTTTATCTCAATACTTTGTTATATACCCTTTGTTGGCAATGACAGAGGTCAAACATTTTCTGTAAGTCCTCACAAGGTTTTCACACACTGTTGTTGGTATTTTGGCCCATTCCTCCATGCAGATCTCCTCTAGAGCAGTGATGTTTTTGGGCAACACGACTTTCAACTCCCTCCAAAGATTTTCTATGAGGTTGAGATCTTGAGACTGGCTAGGACACTCCAGGACCTTGAAAGGCTTCTTACGAAGCCGCTCCTTCGTTGCCCGGGCGGTGTGTTTAGGATCATTGTCATGCTGAAAGACCCAGCCACATTTCATCTTCAATGCCCTTGCTGATGGAAGGAGGTTTTCACTCAAAATTTCACGATACATGGCCCCATTCATTCTTTCCTTTACACGGATCAGTCATCCTGGTCCCTTTGCAGAAAAACAGCCCCAAAGCATGATTTTTCCACCCCCATGCTTCACAGTAGGTATGGTGTTCTTTGGATGCAACTCAGCATTCTTTGTCCTCCAAACACGACAAATTAAGTTTTTACCAAAAAGTTATATTTTGGTTTCATCTGACCATATGACATTCTCCCAATCTTCTTCTGGATCATCCAAATGCTCTCTAGCAAACTTCAGACGGGCCTGGACATGTACTGGCTTAAGCAGGGGGACACATCTGGCACTGCAGGATTTGAGTCTCTGGCGGCGTAGTGTGTTACTGATGGTAGGCTTTGTTACTTTGTTACTTTCCCAGCTCTCTGCAGGTCATTCACTAGGTCCCCCCGTGTGGTTCTGGGATTTTTGCTCACCGTTCTTGGGATCATTTTGACCCCACGGGTGAGATCTTGCGTGGAGCCCCAGATCGAGGGAGATTATCAGTGGTCTTGTATGTCTTCCATTTCCTAATAATTGCTCCCACAGTTGATTTCTTCAAACCAAGCTGCTTACCTATTGCAGATTCAGTCTTCCCAGCCTGGTGCATGTCTACAATTTTGTTTCTGGTGTCCTTTGACAGCTCTTTGGTCTTGGCCATAGTGGAGTTTGGAGTGTGACTGTTTGAGGTTGTGGATAGGTGTCTTTTATACTGATAACAAGTTCAAACAGGTGCCATTAATACAGGTAACGAGTGGAGGACAGAGGAGCCTCTTAAAGAAGAAGTTACAGGTCTGTGAGAGACAGAAATCTTGCTTGTTTGTAGGTGACCAAATACTTATTTTCCACCATAATTTGCAAATAAATTCATAAAAAATCCTACAATGTGATTTTCTAGATTGTTTTTCTCATTTTGTCTGTCATAGTTGAAGTGTACCTAAGATGAAAATTACAGGCCTCTCTCATATTTTTAAGTGGGAGAACTTGCACAATTGGTGGCTGACTAAATACTTTTTTGCCCCACTGTAATTGGTACCATTGGATAGAAGTTAGTAGAAATGTTAAAATAATGTATGAGACTATAACACAATAGACATGGTAGGAGAAAATTCCCCCCAAAAACAACCCATGCTCTTACAATGGAAAGTATAGGGACATTTCCAAATCCAGCTCCCAGATTGTAATTCCTATGGCTTCCAGTAGATGTCAGCAGTCTTTGTTCAGGGTTTCAGGCTTGCTTCTTCCCAAACGAGGAAGAATTTTGAGTCTTAGTCCTGGAACTCAGAGTTGGAAATCAGTCTGTGCGCGCACAACGAAGAGGCCATGCACCTGCTAATATCGTTTTCCTATTTAACTTCTTTCCATATGAAATATTATAGTTTAATTACATTTTAGGGTACCTGAGGATTGACTAGAAATGTATTTTGACACATTTTAACAACGTTTAGTGGTAGCTTTTTTGGATTCCTTTCTCTGCATGTTGAACGAGTGGATTACTCAAATCGATGGTACCAACTAAACAGACTTTTTGGGATGTAAAGAAGGATTTTATCGAACAAAACAACACTACATGTTGTAGCTGGGATCCTTTGGGTTGCAAATCAGAGAAAGATTTTCAAAAATTAAGTGAATATTTAATCGCTATTTGTGATTTTATGATGCCTGTGCAGGTGGAAAAATATTTTGATGTGGGGCGCCGTCCTCAAACAATCGCATGGCATGCTTTCGCTATAAAGCCTATTGTAAATAGGACATTGCAGTTATATTAACAAAAATGTAAGCTTTTAACTGATATAAGACTCTTGTATGTACCTAAATGTTTTATATCCATGATTTTTATGATTATTTATTTGAATTGCGCGCGCTCCAATGTCACCAGAAGTTGTCGAGGGACACCTAGCCCTAAGATTTTTAAAAAGGGGTGGGTGGCAGTCTCAATGTAATTTATACTGCATCCTTCCCATTTGGATTGTTTTGAAGCAATCATTACCATTAAACTGCTTGTTGCCATACTAAGCCAATTTGATGAAGCTCAAAAAACATGTCTGAAGTCAAAATGCTGTTCAAAAACTAGATCTGACTTACTCCAAGGCAGAGTTGGTTTGACACGTTGGCAGGTTTTCCAAAGCACTCTACAATATATAGCTGTAGCCCTCACATTCAGCTTTGTCAAAACACAGACCTTGTCTACACAGTGTTCACCATGTAAATCTGAATGCTGAATCTGAAGATGGCGGCGCTGAAGAGGACACATGTATTGCCGGTTCCTGCTCGATTTAGCTTTTTTTATGGCTATTCTTGCATTCATTATTACTTTGTTTGCCCATAATGTCCATGCAATAAGTT
The DNA here is from genome assembly GCF_013265735.2 of Oncorhynchus mykiss. NCBI lineage: Eukaryota > Metazoa > Chordata > Actinopteri > Salmoniformes > Salmonidae > Oncorhynchus > Oncorhynchus mykiss. Next base: position 41,461,626 of record NC_048567.1, read on the forward strand.
CCTACAACTGGCAAAAACTTATGGATCATGAATCGGAAGCTACACACTTCTCTCTCAGCCTCCCGGATCTGGAATACAACATTTACTCCTTTGTTTCACGCACAGCAGGCTGTTGACCATGATGACCGAAGGCAATGCTGGCGACGACAAAGAGGAAGGAAAGGGGGCCTCCTCTTCCTAGTATCCTGATGGCTAATGTCTATTCACTGGAAGAAAAATGGATCAAGGCTTCAATTGCAGAGGGACATGTGTCTCTTTTTACAGAGACATGGCTCACGGACAATGCACTCGCCTGCTATTCAACCAGACGGCTTTTCCATTTTCCGTATGGGTCGAACGTCAGCTTCTGGTAAAAGTAGGGGGACTTCATCAACAGTCACAGGCTTCATTAGGAAATGTGTTGATGATGTACACACAATAACAATCTGGACATACCCCAACCAAAAAAACTGGATGAATGGAGATATCCATACCAGTGGAAGTAGGTGCTGTTTAACAAACTATAGTTTGGCAAGTTGGTTAGGACATCTACTTTGTGCCTGACACAAGTAATGTTTCCAGAAATTATTTACAGACAGATTATTTCACTTATAATTCACTGTAGCACAATTCCAGTGGGTCAGAAGTTTACATATACAAAGTTGACTATGCCTTTAAACAGCTTGGAAAATTCCAGAAAATGATGTCATGGCTTTAGAAGCTTCTGATCGGCTAATTGACATAATTTGAGTCAATTGGAGGTGTACCTATGGATGTATTTCAAGGCCTACGCTTCAAACAAAATGGCTCTTTGCTTGACCTCATGGGAAAATCAAAAGAACTCAGCCAAGACCTCAGAAAAAACATTGTTGACCTCCACAAGTCTAGTTCATCCTTGGGAGCAATTTCCAAACTTATGAAGGTACCACGTTCATCTGTACAAACAATAGTACGCAAGTATAAACACCATGGGACCGCGCACGTGTCATACCGCTCTTTAAGGAGACGCATTCTGTGTCCTAGAGATGAATGTACTTTGGTGCGAAAAGTGCAAATCAATCCCAGTACAACAGCAAAGGATCTTGTGAAGATGCTGGAGGAAACGGGTACAAAAGTATCTATATCTACAGTAAAATGAGTCCTGTATCAACATAACCTGAAAGGCCGCTAAGCAAGGAAGAAGCCACTGCTCCAAAACCACCATAAAAAAGCCAGACTACGGTTTGCAACTGCACATGTGGACAAATATCGTACTTTTTGGAGAAATGTCCTCTGTTAAGGGCTTGTGAGGCGTCTGTTTCTCAAACTAGACACTCTAATGTACTTGTACTCTTTCTCAGTTGTGCACCGGGGTCTCCCACTCCTTTCTATTCTGGTTAGAGCCAGTTCGCACTGTCCTGTGAAGGGAGTATTACACAGAGTTGTATGAGATCTTCAGTTTCTTATCAATTTCTCGCTTGGAATAGCCTTCATTTCTCAAACAGGTTTAGACTGAGGAGTTTCAAAAGAAAGTTATTTTTCTCTGGACATTTTGAGCCTGTAATCGAACCCACAAATGCTGATGCTCCAGATACTCAACTAGTCTAAAGAAGGACAGTTTTATTGCCTCTTTCATCAGGACAACATTTTTAAGCTGTGCTAACATAATTGCAAAAGGGTTTTCTAATGATCAATTAGCCTTTTCAAATGATACACTTGGATTTGCTAAAACAACGTGCCATTGAAACACAGGAGTGATGGTTGCTGATAATGGGCCCCTGTACGCCTATGTAGATATTCCATAAAAAATCTGCCGTTTCCAGCTACAATAGTAATTTATAACCTTAACAATGCCTACACTATATTTATGATCAATTTGATGTTATTTTAATGGACAAAAAAATGTGCTTCTCTTTAAAAAACATGGACATTTCTAAGTGACTCCAAACTTTTGAACGGTAGTGTATTTTCACACACAACATAATAAACAACAGGCACCAAAATGGCAGACCATATTCTATCCTGGGTATTTCCCTCTCCGCCACCCATTTTAATCTTACCACTCACTTTGAGACATACTTTTATTTAGCAATTGTTTCAGTTAGATCTTGAAACAACCTATGGAGGTTATAAGTTTCAAATTCTTTGGAAGATTATTCCAAGTAATGGCAGCCGAGTATAAAAATGTTTCATACCACTTTTAAATCTAAAAGGAACAACGTCAGTTTCATTCCTTCTAGCTGAATAGTTTTGGTTATCCCCTAATAAGTTAAAGTAGTTACATAAATATCTGGGGACCATACTGTGGACAATCTTACCTGAGGGACTCTCCTCCACTTTAAGCCATCTAAGGCTTTCAAAGTGGGAATAGTCAAGATGTGTAAGTGCTGGAAATTAAAAAATAATCCTGACTAATTTGTTCTGAGATATCTGAAATATTTTTTTTTTATATCTTGGGGGCACTATTGTATCAGGAAGAGCATGCATAGTCGAAGTGGCACTGAACAAGAGCACCTGCCAAAGTCCCCATTGCATTATTTTCCAGATATTTGGAGGTTCTAGCCAGGAACCTAATTTCATGGTTTACTTTTGCAATAACATTTTGTGCCATGCTCTCCCTTGTCAGATGGTTATCCAGCACACATCCGAGATAAAAACAGAGTTTTTTTGCTGCGACTACTATGTCACCTACTACCACCTTAAAATATGTGAATTTCCTCAGTTTCACTTTGGACCCAAACAAGATGGACTCTGTTTTTCCAAGTTGAAGTTCCAGCTTATTGTCATATAGCCATTTACTGACATTCAGAAGTTCAGCACTGAGGGCTTTCTCAACCACATGTTTGTCTTTGTGGGAAACCAACAGTGAAGAATCATCTGCATATAGGAAAAGGTCACATGTATAGGCAGATTTCAGATCATTTATGTACAATAGAAATAAAAGTAGACCCAGCACACTCCCTTGGGGTACTCCGCAGTTCAAAATGTTGGGTTTAGACAGGGTCCCATACACATCCACCGTCTGTTTTCTTCCTTGCAGGTAAGAGCTGACCCATTTTACTGCTAAGGTGTTGAAACCCATGGCTCTTAGTTTGATTAACAGAATCTCATGATCCACTGTATCGAACGCCTTTTGGAGATCTAAAGTAACCATACCACAAAATGTCCCTCCGTCTACTTCTTCAGTCAGATATAGTAGGCAGGTGTTAGTGGAATGGGATTTCCTGAAGCCAGATTGGAGCTCATAGAATAGGTTATGTAAGGAAATATAACTGTCAATCTGCTTGAACATAATATTTTCCATTACCTTCGATAAAGCACACAGGGTTGAGACAGGTTGATAGTTTCCATGATCTAATTTATTAACTTTTTTATATACAGTAAAGGAATGACCCTTGCAAGTTTTAGTTGACTGGTAAAACACGAGAATTCAATAGACAGGTTCACAATGTGAGTTACACAGGGGGTGATAATTACCGCAGCATCCTTTAGAAATCTGGCAGGAATGTTGTCAAGGCCCATTGCTTTGGAATGGTCAAGTTCTTTCAGCCTCTCTAGCACAGTTGACTCAGACACCTTTTCAAATGAAAAATCATCTACTTGAATCCCCTGCTGTGAGTAAAACTGCTGGACATGACTCTCCCCATAGCAACCTGATTGACAAGGTCACTTGCTAACTAATGCATTAGCTATAGTTGTAAAATAGCTATTCAGACTGTCTGCAACCATCGTCTTGTCTGATGTAACCTTTCCTGTAATGTCCAAATTAAGATTAAGAGCTTTGGTCTTTAATCTGTTACTGTAACCTAACAGCTTCATACGCTTCCATAATTTACTCAGATTGTTCCTATTTTCAACTATATTGTCATTAAAATATTTCTTCTTGGCCTTCTGTATCATCCTGTTGACCTAATTTCTTATAGTCTATAAATATATCATCTGCCCTGGATTTCCTAAATTCCAGAAAGTGTTAATTTCTACGCTTAATTGCCTTTAAAATGTTAACATTTATCCATGGTTCAGTTCTTTGCATCATTCTAACCTTTTTTTACTGGAGCCTGCTTATCTACAGCATGTAAAAACAATGATTTAAAATTGCCCCAGGCATTCTCCACCTTTTGCATTTCAATACAGCAGACCAGAATAAGGATGTAAACGTAACAAAATGTGGGAAAAAAATCAAGGGGTCTGAATACTTTCTGAATGCACTGTATGGCTGCACGGATTCCTGGTTCAAATCAACCCAAGATAATGAACCCTGAAGATGGGACAAAGTGCCTGACAAGGTAACAAAGTGGCAGTCAGCTGTTCTCAACCCCTAAGAGCTCAATGAGTTTGAATGCACACACCAATACCAGCTTGATATGTCCCTTGTCACCTATCTTTTTACCAACATCGTAACAGCCCTGGCTCTCTCTGTCTGTCCTTCTAATCTTTATTTTTCTATGCTTGTCCTAGGGCTGAGAAGAGCTGACATCAGAACTGAGGAAGATTGTTAAGGAACCCCTTGAGCAACACCCGATGCTCTGCTGACTTCTCTCTCCTGGATGCTTTCCTATTCAAACTGTCCCGTTGTGTGTTTCACTGCATCTGAGCCCCCTTATGTCGAGAGAGTTGCCCCTGATCATAGATCTAGGATTATACCCAATCCCAATTTGAACTCTTCCTCTGTTCCTTTGTCTCTCTCTCCCCCTATCTCCGCAAACAGCATCGTTTTTAAATTAGTGTTTTGGGACCATGTTGAGACATTCTCTACATCCAGAGAGCAACAGCAGGAAGATCACAGACCTAAGAGGTCTCACCACTGCCCACGTTGTAAGGAGAGTTTCTCAATTCCATCAAAGTAAAAAGAAATACACCGAAAAATACACACAGGAGAGAATTATGCTCGTATTTGGTTACATATGTGTTAACTGTTGTTACTTCTATTCTCAATTATTTTTTTAATTTGTTAGCAATTTGAATACATTTAGTTAATGTACAAATGTATTGTTTTTGATATATTTCGATTTCAGGGAGAAATTCACTGTACGTTTACAGCATTATACTGGCACTAGAATTGTCAGTTTAAAACTGTAATTTTGATTTATAGCAGATATGCTGTAATATATATTTTCCTCACCGTAAAACATTACACCATCCCTGTAATATACACTGCTCAAAAAAAAGGGAACACTAAAATAGCACATCCTAGATCTGAATGAATGAAATATTCTTATTAAATACTTTTTTCTTTACATAGTTGAATGTGCTAAAAACAAAATCACACAAGAATTATCAATGGAAATCAAATTTATCAACCCATGGAGGTGTGGATTTGGAGTCACACACTACAGGCTGATCCAACTTTGATGTAATGTCCTTAAAACAAGTCAAAATGAGGCTCAGTAGTGTGTGTGGCCTCCACGTGCCTGTATGACCTCCCTACAATGCCTGGGCATGCTCCTGATGAGGTGGCGGATGGTCAACTCCTGGACAGTCTGTGGTGCAACGGGGCATTGGTGGATGGAGCGAGACATGATGTCCCAAATGTGCTCAATTGGATTCAGGTCTGGGGAACGGGCGGGCCAGTCCATAGCATCAATGCCTTCCTCTTGCAGGAACTGCTGACACACTCCAGCCACATGAGGTCTAGCATTGTCTTGCAATCGGAGGAACCCAGGGCCACTCGCACCAGCTTATGGTCTCACAAGGGGTCTGAGGATCTCATCTCGGCACCTAATGGCAGTCAGGCTACCTCTGGTGAGCACTTGGAGGTCTGTGCGGCCCCCCAAAGAAATGCCACCCCACACCATGACTGACCCACCGCCAAACCGGTCATGCTGGAGGATGTTGCAGGCAGCAGAACGTTCGCCACGACGTCTCCAGACTCTGTCACATCTGTCACATGTGCTCAGTGTGAACCTGCTTTCATCTGTGAAGAGCACAGGGCGCCAGTGGTGAATTTGCCAATCTTGGTGTTCTCTGGCAAATGCCAAACGTCCTGCACGGTGTTGGGCTGTAAGCACAACCCCACCTGTGGACATCGGGCCCTCATACCACACGCATGGAGTCTGTTTCTGACCGTTTGAGCAGACACATGCACATTGTGGCCTGCTGGAGGTCATTTTGCAGGGCTCTGGCAGTGCACCTCCTGCTCCTCCTTGCACAAAGGCGGAGGAAGCGGTCCTGCTGCTCGCATTGATGTGCCATCCTGGATGAGCTGCACTACAAATCAAATCAAATGTATTCATATTGCCCTTCGTACATCAGCTGATATCTCAAAGTGCTGTACAGAAACCCAGCCTAAAACCCCAAACAGCAAGCAATGCAGGTGGAGAAGCACAATGGCTAGGAAAAACTCCCTAGAAAGGCCAAAACCTAGGAAGAAACGTAGAGAGGAACCAGGCTATGTGGGTTTGCAGGTCCTCTTTTGGCTGTGCCGGGTGGAGATTATAAAAGAACATGGCCAAGATGTTCGCATGGTCAAATAATAATAATCACAGGCAGAACAGTTGAAACTGGAGCAGCAGCACGGCCAGGTGGACTGGGGACAGCAAGGAGTCATTACGTCATGTAGTCCTGAGGCATGGTCCTAGGGCTCAGGTCCTCAGAGAGAGAGAGAGAAAGAAAGAAAGAGAGAATTAGAGAGGGCATACACTTAAATTCACACAGGACACCAGATAAGACAGGAGAAGTACTCCAGATATAGCAAACTGACCCTAGCCCCTGACAGAAACTACTGCAGCATAAATACTGGAGGCTGAGACAGGAGGGGTCAGGAGACACTGTGGCCCCATCCGAGGACACCCCCGGACAGGGCCAAACAGGAAGGATATAACCCCACCCACTTTGCCAAAGCACAGCCCCCACACCACTAGAGGGATATCTTCAACCATCAACTTACCATCCTAAGACAAGGCCGAGTATAGCCCACTAAGATCTCCGCCTACCTGAGCCACTTGTCTGGGTTGTAGACTCCGTCTCATGCTACCACTAGAGTGAAAGCACCGCCAGCAGTCTACAAACCACACAAGTAGCTCAGGTAGTGCTGATGGGTTGTTGCCCTCCTACGGCCTCCTCCAAGTCTCCTGATGTACTGGCCTGTCTCCTGGTAGCGCCTCCATGCTATGGACACTACGCTGATAGACACAGCAAACCTTCTTGCCACAACTCGCATTGATGTGCCATTCTGGATGAGCTGCACTACCTGAGCCACTTGTGTGGGTTGTAGACTCCGTCTCATGCTACCACTAGAGTGAAAGCACCGCCAGCATTCAAAAGTGACCAAAACATCAGCCAGGAAGCATAGGAACTGAGAAGTGGTCTTGTGGTCACCACCTGCAGAACCACGCCTTTATTGGGGGTGTCTTGCTAATTGCCTATAATTTCCACCTGTTGTCTATTCCATTTGCACAACAGCATGTGAAATGTATTGTCAATCAGTGTTGCTTCCTAAGTGGACGGTTTGATTTCACAGAAGTGTGATTGACTTGGAGTTACATTTTGTGGTTTAAGTCTTCCCTTAATTATTTTGAGCAGTGTACTTTAGTGGGTGAGAGCCCAGCACAGCAGGACGGCTGTCACTACTCCTACCAAATGTGGCTCCCCTTCCCGTTCGGGTGGCGGTCAGCTGCCACTGATATTTTCCTCCATCTCCTTGTCTGTTTATTAGTTACACCTGTTGTTAATTAGGTTTATTAGTTGGGCTTTATTAGCCAGCCGGCGCACCTGCTGGGTGTGGGGGATTGTTTTATGTGTACTCTTTGTACACGCGTGTATGTCACGGTTGTTCGTGTACATGAGCTGTTTTTTGGGACTGTTTAGTTCCCCTGTGTTTTGAGGCATATGTTTTGAGTGGCGTCTGTTTTCACCTGGTCGGTGTATAAAGAAGTAGCCTACTCTGAACTCTCTGTCTCCTGCGTCTGACTCCTTCCTCCACTACACCCCGGGCCTTTTTCCAGTCCTAGTGAGGACAGCCTGTGTGTGTGTGTGTGTATGCGTGCGTGTGTGCGTGTGTGGTGATCGCGTGTGTAAGTAAGTCTGTTTGTTTGAATGAGGGTATACAGTGGCTTGCGAAAGTATTCACCCCCCTGGAAAAAAAATAGATTTTGGGGGGGTTTGTATCATTTGATATACACAACATCCCTACCACTTTGAAGATGCAAAATATATATTTTTTTGAAACAAACAAGAAATAAGACCAGAAAACTTGATCATGCGTAACTATTCACCCCACAAGTCAATACTGTGTGGTGCCACCTTTTCCAGCAATTACAGCTGTAACTCTCTTGGGGTATGTCTCTATAAGCTTCGCACATCTAGCCACTGGGATTTTTGCCCATTCTTCAAGGCAAAACTGCTTCAAGTTGGATGGGTTCCGCTGGTGTACAGCGGGGCCTGAGTAACAGGCAGTTCACTTTGGGCATGTCAGTCATCTGAACTTCTGAATACTGTCCCCTAGCCTTAAGAAGTTGTTTTAAGCTGATTAGCTGTTGTTGTCTTAGCTAGCTCTCCCAATCAACACCTGTGATTGCTTTATGTCTCTCTCCAATGTCAATATGCCTTGTATACTGTTGTTTAGAGTAGTTGTCATTGTTTTATTTTGCTGCGGAGCTCCTAGTCAAACTCAACATGCCTCGGATAGCTCTTTTTTCCCACCTCCCACACATGCGGTGACCTCACCTAGCATAACCAGTGCCTCCACCTCTCTTATCATCACTCAATGCCTAGGTTTATCTCCATATCCAGAAATCTGCTCCTTTTATCCTCTGTCCCCAACGCACTAGACGACCAGTTTTGATAGTCATTAGTCGTACCCTCATCCTACTCCTCCTCTGTTCCTCGGGGGATGTAGAGGTTAACCCAGACCCGGTGTGTCCCCAGGCGCTCTCATTTGTTGACTTCTGTCACCGTAAAATCCTTGGTTTCATGCATGTTAATATCAGAAGCCTCTTCCCTAAGTTTGTTTTACTCAATGCTTTCGCAGACTCCGCCAACCCTGATGTCCTTGCCGTGTCCTGGCTTAGGAAGGCCACCAAAAATGTTGAGATTTCCATCCCCAACTGCAACATTTTCCATCAAGATTGGCACTTCTAAGGGCGGAGGAGTTGCAATCTACTGCAGAGATAGTCTGCAAAGTTCTGTCATACTTTCCAGGTCTATGCCCAAACAGTTAAAGCTTCTAATTAAAAAAATGTATCTCTCCTGAAATAAGTCTCTCACTGTTGCCGCCTGTTATAGAGCCCCCTCAGCTCCCAGCTGTGCCCTGGACACCATTTGTGAAGTGATTGCCCCCCATCTATCTTCAGAGTTCGTTCTGTTAGGTGACCTAAACTGGGATATGCTTAACACCTCGGCCGTCCTACAATCTAAGATAGATGCCCTCAATCTCACAAAAATCATCAAGGAACCCACCAGGTACAACCCTAAATCTGTAAACATGGGCACCCTCACAGATATTTTCCTGACCAACTTTCCCTCCAAATACACCTCTGCTGTTTTCAACCAGGATCTCAGAGTTCACTGCCTCATTGCCTGCATCCGCTATGGGTCTACGGTCAAACGACCACCCCTGAAACACTTCAGCGAGCAGGCCTTTCTAATCAACCTGGCCCGGGTATCCTAGAAGGATATTGACCTCATCCCATCAGTAGAGGATGCCTGGTTATTCTTTAAAGTAATTTTCCTCATCATCTTAAATAAGCATGCCCCTTTCAAAAAATGTAGAACTAAGAACAGATATAGCCCTTGGTTCACTCCAGACCTGACTGCCCTTGACCAGCACAAAATGTCCTGTGGCGGACTGCAGTAGTATCGAATAGTCCCCGCGATTTGCAACTTTTCAGGGAAGACAGGAACCAATACACACAGTCAGTCAGGAAAGCTAAGGCTAGCTTTTTCAAACAGAAATTTTGTAGCTCTAACTCCAAAAGGTTTTGTGACACTGTAAAGTCCATGGAGAACAAGAGCACCTCCTCCCAGCTGCCCACTGCACTGGGGCTAGGAAACATTGTCACCACCGATAAATCCACGATAATCGAACATTTCAATAAGCATTTCTCCAAGGCTGACCATGCTTTCCTCCTGGCTACCCCAACCCTACCCCAAATTATGTGCCACTGTTGTTGCAACCCCTATTACCAATCTGTTCAACCTCTTTCGTTTCGTCCGAGATCCCTAAAGATTGGAAAGCTGTCTTCAAAGGGGGTGACACTCTAGACCCAAACTGTTATCGACCTATATCCATCCTGCCCTGCCTCTCTAAAGTCTTCGAAAGCCAAGTGAATAAACAGATCACTGACCATTTCGAATCCCACATAACCTTCTCCGCAGTGGAATCTGGTTTCCGAGATAGTCACGGGTGTACCTCAGCCACGCTCAAGGTCCTAAACAAAATCATTACCGCCATCGATAAAAGACAGTACAGTGCAGCCGTCTTCATCAACCTGGCCAAGGCTTTCGACTCTGTCAATCACCACATTCTTATCTGCAGACTCAATAGCCTTGGTTTCTCAATTGATTGCCTCGCCTGTTTCAACAACTCATTTTCAGATAGAGTTCAGTGTGTCATATCGGAGGGTCTGTTGTCCGGACCTCTGGCAGTCTCCATGAGGGTACCACAGGGTTGAATTCTCGGGCCAAGTCTTTTCACTGTATATATCAACGATGTCGCTCTTGCTGCTAGTTATTCCTTGATGCACCTCTACGCAGACGACACCATTCTGTATACATCTGTCCCTTCTTTGAACACTGTGTTAACAAACCTCCAAACGAGTGTCAATGCCATACAACACTCCTTCGGTGGCCTCCAACTGCTCTGAAATGCTAGTAAAACTAAATGCATGCTTTTCAACCGATCGCTGCCTGCACCTGCTCGACTAGCATCACTACTCTGAACGGTTCTGACTTAGAATATGTGGACAACTACAAATACTTAGGTGTCTGGCTAGAATATAAACTCTCCTTCCAGACTCATATTAAGCAACTCCAATCCAAAATTAAATCTAGAATCGGCTTCCTATTTCGCAACAAAGACTCCTTAACTCACGCTGCCAAATATACCCTCGTAAAACTGACTTTCCTACCGATCCTCGACTTCGGTGATGTCATTTATCGCTGCAGCTGTACACAGCCCATCTGTAAATGGCCCATCCAACTTCCTACCTCAATCCCCATATTGTTATTATTTACTTTTTTTGCACACCAGTATTTGTACTTGCACATCATCATTTGCACATCCAGTGTTAATTTGCTAAATTGTAATTACTTCGCTACTATGGCCTATGTATTGCCTTACCTCCTTACGCCCTTTGCACACACTATATATAGATTGTTCTCTTGTGTTATTGACTGTACTTTTGTTTATCCCACGTGTAACTCGGTGTTGTTGTTTTTTGTCGCACTGCTTTGCTTGATCTTGGCCAGGTCGTTGTTGTAAATGAGAACTTGTTCACAACTGGCCTACCTGGTTAAAGAAAGGTGAAATATATATATATTTTTTAAATGGTAATACAAAGCTATAGGAGATGAGAAAATCAATGGGGAAATTAAGTTTATCTATGATTCATACGAAATATCCTAATCATGTCCATGTTACTCATTGCTCCAGTGTCTCATACCCCTCTCCGTTGTCAGCAATATTGCCCCAAAAAATTGCCAATGTATCATGGCCTTCAGCCATCGGAGGCAGAGGCTAGAGGTCATCAGCAATGTCGATTTCAGGCTCAATATCTGATCCTCCATCTGACTCCAGCTCATCAAAATTCTGCAATATCTGCAATGCTGTTAGTGCGTCCATTCGTTTTGTTCAGCTTGCCATTTTTAACTACACATTGTACTCAGTGTCAGATTTGACTTTCACCGAGGGGAGATTTTATTCCATTTCAAGCCATTCATATTAAAATAAGACTGCCCACAAATACATTTTTTGAAAATATTTGTTTAGGACATGTTTTGTGTTTAGTTTCTAAAAACATTACAGTGTAATACATTTGATACATATTATTTGTAGATTTGATTGGTAATAGACGTCAAATTACTTGTAGTAAAGGTAAGCAACAGGGTTTGATAAATATTTTTGATAAATAGTGCATAAACAATTGTAAAGGTTGTATTGCATAAAGAAAAGGAAATGTTCATTTACATTGACATTTTAGTCATTTAGCAGACACTCTTATCCAGAGCGATTTACAGCAGTGAGTGCATACATTTTAATGCTTTTTTCGTACTGGTCCCCCTTGGGGATCGAACCCACACCCTGCTCTTCCAACTGAATTACACGGAATAATACTGAGGCAAACGGGACTATTCATGCAATTTATCTATGAAAAGTTGTAAAAACATACACTACCGGTCAAAAGTTTTAGAGAACCTACTCATTCAATGGTTTTTCTTTATTTTTGCTGTTTTCTACATTGTATTATAATAATGAAGACATCAAAACTATGAAGTAAAATATGTTTTATATTTGAGGTTCTTCAAATAGCCACCCTTTGCCTTGATGACAGCTTTGCATACTCTTGGCATTCTCTCAACCAGCTTCACGAGGTAGTCACCTGCAATGCATTTCAATTAACAGGTGTGCCTTCTTAAAATTTTATTGGTGGAATGTATTTTTCTTCTTAATGCGTTTGAGCCAATCAGTTGTGTTGTGACAAGGTAGGGGGGTATACAGAAGAGAGCCCTTTTTGGTAAAATACCAAGTCCATATTATGGCAAGAACAGCTCAAATAAGCAAAGAGAAACGACAGTCCATTATTACTTACAGACATGAAGGTCAGTCAATCCAGAACTTTGAAAGTGTCTTCAAGTGCAGTCGCAAAAAACCATCAAGCGCTATGATGAAACTGGCTCTCATGAGGACCGCCACAGGAAAAGAAGACCCATACCGTATACCATATTTGTATATGTTTTATTATACTTTGATTGTGTACTAGATCATATGGGTTTAAAAGTGTTTTGTTTCTCAGATATAAATTAACAATTCCAGGTGAATGCCAAAGGTTATAGTAGCTTTTTGGGGGGGAAACACTACTACATTAATAAAATATTACCCTCTAGCTAGATGGATAACTAAAACCATAGCGAAACAGTGCAAAACAGCTGTCCGCTCAACTGGTTTCAAATCCACCCAATTGGGTTTATTGATGTTGTGGTCTACTTTGTTTCAAATCCAGTAGAGTGTATTTTCAAGGGGTGGAGGCAGCATCATGTTATGAGTATGCTTGTCACCAGCAGGAACGGTGGAGTTTGTCAGGATCAAAATGTATATCGCTGCCACAATATGAGATATACTGTAAGCACACTCAGGCGAAACAAAATCAATGCACAGTAGTCATGTATACTAAATGAGAGGAAGATATCCAGGATAGCAAAATAAATAATTACCCGGATGTAGAAAAAATAAGCGTCTCGGGGGGAAAACATCTGTAAGAAACTTATGTTTGTACCCATGCAAGGTTGCTCCTCTTACAATACACAGCTAATTACCTGCTCACGGCACATTTCATGCAGAGGCAAACATCAGACAGTTAATTATGTGAAAATATATAAATAAAGATCAAACAAAGTGCTGCAGCCTGATTGTCACACTGGCATCCTAAAGGGTGGCAAACATGATTTTGAGTGCTGCTGTACTACTGTGTGCTGCTGTGCTTTGAATAGGGCTCTGCTGGTTGGTGGAGGTAGGATAATGCATGCAACTTGTTTTACCTCCTAAACTGAGCCCAAGGACATTACATTTTCCCCCTGCTGTGACAGCTTGGATATTTTCCAAATTAAATAGTTTTGATTGAATTCAACAAGAAAGTTAACCAAAAAAGGTAGGCAAAGTGATTCTCTGAAAATAAATTATTTCAAGTTTAATCATGTATGTCATAAGGCTTTTTGGGCTAGGTAATAACATTGAGAATAATTGGAGTCCTATCTGTTTGTTCAGTTTTTTTTATTTTTATTTGGAGCCTTCATCACAATGGAGTTTAGTTTTCCAGCTGCAGTTTGGCTTGTACGATTGATATCAAATTCCCACTATTTTATGTAGGCTGCTGTATTTATTTACAGATTTCCCAACTTTACAATTTAGTCAAGAAGGTATTCATACCCCTTGACTTATTCAAAATTTTGATGTGTTAATTCAAAATGGAATACATTTTTTTTAAATTCTCTATACACTATAGTCCATAATGACAAAGTGAAAACATGTTTCTAGAAATTTTAGCAAATGTATTGAAATACATAAATATTTACACTCCTGAGTCAATTTTTTGTAGAAGCGTCTTTGGCAGTGATCACAGCTTTGAGTCTTTCTGGGTAAGTCTCCAAGAGCTTTCCACACCCGGATTGTGCAACATTTGCCCCATTATTCATTTTCAAATTCTTCAAGCTCTTTCAAATTTGTGGTGGAAAGCAGACGTATACAGGTTTTCCTGTACAGATTTAGCCTGTGCTGATCTCCATTCCATTTCTTTTTTATCCTAAAAACCTCCCCAGTCCTTAACGATTACAAGCATACCCGTAACATGATGCAGCCACCACTATCCGTGACTATGAGTAAGGTGTTGTATTGGATTTGCCCAAAAACATTACACATTTTATTCAGGAAAAAAGTGTATTGCTTTGCCACATTTTTGGCAGTATTAGTTTAGTGCCTTCTTGCTAACAGGATGCATGTTTTGGAGTATTTGTATTCTGTACTGGCTTCCTTCTTTTCACTCTCTCAATTAGGTTAGAAATGTGGAGTAACTACAATGTTGTTGATCCATCCAAGTTTTTTTTCTATCACAGCCATTAAACTCTGTAAATGTCACCATTGGCCTCATGGTGAAATCACTGAGTGGTTTCTTTTCTCTCTGGCAACTGAGTTAGGAAGGATGCCTGTATCTTTGAAGTGACTTACACCATCAAATGTGTAATTAATGCTAAAAGGGATATTACATGTATTTTTTATTTTTACCCATTTACCAATAAGTGCCAATCTTTGTGAGACATTGGAGAACCTCCCTTGTCTTTGTGGTTGAATCTGTGTTTGAAATGCACTGCTTGACTAAGGGACCTTTTTTTACTCCTGAACTTATTTAGCCTTGCCATAACAAAGGGTTTGAATACTTATCAAAAAAGGTCAGATTCAAATATATATATTTTTTGCAGCAATCCTTTAGCAAGAATAATATGTATTGCCACTAGTAGAAAACAGTTTGCCAGATATTTTTTTCTACTAAACAATACTCTCAAGATTATATTTGAATATTTTGCAATATCATTTATGGTAAACAGCTTCAGGTAAACACATGAGTTCCAAGACCAATAACCGTTGACGACCAGAGAAGAAGTTGTCCAGTGACTGTCTAACTTATTAATTAAACTTCCTAATAAACTTTGAAATTGTGTTAGCTAATTGATGCCTGATTAGCAATGTCATGTTTTATGGAATAGAGTGAATCACATTTTGTTGCTTATTATATCAGTTTAAATATGTCAGCACTGCTGACTGGCTAGCTGGCTAATGCTTAGCAAGCTGGCTAATGTTAGCTATCACATTTTGTACAATTATGTGATAGCTAGCTAGCAAATGAACCAATGATTTGTCTAAACAAATGTTTAGGTGACAACTTTGCTGTGTTTTAATACCAACAATATGCATACATATGCTAGTGTCACTGCTTGTATTTCTATTTAATATGGATCCCTATTAGCTACTCTTCCCATGGTCCGGCAAAATTAAGGCAGTTAAACTATTTTAAAAACATTACAATACATTCATTGCAGAATTCACAACACAAAGTGTGTGCCCTCACACCCATATTCCACTACCATATATCTACAACATGTGTGTAAACAGTTGAAGTCGGAAGTTTACATACACTTAGGTTGGAGTCATTAAAACACATTTTTCAACCTCTCCATAAATTTCTTGTTAACAAACTACAAATTTGGCAAGTCGGTTAGGACATTTACTTTGTGCATGACACAAGTAATTTTTCCAAAAATTTTTTACAGACAATTGTTGGATTTATTTCACTTACAATTCACTGTATCACAATTCCAGTGGGTCAGAAGTTTACATACACTAAGTTGACTGTGCCTTTAAACAGCTTGGAAAATTCCAGAAAATTATGTCATGGCTTTAGAAGCTTCTGATAGACTAATTGACGTCAATTGGAGGTGTACCTGTATATGTATTTCAAGGTCTACCTTCAGACTCAGTGCCTCTTTGCTTTACATCGTGGGAAAATCAAAAGAAATCAGCCAAGACCTCAGAAAAAAAGTTGTAGACCTCCATAAGTCTGGTTCATCCTTTGGAGCATTTTCCAAACGCCTGAAGGTACCACATTCATCTGGACAAACAAAGTACGCAAGTATAAACACCTTTTTGAGACAAATTTTGTACATATTGCTGCTGCTACCTTCTCTTATGACTGAAAAGAGCTTATGGGCATCAGAACCACCACTACCTTCTGTATTATTGGCCAACAAGCAATCATTGGAAAACAAACTGTACAATCTATGATTAAGACTATCCTACCATTGGGATATTAAAAACTGTAATATCTTATGTTTCACCGAGACATAGCTTAACGACGACACAGATAATATAGACCTGTCTGGCTTCTATGTGTTTCGTCAGGACAGAGCAGCAATGTCAGGTAAGACGAGGAGTAAGGGTGTGTGTCTATTTGTCAATAACTGCTGGTGCTGGATGTCCAATATTAACAAAGTTTAGAGGAATTGCTCACCTGAGGTAGAATAGCTCATGATAAGGTGTAGACCACACTTTCTACATCTATATTATTCGTAGCTGTCTATTTACCACCACAAACCAATGCTGGCACTAAGACCATTCTTAACGAGCTGTACAAGGCCACAATTAAATATTCATCCAGAAGCAGTGCTCCTGGTGGCTGGGGACTTTAACGCAGGCAAACTTAAATCCGTTTTACCTCATTTCTACCAGCATGTCACATGTGCAACCAGAGGAAAAAAATCTAGAGACCACCTTTACTTCACACACGGAGACTCTCTCCCTCCATTCGGCAAATGTGACAATAATTCTATCCTCCTGATTCCTGCTTACAAGAAAAAACTAAAGCAGGAAGTACCAGTGACTCGCACAATACGGAAGTGGTCAGATGACGCGGATGCTACGCTACAGGACTGCTGGCACAGACTGGAATATTTCCCGGGTTTCATCCAATTGCATTGAGGAGTATACAATACCAGTCACTGACTTCATCAACAATGTCATCCCCACAGTGACCGTAAGTACATTTCCCAACCAGAAGCCATGGATAGAGTTGCCGCATTCAAGGAGCGGGACAATAATCCGGACGCAATGCCCTCAGACGAACCATCAAATGGGCAAAGCGTCAACACAGGATGAAGATTCAATGCAACTTGCTTGTCGGATGTGGCAGGGCTTGAAAAATATTACAGACCACAAAGGGAAACGAAACCGCGAGCTGCCCAGTGACGCGAGCCTACCAGACAAGCTAAATGCCTTTTTTGCTCGCTTTGAGGCAAGCAACACTGAAGAATGCATGAGAGCACCAACGCTTCCGGACGACTTTGTGACCACGCTCTCCGTAGCCGATGTGAGCAAGATCTTTAAACAGGTCAACATTCACAAAGCCGAGGGGCAAGACGGATTACCAGGACGTGTCCTCAAAGCATGTGCGGACCAACTGGCAAGTGTCTAAACTGACATTTTCAACCTCTCCCTGCCGAGTCTGTAATACCTACATGTTTTTTTTTGAAACATGTAGCCACGTCAGTAGCCATGAAGTGCTTTGAAAGGCTGGTCATGGCTCACATTAACACCATCATGCCAGAGTGATTAGGCACCCAGTCGTGCGTGAACAGGGAGTACAGGAGGGGACTAAGCAAGCACCCCTGAGAGGCACCAGTGTTGAGGATCAACGTTGCAGATATGTTCTTGCCTACCATTACCACCTGGGCAGCTTTGTGATGAGCTTTGTGGGCACTATGGTGTTGAACGCTGAGCTGTAGTCAATGAACACCGTCATGCCCTAGACCCACTCCAATTCACTTTGTTGTCCTTTTGCCACAACTTTGGAAGTATGTTTGGGGTCATTGTCCTTTTGGAAGACCCATTTGCAACCAAGCTTTAACTTCCTGACTGACATCTGGAGATGTTGCTTCAATATATCCACATCATTTTCCTACCTCATGATGCTACCTATTTTTTGAAGTGCACCAGTCCCTCCTACAGCAAAGCACCCCCACAACATGATGCTGCCACCCCTGTGCTTCACGGTTGGGATGTTGTTCTTCGGCTTGCAAGCCTCCCACCTCACAATAAAAAGATGGTCATCATGGCCAAACAGTTATATTTTTGATTCATCAGACCAGAGGACATTTCTCCAAAAAGTACAATCTTTGTCGCCATGTGCAGTTGCAAACCGTAGTCTGGTTATTCATATTGGTTTTGGAGCGGGGGCTTCTTCCTTGCGGAGCGGCATTTCAGGTTATGTCAATATAGGACTCGTTTTACTGTGGCTATAGGTACTTTTGTACATATTTCCTCCAGCATCTTTCCCCCTTCCTGAGAGGTATAACAGATGAACGTGGTACCTTCAGGCGTTTGGAAATTGCTCCAAAGGATGAACCTTTGGAGCAAAGGGCTACAATTTTGTGGAGGGCTACAATTTTTTTTCTGAGGTTTTGGCTGATTTACTTTGAGTTTCCCATGATGTCAAGCAAAGAGGCACTGAGTCTGAAGGTAGGCATTGAAATACATGTACAGGTACACTTCCAATTGACTCAAATGATGTCAATTAGCCTATCAGAAGCTTCTAAAGTCATGACTTAATTTTCTGGAATTTTCCAAGCTGTTTAAAGGCACAGTCAACTTAGTGTATGTAAACTTCTGACCCACTGGAATTGTGATACAGCGAATTATAAATTAAATAAATCCAACAATTGTCTGTAAACAATTGTTGGAAAAATGACTTGTGTCATGCACAAAGTATATGTCCTAACCGACTTACCAAACTATAGTTTGTTAACAAGAAATTTGTGGAGTGGTTGAAAATGAGTTTTAATGACTCCAACCTAAGTGTATGTAAACTTCCAACTTCAAATGTAAATGTTTTATTGCCACTTTAGACATTCTAAGGTCAACATCCTCATAGTGTTCCATTGCTCTCATGTAAATGTTGTAGCTACAAAAAAGGATTAAAGCTGCAATATGTAACTGTCCAAATTCACAAAACAATTTGAGATATAGATCTGTCTTTCCTATTAAAAGCAATTGTAAGAAGCGGTAGATCTTTTCTATGTGCACTATTTCTATTCTTCCTGTTCTTAAGTTTCTTTAACTTTTGGGTTTGTGCACCAGCTTCAAACAACTGAAAATACTTTTGGTTATTGAAACTATATTTCACAATGGTTTAGATGGTACAGCGGTGTACAAAACCAAAAGTACACCAGCGGATTAGATGGTTCACAGCTGTTTAGATGGTTAAATTCTTACCCTACTAGGTCCGGAGCCTACAGGTTTTCTGTTCGACCTGATCATTAATTGCATACACCTGGTGAAACAAAAGCAGTGGAACTGGCTTTGAGGTCCAGAGTTGAGGTTGAGAGCTACAATGCTTGTTTTGTCACATAAATGGAAATTAGGCGAACTATTCGAATTTTAGCAACCAGGAAATGGCAGAGCGATTTCTGCATATTACACCTTTAAAGCGGCAATCATCTGTAGAAACAATAACAATGCGTACTCCCCAAACCCACATAAATGGGTACATAGAATTGATTTATAACTCCAAACTGTCACGACTTCCGCCAAAGCCGGTCCCGCTCCTTGTTCTGCGGGCGACGTCACCGGTCTTCTAGCCATCGCCGATCAACTTTTTGTTTTGTCTTTGTTTTCTACACACCTGGTTTCAATTCCCCAATTACATTTTCATTATTTAACCCTCTGTTTCCCACATGTTAGTGTGCGTGTTTATTGATTGTTTATGTCGGTACTTGTCGGCTGGTTGTGTTTGCCGGGTTATGTATGTACTCCAGTTATTTTCGAGTGACCGGTATTTCTCTGCACTTGAGTATTGTCTGTATACTGGTGCTGTCGTGGAATTAATTACCTTGTACACATCTCTGCTCTCCTGCGCCTGATTCACTGCACCAGTTACCCACCGCCTGACACAAACATTTATGTAGCAACTGCTGATTGTACCTTTAAATAAAAATGTATTTGATATATATTGTCTTTTCTTCATTAACATGCTGATGATTTCAAATTGTATTGGATTTATGTTTCTGTTAAGACATTGAATACACATTCTTTAGTACATTTAGTATGTTTAAATTAGTTTTTGCTGAAAAATATGAGTTTGTCGCTAAACAGCAGCAAATTGGCCAAAGATTTGCCACAACTGTCTGCCAGAAGCCTGTTTATTCGGTAAGGGGAATTAATATGCCATGCTATGCAGCTCTGTCTGTGACCTCTTGACCTTTATGCAAATCACAGAAGACCAACAGCGGAAAGGAAGTGGAGTCCCACATTGGCAACAAAATGTTTATCTCCCCAAGGTGGCAAAAGGCAGGATTAGATTTGCCTTAGACATGACTAGCATTTATAAAACTTGGGGCATGCACTATGCTTTGTCTATCATCACATGACTGGCAAGGTCTCATTGCTGGAAGTACTCGGTATATAATGTGTGAGAAAATTCCTCTTGTATGTTTTCTCTGTCCTGGTTTCCTGAAAATCCCCATGGGTTACTATCAACATTGACAACCCATTGTGTACTTCTGAAAAAAGAGTGTACAGAAAAGTGAATAAAACTAGTACAGCATTGTGCCGACCCAAATTCTCTCTCAATCTTTTTTGATACATTTTTTCATGAGTACAGCTCAGAATGAGATCAGACAGCTTTTATTTTACACTATGGGGGTGGTGTAAAAAGACAAACATTCGAGCTCCCACATTACAGTTCAGGCTGGAACAATACTGTGAAAATCATTTGGGTGTGATATGAAAGCATAAATTAGTGTCTTGTAATGTCTTCTTTAATTTATGATAGTCAAGGGATACATCTCATGATCGAGCACAAACCAAAAGTCAATCCACTGAACAAATGTATTGATATTCAAATAATGTCTGTCAATACAGTTTGACAAATGTCTGAAGCTGGTCTCTGGCAGCACAAAGTACCTTTCTCTATCTCTCTGCTCTGTTTTCATCACCATCATTGACCCGCCGGGCTAATGTATTCACCTAGTGTTACTTCACACGACAGCCATCCGTTCGTCCACTTGTCCAATATCAAGGCAGAGAAAAATAGGAGCCCAATCGATTGGTGTTAATTATGCGGATGTAATGTGGGATGGCACACGCCTGTTTCTCCTTAAGAGGATTCGATAAAGGTCAAGCAATTATAGTTTCTTTTTTTCTCGGGGGTGGGGGATTCGATAATGGCTCTCCAGAGATTGTCGCCTCCTCCACAACACCAGACTAGCATTCTAAAAGCCAAAATTATGGATCCTCGTTTCTTTGCAGACTCCCAAGTTTATTTCTTAACAAGGTTTCTGAGGTCAGTGGTCAGCTGGTTTGAAGAGTATTATACGTCATTATAGGAAGAGAAGATTGAAGATTAGAAGATTACTCTCTGTGTCTCAGGACACAGAGATTAGAGCCATTTTACATTGACTCTACAATTACAAGAGTTATGGCAAAACTACCCACACACAGAATGGTCTCTTCAAGCCAGATGCTCCTACCAATGATTTATATTGTATACCAGATGACTATTAGGGGCTGCTGTGTTGGAGCCCCCACATCTCCGTCTTGGCACACCTACAACGCTGTAAATCATGTTTTTGAAGCTATAGAAATGCATTTATTAATGGCACATGAATTATATTACACCTTAATGCGTACTTAAGTGATGTGAGCTAAAATGTTCTTCCAAATATATAAAAATATTTTCCTTAATGTATTTAGTCTTTAGATTACTAATGTTACTGTCCCCACTACAACAAAAATAACAAAATACTTGTCATTTTGTCTTTGAAACACTTTAAAATAATGTACAATTCCATTCATTCCTATGGAAGACTTCTCAATGGACAATACGTAGCATCGGGAATCCAGGGTTCATTTACATCATTGGCTCCTACAGTAAAAATCTTAAAGGTCCAGTATGTAGTTTTGTGAGAGACCTTACCTAATTCACATAGAAATGTGAGTTATAGATCTGTCATTCTCATAAAACGAAGATCTTTTTTTTTTATTACACAATTGTTTTTTTGTACATTTGGATTGTACAATGAGACACCCCTCAAATTCAAATCTGGACCTCAATGCACATTACACAGCTTGTGTTAATGCTTCCCCTCTAATCCTTTATGTTATGTGCAACTGTACAAATGCGCTACCAGCTACCACTTAAATGTATAATTGGCTCAACGTTTTACCCTCAGAACAAGGTGTTTTTGTTTAAAGGATGTAATTTGTCATTGATAATAATTACATATTGCTTTCAACCTTGAAATCAGGTAGAACAGAAAACCAGCAGTACTCCAGAGCTCGTACAGTAATATTTTAATACCCCTTCTGGTTTAATCACAAACATTGTAGAATTTGAACCACACTTTTAGAAAAAGGTTCCATATAGAACCAAAAAGGGTTTTATCGCTTGCTTCATATATGGAACTCTTAAAAATTATTAAGAAGGGTTCTTTAATCAGAACCCAAAGGGTTCTTCTTCACGGGAACCAAATGTAGAACCCTAAGTGTTCTTCTTCGCTTAACCAAAATTGGTTCCATATAGAACCCTGTATGGTGCCATTTATGAATTATGGCTACTACTAATAAATAGTCATATTTCGAGCTAAGAATATAATATAATCACAAATTAAATAATGAACAAAAGAATACCAGAATAGGTTTGAGATGTTATTGTTGTTACAGTCACACTCAAATACAAACAGATCAGGTAATGCACAATCAGAAAAAAAAGGATTACATAAGGATCCAGCCAAAGAACCTGTTTGGAACCCTTTTTTCTCCCGTGTGTGTAGTTTGAAATAATGCACTGTTGGCCACAAAGGCATCTCTTTGTTTGAATAACGGCCAACATCAATATTTGTACCAATTCTGGTTGACTTCTTTACGGAACAGAACAGTATGAGCTGTTGCCTGGAAAGTTACTGAGAAGAAGAAAGGAGAAAACATGAGTTAATCATTAGAAATAAACCAAAATGAAGACAAAATAATATGCAAACATATAATTATGATGTAGAAGAACAACTTACATACATTTGTTTTCATCAGCAGGAGCTGAAAGAGATCCTCTGCTTCTGATATTTGGGTTATTGCCAGCAAAACATACACTCTTAGAAAAAAAGATTCCAAAAGGGTTCTGTCAAGGGATAGGGTTCTTCTACCAAGAAACGGTTTAACTTTTTATGGCTGCAGGGGCAGTATTGAGTAGCTTGGATGAAAGGTGCCCATATCAAACAGCCTGCTCCTCAATCATATTTGCATATTATTATTAGTATTGGATAGAAAACTCTGACATTTCTAAAACTGTTTGAATGATGTCTGTGAGTATAACAGAACTCATATTGGCAGGCAAAATCCTGAGTTGAAATCAAAACAGGAAGTCAGAAAGTTGAGCTTGTATGTATTCACCAGAGTCCCCAATGAAATCCCCTTGAGATATGAATGATGTTGCACTGCCTAGGGGTTCCACTAGATGTCAACCATCAATAGAAATAATGAGGCTTCTATGTTTTTCGAACAAAACAAACATTTATTGTGGACCTGGGATTCCTGGAGTGCTTTCTGATGTAGATCAAAGGTAAGGGAATATTTATCATGTAATTTCTTGTTTATGTTGACGCCATCTTTGCGGCTGTGGTGTTTTTACTTTTGAGCGCCGTCTCAGATTATTGCATGCGTTTCTTTTTCGGTAAAGTTTTTTTGAAATCTGACACAGCGGTTGCATTAAGGAGAGGTATATCTATAATTCCATGTGTATAACTTGTATTGTCAGCTACATTTATGATGAGTATTTCTGTTGACTGATGTGGCTATGCAAAATCACTTGATATTTTTGGAACTAGTGAATCTAACGCGCCAATGTAAACTCAGATGTATTGATATAAATATGAACTTTATCAAACAAAACATGCATGTATCGTTTGTAGTGCTTTTGCTGAAAAGCCTATTTGAAATCGGACACTTTGGTGGGATTAACAACGAGAATAGCTTTAAAATTATATAAAACACATGTATGTTTTGAAATTGTATTTATGAGATTTCTGTGGTTTGAATTTGGCGCCCTCTATTTTCACCGGTAGTTGTCATATCGATCCCGGTATCGGGATTGCAGCCATAACAGGTTTTTAACCTGAAGAACACTTTTTGGAAGACAAGGGTTCTTTGTAAGGCAAAGGGTTCTACCTAGAACCTTTTTCATCCTAATAAGCATTGTTTTGGAAGAAAGGGTTATTTGATTATTTGGAAAGCAAGAAAGGTTCTACATAAAACATTTTCAGATCTCCATCCCTGACCTAATCCATCAAGTTAAGTCTGACTACTAGATTACCATTCGTTCAACATGTTGTCATTGGTGAACTGACAATTATCATATAATTAGCAGCCTACTGTTGACATACAGCTATATTAAGAGGACAGATCAAGAAAGGATTAACATAGGCCAACTAATATTTAACAGTCTAACATAACTTTGAAGTATTAGCGGAACAGCCCTATCTGCCATGGCTGTTTCTATAGAGGCAGCGACACGCGTTGAACTACAGCAACATAGAATGTTTCCTTGCTTGTCAATGCGCATGGAACTACAGTTGGAGATTAAAGTGTTTCTCTTAGTTGACTGTTTCTAATTTAGTTTCACGTTAAAGCTTACTGTTAGCTAGCTGGCATGTGTATGATAAGTGTGGTAATATTATTCAAATCTCAGAGCTATTTGCTTTGCTAGTCATAGCCTAATATTAGCTAGCTAACATTGAACCTGATTGGTTAGCTACCTGCAGATTCATGCAGGGTAGTAACGTTATGAGTTGGGATTATGGTTCATTGTTTAGCTAGCTAGATGTCTGAACAAAATAAGACACTATGCAAGTAACCATTTCACTACACCTTCTATATCCTGTGCATGTGACAAATGTACTTGTGTCTACCAGACAAGGTAATGTTTTTTTTGAGACTGTGGTCCCGGCTCTCTTCAGGTCATTGACCAGGTCCTGCCTTGTAGTTCTGGGCTGATCACTCACCTTCCTCATGATCATTGAGATCTTGCATGGAGCCCCAGACCGAGGGTGATTGACCGTCATCTTGAACTTCTTCCATAATCGAATAATTGCGCCAACAGTTGTTGCCTTCTCACCAAGCTGCTTACCTATTGTCCTGTAGCCCATCCCAGCCTTGTATAGGTCTACAATTGTATCCCTGATGTCCTTACACAGCTCCCTGGTCTTGGCCATTGTGGAGAGGTTGGAGTCTGTTTCATTGAGTGTGTGGACATGTGTATTTTATACAGGTAACGAGTTCAAACAGGTGCAGTTAATACAGGTAATGAGTGGAGAAAAGGAGGGCTTCTTAAAGAAAAACGAACAGGTCTGTGAGAGCCGGAATTCTTACTGGTTGGTAGGTGATCAAATACTTATGTCATGCAATAAAATGCAAATTAATTACTTAAAAATCATACAATGTGATTTTCTGGATTTTTGTTGTACGAGTGTTCATACGATAAAGATGACAGACGTCTACATGCTTTGTAAGTAGGAAAACCTGCAAAATTGGCAGTGTATCAATTACTTGTTCTCCCCACTGTACCTTCAAATTCAGTGCCTCTTTGCTTGACATCATGGGAAAATCAAAAGAAATCAGCGAAGACCTCAGACTTCCACAAGTCTGGTTCATCCTTGGGAGCAATTTCCAAATTCCTGAAGGTACCAACTTCATCTGTACAAACAATAGTATGCAAGTATAAACACCATGGGACCCTGCTGCCACCATACCGCTCAAGAAGGAGACGCGTTCTGTCTCCTAGAGATGAACGTACTTTGGTGCGAAAAGAGCAAATCAATCACAGAACAACAGCAAAGGACCTTGTGAAGATGCTGGAGGAAACAGGTACAAAAGTATCTATATCCACAGTATAACGAGTCCTATATCTACATAATCTGAAAGGCCGCTGAGCAAGGAAGAAGCCACTAATCCAAAACCACCATAAAAAAGCCAGACTACGGTTTGCAAATGCACATGGGGACAAAAGATCGTACATTTTTGGAGAAATGTCCTCTGGTCTGATGAATCAAAATAGAACTGTTTGGCCATAATGACCATTGTTATGTTTGGAGGAAAAATGGGGAGGCTTGCAAGCTGAAGAACACCAGGAGGGACTGGTGCACTTCACAAAATAGATAGGATTATGAGGTAGGAAAATTATGTGGATATATTGAAGCAACATCTTAAAACATCAGTCAGGAAGTTAAAGCTTGGTTGCAAATGGGTCTTCCAAATGGACAATGACCCCAAGCATACTTCCAAAGTTGTGGCAAAATGTCTTAAGGGCAACAAAGTCAAGGTATTGGAGTGGCCATCAGAAAGCCCTTACCTCAATCCTATAGAACATTTGTGGTCAGAACTGAAAAAGCGTGTGCGAGCAAGGAGGCCTTCAAACCTGACTCAGTTACACCAGCTCTGTCAGGAGCAACTTATTGTGGGAAGCTTGTGGAAGGCTACACTAAACATTTGACCCAAGTTAAACAATTGAAAGGCAATGCTACCAAATACTAATTGAGTGTACGTAAACTTCTGACCCACTGTGAATGTGATGAAAGAAATAAAAATGAAATAAATCATTATCTCTACTTTTATTCTGACATTTCACATTCTTAAAATACAGTGGTGATCCGAACTGACCTAAAACAGGCATTTTTTACTAGGATTAAATGTCAGGAATTGAAATGTATTTGGCTAAGGTGTGTTTAAACTTCCGACTTCCACTGTACTAAATTCATTTTTAAACCGGTGGGTTTATTGGTGTTAAAATACACTAGTTATGCTATTTTGGACTACTAGGCTGCAGCATGTAGTTGTTGTGTTTATACTTTTTAATAATGACAACAACAAGTTTGATGTGTGTCTCCTGACCCCTCCTGTCTCATCCTCCAGTATTTATGCTGCAGTAGTTTGTGTCGGGGGGCTAGGGTCAGTTTGTTATATCTGGAGTACTTCTCCTGTCCTATTCGGTGTCCTGTGTGAATTTAAGTGTGCTCTCTCTAATTCTCTCTTTCTCTCTTTCTTTCTCTCTCTCGGAGGACCTGAGCCCTAGAACCATGCCTCAGGACTACCTGATATGATGACTCCTTGCTGTCCCCAGTCCACCTGGCCGTGCTGCTGCTCCAGTTTCAACTGTTCTGCCTTATTATTATTGGACCATGCTGGTCATTTATGAACATTTGAACATCTTGGCCAAGGTTTCCTAGGTTTTGGCCTTTCTAGGGAGTTTTTCCTAGCCACCGTGCTTCTACACCTGCATTGCTTGCTGTTTGGGGTTTTAGGCTGGGTTTCTGTACAGCACTTTGAGATATCAGCTGATGTACTAAGGGCTATATAAATACATTTGATTTGATTTGATGTCGGACGATAATAGAATGTTCATGATCTCACTGCGACAACTTTCGATAGACGTGGTACACACCAGCCTTTAGTCTTGAAGTCTTTAGTTGTTAAGTACATGTGACTCCTTAAACCTCTTAGGGCTAGGGGGCAGTGTTCGGAAGTTCAGATAAATGACGTGCCCAAAGTAAACTGCCTGTTACTCAGGCCCAGAAACTAGGATATGCATGTAACGGGTAGCATTGGATAGATTATACTCTGAAGTTTCTAGAACTGTTAAAATAAGGTCTATGAGTATAACACAACTGATATGGCAGGCGAAAACCTGAGGAAAAGCTATCCGGAAATATTTTTTTTGAGATCACAGTCTATTCAAATGCTTGTCTATGGGATATTCAAAGGAATTCCTCCCAGATTACAGTTCCTGTGCTTTCCACTAGATGCCAACAGTCTTCAGAAAGGGTTTCAGGCTTGTTTTTTGAAAAATGACTTAGTAGTTGTAGTTTTTCAAGGTGGCTCTCATTTGGATTGTAGTCTTGGCGCACGTGGATGAGGGCTCACACTTCATTATTTATCTCCGGTATTGCACATACTACATTCCGTTTTAAATTGTATCATTTATTTACATATTAGGGAACCTAAGGATTGATTAGAAACGTTGTTTGACTTGTTTGGACAAAGTTTACCTGTAACTTTTGGGATCACTTCGTCTGCATTTTGAAAGAGTGTAACCTGTGGATTACTGAATCAAACGCTCCAAGTAAACTGTCTTTTTTGGGATATAAAGGACTTTATCGACAAAACGACCGATTCTTGTGTAGCTGGGACCATTGGGATTGCAAACATAGGAAGATCTTCAAAGGTAAGTGATTTATTTTATCACTATTTCTGATTTTTGTGAAGCCTCTGCTGGTTTGGAAAATGTTTTTATTGCTGGTGTATGCGGGCCTTTGTCCTCAGATAATCACATGGTATGCTTTCGCCGTAAAGCCTTTTTGAAATCTGAAAAAGCAGTTGGATTAACAAGAAGTTAACCTTTTAAACGAAGTAAGACACTTGTATTTTCATGAATGTTTAATATTACGATTTTGTCATTTGAATTTGGCGCACTCCAGCTTGACCAGATGTTTTGATCCCGATAATGGGATCCGTGCGCTTAAAGAGATGCGTGGGACTAAGGCTTAAGTGAGTGTGAACGATGATGAATGGGTGTAGACAAAGGAGAGCTCTCCAGTAAGTGTACCAAGACATTGAAGAGCCATTTTCTCAAAAGTGAGAATTACTTTCCCATTGTTCCTCAAATGTAGTGTATAATATACCATTTTCTAGGTCTGATTCTATACAGTTATCCATTGTTAAAAACACAGTGTCAAATGTTGCTATATAAGACCGAATCGAGCCGCTAGGTCAATTTTGTTTCAGGAGTCAGCAGACACCAACAATTCAGCCTCACTGATGTTTGCCCATAAAAATGCAGTGTACTCATTCATTTAAGTATCTTATTGTGAAGGTACACCTATGTCACTGTAAATAACATGAGAATGCCCAGAAAATCCTCTCTCCGTTATCTCTCTACCAAAAAAATGCTAATCAGGTCACCGTCCATGATTGTCCAACCCTGCTAAAATCCCTACACCACCTAGGTGAAGTACATTAGAGTCAGTTCTACAACAACGCTGGACAATAATGAGGATCTTGATCCGGATGTTGATGTACACAGAGGGTAGGCACCCAGCAGCACTGTCTTGACTGTAAAGAGAGATTCTCAGTTCTCTGGGCTAAACTAAAAACAGCAAAATGGTAATGTATGGACCGGATCCATGACAGATGTAATGTCAATTCAACAGCCTACCTATGTGTTTCATGTGTCTTACAGGCCTGAGGAGTATCGGGCTGTGTGATCGAGACCAATGACAGAGGCTGACCAAGCAGCAATATTAAAATACTGAAAAAAAGTGAAGATTGGGATCAAAAAAAAAATAATCAAAGAATGGGTCTAAGTTTTTTTCTGTTTATCAGTCAATGCCTGTTCTGATAATTGTTACATAAGCAACTACAATTACAAGATTAGCTTCATTCTATAGCTAGAGGACTCCTGATATCTCCAGTAGTAATAAGTATAATTTTCTTGCCTTTATCTGCTATGGTATAATAGTCTTTTTCCTAGCTAGGGCCAGCTAATTGCTGCCTGTCTTCCCAGTGGCCTACTTGGTATGTGAACTGCTGACTGCTCATAAATTGTTAATAGTTGTTAACACATCAACCAGGATCAAGGGGCTGGGCAATTTTTGATTTGTGTTGATAATCAGTGGCTGTATTCGAGGGAGAGCGGATTCACCTCTTCTTACTTACTTACTTACTGACTTTATTGTCCCCATGGGGAAATTTTGTTGCAGTGTCATGTACACATTTAAAGTGGTGTTTAAAACTTGTTAAAGATATGGCTGACTACTGCCCCCTTTGGAGCAATTGCGTGCCCATAGTAAACTGAAAAAAATGTGTCATAAATTGCTAATATATGTATATAATAATTATTATTGGATAGAAAACACTCTAAAGCTTCTAAAACCGTTGGAATTATGTCTGTAAGTATAGCAGAACTCACAGGGCAGGCATTCTTCCAAACTAGTTTTGTGGTCATGAAAGTTGGAGCAACTTTGACGTCATCGCCCCCACCCTTCCCAACCACTTATGGATCTGGGGAGTGATTTGAGTAAGTGCCGCGAGAAAAAACCTGTGCGTTAGGGACGCGAATTGGTCCCAGCCATTCCTTTGTTCCAGTACTCAGAAGAAGGACAAACAATGACCGGTTGAATTGAAAATTGTTTTGTATGTCTATAACATCCTAAAGCTTGGTTTTGCACTTAGTTTGACCTGTTTAGTCAACATATAATATGTAAT
This sequence comes from Oncorhynchus mykiss, assembly GCF_013265735.2. NCBI lineage: Eukaryota > Metazoa > Chordata > Actinopteri > Salmoniformes > Salmonidae > Oncorhynchus > Oncorhynchus mykiss. The sequence continues at coordinate 41,492,083 of NC_048567.1, forward strand.
TTTGAAGTTTTGATGCACAACTTTTCCGGACCAGAGGACATTTTGGGTGCATTTAAGCTGATGTTATTAGCAGTAGCTAATACAAAGACGCAAGACTTGAAACCAAACGATGTATTGGGTAAGTATGAACCTTTACAGAACATTCTGAACGAAGACCATCGAAGGTAAGGAAATATTTATGCTGAAATCTGTGTTTCTGTTGACTCCAACATTACGGAGAAATGTAGCTTATATCTGAGCGCCGTCTCAGAATATTGAATAGTGTGCGATTTCTGTAACGTTAAAAATAAATGTAACAAAGCGATTGCATAAAGAAGCAGTGTATCTTTCTAACTATATGTAGAACATGTATATTTAGTCAAAGTTTATGATGTCTATTTACGTTATCTTGCGGCGCTACCTACATTTTCTGCTGACATTTTTGAGTATTTTCTGAACATGAATTCAATGTAAATGGACATTTATGGATATAAATGCCATATTATTGAAAAAAAAAATGTACTGTGTAACATGTCCTATTACTGTCATCCGATGAAGATTTTCAAAAGGTTAGTGAATGATTTATTTTTTAATCCTGCTTTTTTAATTTGATATTTTCTGGGACAAAATGGCTGCCTCTTGTCTTGGTTTCGGTGGTGGTCTAATATAAATATGTGGTGTGTTTTCGCCGTAAAACATTTAAAAAATCTGACATGCTGGGTAGATGAACAAGGTGTTTATCTTTCATTTGAGCTATTGGACTTGTTAATGTGTGGAGGTTAAATATTTCTAAGAATATTTTTGCGTTCCATGCGCCACGGTTTGAGCTGAACGGGGGGAGGTGGCGTTCCCCTAGGGGAACCCCTGGCGTCAATTAAATACAAAACAAAATTGACAATACAACTTTCATAACAGTTACGCACCAATAAAAATAATAATAGTAAGAAATAAGAAATAAAACATTAAATAAAAAAGAAGAAAATAATAGCCTGCTGGCCTTACGGAGTCAATGGCAACATTCACCCGAGCTATTTAGGAGGGATATCACACCTGGCCCAAATGATTGTCTCGTTCTGTTTTTCCTTCTGAGGGGTGCCCTATACCTGCGCCCAGAGGGGAGTAATTCAAAGTCAAGGTACAGGGGGTGACTTGGGTCTAAAATGATTTTGTGAGCCTAACGGAGGGCCCAGACCTTAAAGATCTCATCCAGGCCTGTCTGTTTGACTCCATTACCTTGCTTGCTGTGGTAATAATCCTTCTCAGCATGTTTCTCTGGCTGACAGTGGCATTGCCAAACCAACAAACAATACAAAAAGTTAAAATACTCTCAATAAAGGATTTGTAAAACTGAGTCAGTATAGTACAGTCTATAATAAAAAAAAAAACTTTTTTAGACAGAACAGTCTCTGTTGGCTCTTTTTGTAGATCAGGTCTGTACATTTACTCCACTGAAGCTTATTGTCCAAAAGGACACCCAGATATTTATATTCCTCTACAATTTCTATATTCTGACCTCTGATAGATGTTGCAGAGGTAGGTGTTGTACGCATCCTGAAGTCTATGCACATCTCTTTGGTCTTGTTGGTATTGAGGACCAAGTGTGATTCCTCAAACCACTCTACAAAGTAATCTAGGACTGAGCCATGATGTTCCTCATCATCATGCAACAGACTTAACGAGGTGTCTGTTAGTATGGGAACTAGTACAACTATTAGTGTACAAGATGTACAGAAGTGGGGACAAAACACATCCCTGAGGAGAGCCTGTGTTGGTATTGTGTATATCCGACACATGGGGACCTATTTTGACTCGCTGTGAGCGTTGGCTCAGGAAGTCCAACAGCCACAAAACCTGCAGCCCATCTAAGGAGAAGTCCCGTCTCTGTGCCAGAATGTAAGGCTGGATTGTGTTGAAGGCAGAAGAAAAGTCAACAAATAGAACCCTGACATGGGATTTGGCACCCTCTATATGTCTATAGACCATGTTAAGGAGGGTAAGAATGGCATCATCAACTCCTCTGCTAGGCTGATAGGCAAACTGAAATGGGTCGAGGAGCTTCTGGGTGACACTGAGAATATGACTTTTCACAATTTTCTCAAGGCATTTCATTACTAAGGATGTCAAGGCGACAGGGCGGTAGTCATTCAACACAGTGGGATTAGATGCTTTAGGAATTGGATAATTATTACGTTTTTCCACAATACTGGCACAAGTTACTGGTCGAGTGAGGATTGGAAAATCTCTGTAAAAACGCCAGCCAATTTTTCAGCACAGTGCTTTAACACATGTCCACGTATTTTGTCTGGGCCTGGGCTTTTGTATGTGTTACATCCCCTGAACAACTTTAGAACATCAGACTGTTGAACAACAACTCTCTGAAACATTTGTAATGATGCTTCCACTTGTTTTACCTCTGACAGGAAGATGTCTGATTCAAATCTTGAGAAGAAAACATTCAGTTCATTAGCCATGTTCTGGCCCTCATATCCCCTAAGGTCAGCACTGGTTTTTCCCCTGCCTATATGGGGGGCACTAGCCATGGATTTAATCCCTTGCCAGGCCACCCTTGCGTTTCCTGAGGCGAGGGTCCTCTCCACCCTTTGCTTGTATGCCTCCTTGTCCACCAGTATCTGTCTTTTGATCTGACGTTGTACATCTCTTAAAGCCTTTCTATCACCCCAGCATAAACTGCCTTCTTCCTATCAAGTAGTAATTTTAGATGTTTTGATACCCAAGGCTTGTTGTTAGGGAAGAGTTTACAGGTCTTAGTAGGCACAACTGACTCAACACAGAAGTTTACATAGTCTGAAATAACATTATGAGTTCATCCAGATCAGAGCTGCTGTACTCAAATACCTCCCACATTGTACAGTCAAAACACCCCTGGAGACAAGTGATACTGTTGTCATTCCAGATCTGGACAGTTTTAACTGTGGGTTTCTCCCTCTCCAGGAGGTTGGCCTGAGGTAGACCACATTGTGGTCTGATGTCCCCATGGGATGTCTGGTGGTGGCAGAGAACGCCTTTGGTATTGTCCCATAGCACAAGTCAAGAGTCCTATTTTTCCTAGTGTGGCATTTCACATACTGATGGTATGTGCGCAAGACTTTGTGCAAGGTACAGTTGTTAAAATCCCCAAAAATAAATTTGGGTGCTTTGGGGGAGTGGGATTCCAGTTTCTGTGACAGATTATAAATAATCTCTGATGCCTTTATTATATTAGCTTTAGGTTGAATATACACAACGGTAACAAACAATTGGGGGAACTCACTGGGCAGATAGTAAGGTTGCAGTGACACAGAAAGCAGTTCAATGTTGGGTGTACAGAGTGTCTCTCTTACCAGGATCGATTTACACCACTGATCCCTGACAAGCAGGCAGACGCCCCCGCCGTGAGGTTTCCCTGTGACTGTCAGATCACGGTCCGCTCTGACCAGAGTGAAGCCGTCCAGGACTCTGTCATCCAGCCAAGACTCAGTAAATGCCAGCAAACAGGCCTCCCGATATTCGTGTTGGAAGCGCAAATTCGCTAACAACTCATCCGCTTTCCCCTCATCAGTCTTTGTCTGATTCCCCCGCTTTTCCCACGTTTGCATTTGGACTTGTAATCCACTCGCAGACAATCGGGTATTAGATGGGCCATTTGGATATCCATCGTGTTCGAATTTGAGTTGCTTTGTAGTAAGAACTCTCTGCTGTATTGGATTCCGCTGCCAGCAGCATTTTCATAATTCAGTCCGTTCGTAGCGGGTATGTACACGATCAACAAGATCAGTCCAACACCCCTCCACTGTGAATCCACGTTTGGCAGATTTTTTGTAAACTAAGTGTACAAATTAAAAACATAAAATAACGCCACACCAAATGTCACACACTGCAGATCCAACAGAGCCGCTCCCCTCTGCCCCTATGACACCATAGGCAATCAACAATTAGTGTTAGTTTTTCAGTCTCCCCTGGTTTTTCAGCCACAGCTGTAAGCGGCGGTAGTACTCAGTGGCGGTTTTGTTGCAGAAACAAAGACGGTTCTGTCTAGTTGATCTGCAGTTGTTTGAGGATGGAAAGAGAGGTAGGCTTCACACCACTCTCTCGCTTGAGTATCTTACCTAGCTATTTACAGATTCTCGTTTTTGCTCTTTTATAGCTTTGTCAACTATGCGTGTGTTTTCTATACGTATTCAGACCTCTCCCTGTAGGCTTTACAAACGCTCACCACTCCTTGGCTGCAACCCTTCTAATGTACCCTGTGCACAGAACCCATGTGGAATTCCAAGTCTCTGGCAGCGTTTGAAATTGCCACAGTTCATCTAAGCCCATGTTGCCCTTCAGTTCCTTGACTTTTTGGCCCTGATGGAGACATGGATCACCCCAGAGAACACGCTACTCCAATTGGTCTTTCTTTATCTAACTATGTTTTCTCTCATAGTCTGAGAGCATCTGGTCATTGTGGTGGTGGCACAGGTGCACTCATTTCTCCTAAGTGGAGATTTTATCTTTTCTCCCTCTCACCTGTCCATATCCTCATTTGAATTCCATGCTGTCACTGTCACTTATCCACGCAAGTGTAACATGAATGTAATCTATCGCCCACCAGGTGTCCTTGGAGAGTTCCTCAATGATAACCAAATTTTCTGACGATGGCTCACCGCTCTTCGTACTTGGCGTCTTCTAACTACGTCTGCCTTCGAATCATTTCTTTTCCAACTCTCTCTTCCCCTCTTTGCCTCTTCTGACATCACCCTTTCGCAACCCCCCTCCCCCAAACTCACAGGGCAGGCAATATGCTTGACCTTATCTTTACTAGTGACTGCTTGCCTACCAATCTCACTGCAACCCGCTCCAGGTCTCTGATCACTACTTTGCTTCCATTTTTGTCTCCCTTTCCTCCAACCCTAACCACTCAGCCTCTACCCAGATGGCCATGCACCATCACAATCTTTCCTTCTCTCTCCCACTACTCTCTCTGCTTCTATCCTGTCATCTCTCCCTTCTGCTAAATGTTCCTGTCTCCTGATACTGCCTCTTCAACACGACTCTCGCCCAGCACTGTCCCCTTTCCTCCCGGCCGGGTCGGCCCTCCCCTCCTGCTTCATGAATGAGTGACTCATTGCAAGCCTACAGAACAGAGCTGCAGGCAGCTGAGCTAAAATGTAGGAAAACTAAACTTGCGAAGGACAAATCATCCGTTCTCTCCCTCCTCTCTACCTTCTCTTCCTCTGTATCCGCTGCTAAAGCCACTTTCTACCACTCTAACCTACATAAGAGATGCATGTGGCAGCTCCCTTATGATTGATGAGGATTTCAATAGGGAAAATGGACTGTCCCTTACTAGATGTCCACGGGTTCTATTAAAATAGGCCAACATCCTCAGGTCGCAACGCAAGGCCTGGACGTCCAGGACACTCGGTTTCTGAGATATAAATTATAGATTTTTTGCTGTACCTGAGAATTCCACCAGATGGCGACTGACTGTATATGGCAAATGGACATTTCATAACCAAATGAACATGGTCGTTCCTCGTAAATGGAATAGACTTCAAAGACGAACCTCAGTGAACACAGGGGTGGCCAAATGTACTTTCAGCCCAAAAACAAAATGGTGTCGAGGCCACAATGCTCTTTGAGTTAATGCAAATTTTGTAGGAATCAAGGTCAAAAACTGTAATAAAGTGCTAATTTGACTGCTTTATGTCAAAGTAAATAAACCTACGGTGTAAGGAAAAATCGAACCAGACATTTATCTGTCGTAGTTTACGAGAAATTGCACAACTTCCATTTTATGATGCTAAAACAATTATTTTTTTGTTATTTTTTTGTGTGATTTTCTGTAGTCTCTCTCACACACACACACACACACACACAGCCAATATAGAGTGTCACAGTGTGGGGCTTAGAGACACATGGCGTTCGAACCATCAGAGAACCGTCAGACCAAGAGCTCTGAAACGTTCTAAACTTTTTCTAGAGCTTAAGTCGGTAGTGCACGGTCAGTTATGTGGCTCTAGAAGCTTCTCAGGCCGAGAACCAGCCTCGTCCATTTGCAATATCTTCAATTCGTTTTTACCATCACAAAAATGACAACATTTGGAAAAGTCCCCGAATCATAAGACTAGGTGCATTGAAACAGCCTCGACCCATAGAGATGGACCCTAAAAGTTTCTGTCCGATAGCTCTTTCAGGGTCTCCATAGCAACGCCCCCCCAAAAAGTGAATTTTCAGCACTAATTAACCTCTTTACTCTTGGGAGCACTATTTTTATGTTTGGAAAAATAAAGTTCCCAAAGTAAACAGCCTATTTCTCCGGACCAGATACTACAATATGCATATAATTGACAGATTAGGATAGAAAACACTCTAAAGTTTCCAAAACTGTCAAAATATTGTCTGTGAGTATAACAGAACTGATATTGCAGGGGAAACCCTGAGAAAAATCAAACCAGGAAGTGGCTTCTATTTTGAAAACGCCATGTTCCATATTCTCCCATTGCTCCATTTAAAGGGATATCAACCAGATTCCTTTTCCTATCGCTTCCTCAAGGTGTCAACAGTCTTCAGACAAGCTTTTATTTTGAAAAATGAGCCAGAACGATAACATCTCGTTAAGTGGTCACATCAGATTTGCTCGCGCAACAGAATTTGGACAGCTATTGTTTTTCCCTCTCCTACTGTGAAAGACATTTGCGGTTGATATATTATCGATTATATAGTTTAAAAACAACCTGAGGATTGATTATAAAAAACATTTGACATGTTTCTGTGGACATTACGGATATTATTTGGAATTTGTATTCGTTGTCGTGACCGCTCTTTCCTGTGGATTTCCGAACATAACGCGACAAAGAAACTGAGGTATTTTGGATATAAAAATTATCTTTATGGAACAAAAGGAACATTTGTTGTGTAACTGGGAGTCTCGTGAGTGAAAACATCCAAAGATCATCAAAGGTAAACGATTAATTTGATTGCTCTTCTGATTTTCGTGACCAAGCTACCTGATGCTAAGTGTACTTAATGTTTTGTCATGCGATCGATAAACTTATACAAACACTTGGATTGCTTTCGCTATAAAGCATCATTTCAAAATCTGAGATGATGGGTGGATTAACAAAAGGCTAAACTGTGTTTTGCAATATTGCACTTGTGATTTCATGAATATGAATATTTTTTGTAATATTATTTGACTGAGGCGCTATGCTATTCAGCGGTTGCTGATGACAATTATCCTGCTTAAGGGATGTGTAGCGTCAAGAAGTTAACCTGTTATGGCTGCAATCCCGATATCGGGATCGATATGACAACTACCAGTGAAAATAGAGGGCGCCAAATTCAAACCACAGAAATCTCATAATTACAATTCCTAAAACATACATGTGTCTTATATAATTTTAAAGCTATTCTCGTTGTTAATCCCAAAGTGTCCGATTTCAAATAGGCTTTTCAGCGATTATGTTAGGTCTCCACCAAACCACAATAAGCACAGCCATTTTCCAGCAAAATATAGCATTCACAAAATCCAGGAATAAAGATAAATTTCATCAATAACCTTGAATTATCTTCAACAGATGACACTCATAGGACTTCATGTTACACAATACATGCATGTTTTGTTTGATAAAGTTCAAATTTATATAAAAACAATCGGAGTTTACATTGGCGCGTTAGATTCACTAGTTCCAAAAACATCAAGTGATTTTGCATAGCCACATCGTTTCAACAGAAATACAAGTTATACACATGGAATTATAGATATGCCTCTCCTTAATGCAACCGCTGTGTCAGATTTAAAAAAAGTTTACGGAAAAAGCAACCCATGCAATAATCTGAGACGGCGCTCAGAACAGTAGCCAAATTATCCTCCATGTTGGAGTCAACAGAAACCAGAAAATACATGATAAATGTTTCCTTACCTTTGATGAACTTCATCAGAATACAGTCCTAGAAGTCCCAGGTCCGCAATAAATGCTTGATTTGTTCGAAAATGTCCGTTATTTATGTCCAATTAGCTACTTTGGTTAGCGCGTTTGGTAAACTATTCCAAAGTCACAAAGCTAAGTCACTATAACGTGATGAAATGTCCAAAAGTTCAGTAACAGTCTGTAGAAACATGTCAAACGATGTACTGAATCAATCTTTAGCATGTTGTTTACATACTGTATATCTTGAATAACGTTCCAACCGGAGAATTAGAATTACTTCAGATGAGCATTGGAACGCAAGTCCTTCCCCTGTGAACACGCCTGGTGAAAGCAAGGTCCACTTATTTCCTTTGTCAATCGATCCCCCTTCACATTAGTCATCAAACAAAGTTCTATTGACTGCTGACATCTAGTGGAAGGCGTAGGAAGTGAAAACTCATCCATATCTTGCTGTAATTTCAATGAGACCTTGGTTGAAAATCTGCCACCTCCAGAAAAATAAAACAGGAAGTGGAATTTCTCAGGTTTTTGCCTGCTATATGAGTTCTGTTATACTCACAGACATAATTCAAACAGTTTTAGAAATGTCAGTGTTTTCTATCCAATACTAATAATACTATGCAAATATTAGCTACTATGACTGAGGAGCAGGCCGTTTGATATGGGCACCTTTCATCCAAGCTACTCAATACTGCCCCTGTAGCCATAAAAAGTTAAGGTCACTGCTCTGGCTTCGAATGACCTATCGAGCATAAACTCGGGATTCAGGGTCGCCTCAACTAGGCCTACACATAATGTCAGAACTGGACACGCAATTAATTTTTGAAAAAGGTTTTAACAGAAGGCGCTGTGAATTTTGGGCAGGCTCTGAAATATCTGATAGTTGGCTTCTAAATGAGTTGGACAAAGTGGGTTTGGTGTCAGTAAAATATCTTATTGACTGATGATGGCTGACTTGATGGCTGACTTTTGTTCACTTCCAATAAGTTTCAACAGTGATGAATCAACAGAAAATGGATATGCTGAAATCAACACTGAAAGTGTTAGCAAATGGCATCACCGTAGTCTCTAGGCCGTGCCGAGGTCAACGAGGTGCCCAACTTGACCGTAGCTCGCTTGGTCTGAACGCAATGAGCGTGCAAAAAAGTAGGCACAAAATGAATTCTGACCTAAATTTGAGTTGCTCTTGGGTGACAGCGGCAGAACCGTTGAGGCTAGAAGCACAATTCAACCACAGGACAGTGTCAAATACACATAATACATTGCCAGTCTTAGCATTTTATACTGCAGTTGGACAGTGTCCATTGCCAATATATTGCTATTGGAAGTCCAATACACATATGCTATATTGTCAGTGTGAACATTCTGCAAATTGATAGTGTCCATTGCCAATGTAAATCCATAAGGACGTCCAATTACGAAATGCACATGCTCAATCAACACCAACGAGAAATTCTGACTTCCTATGATCAAACATGACAAAAAGACCTAGGTTGATTCAGGGCTTAACATATATATATATATATATATATATATATATATAAATATAATTTGGTCAGTTTATAGGCCATCTCGACATATTATATATGCCATTTGCACATAGTTCACTGACTTTTGGGTTCGGAAGCCGACTTATATGATCATATATGGCAAATGGACATAACATCCTGATTTAGTTCTTTAAATACTTATATATGCCATTTGGACATGGTTCTGTGACTTGGGTTCAGAACCCAACTTCCTCTGAGCATATATGGCAAAAGGACAAAACATGAGCCTTATGACAAACTCACATTAAATAAGACAAATCTATGTCCATATGGTTCCTACATATGTATAATTGACCAAAAAAATGCTTTTTACGAGGTTTTAACATTTTGAAGATTTCACACGAGACCTGACTTTCAGGCCATTTCACATATGAAATCCTACGGTGGAGTGGACCTGCCACCTTTTGGATTTTTGGATTATAACACTCGGCATTTGACATGTTCCACTTGCAATCATTTTTTTGACAAACTGCCGCCTAATTTAGTGGTATTTGTGAATATGTATATGGTTGGCCCAATGTCAATAAGATGCCATTAATTTTTGTCAATTTCATGGGGGTCTTCCCTTACCCTAGGAAACTCATTTCCATCTTCCTCCTTTTCTGCCGATGACGTTGTCAAACACTTTGAAAAAAAGGTTGACATTCACTACTCATTCACTCATTCACCTATTGAGTCAAGTCATCTGACGTCAAAAACTATAGACTTGTACCCCTTTATTTTCTTTCCAAAACACATGAGCAAGCTGTCGCTGATCAAATTTCTTGTTATCTCTCTCAGAAAGATCTTCTTGACCCTGCCCGTCAGGCTTCAGGACGGATCACTCAATCGACACTGGTGTTCTCTGTGTCATGGAGGCTCTCTGCATTGCCAAAGCTGACTCACTCTTCTCTTCGGCTCTGCACACTCTTGAATTTCATCCTACCTGGCAGACTGCTCCTACCAGGTGACATGGAGATGATCTGTGTCTGCACCACGTACTCTCACTACTGGTGTCACCCAGGGCTCGCTTCTAGGCCCTCCCCTCTTCTCTCTATACGCCAAATCACTCGGCTCTGTCATATCCTCGCATGGCCTCTCCTATCATTGCTATGCGGAGGACACACAAGTACTTTTCTCTTTCCACCCCCACCCAGGTGGCAACATGCATCTCTGCGTGCCTGGCAGATATCTCAACTTGGATGTCGGCCCACCACCTCAAGCTCAACCTTGACAAGACGGAATTGCTCTTCCTCCCAGGAAAGGAAAAGCGAGATACATAGTGAGTTGTACAACTGAATGCATTCAACTAAAATGTGTCTCCCGCATTTAACCCACCCCTCTGAATCAGAGAGGTGCGGGAGGCTGCCTTAATTGACATCCACATCATCGGCGCCCTGGGAACAGTGGGTTAGCTGCCTTGCTCAGGGGCAGAACAACATTTTTACCTTGTCAGCTCGGGGATTAGATCCAGAAACCTTTTGTTTACTGGTCCAATGCTCGTACCTGCCAGGCCTGCCCCCTCAAATAATTCTCTATCATGTTGACAACAGGTGTTGCCCTCCTAGAGTGCAAAGAACCTTGGTGTGACCCAGGACAACGCCCTGTCGTTCTCTGCAAACATCAAAGCAGTGACTCGCTCCTCCAGGTGCATGCCCTATAACAGTGTTTCCATAACTTTGTATAGTCTCGTACCCCTTCAAACATTCATCCTCCAGCTTTGTACCCCCTCTAGCACCAGGGTCAGCGAACTTTAAAATGTTGTTTTTGGCCATCATTGTAAGCCTGCCACACACTATACAATGCATTTATTAAACATAAGAATGAGTGAGGTTTTGTCACAACCCGGCTCGTGGGAAGTGACAAAGAGCTTTTATAGGACCAGGGGACAAATAGTAATATAATAATAATAATAATCAATTTTGATGATTTAACCATCTTACATATAAAACCTTATTTGTTAATCGAAAATTGCGAATAACTCACCACAGGTTACTGAGAAGGGGGTGCTTGAAAGGATGCACATAACTCTGCAATGTTGGGTTGTATTGGAGAGTCTCAGTCTTAAATGATTTTCCACACACAGTCTGTGCCTGTATTTAGTTTTCATGCTAGTGTCGGCTGAGAATCCACTCTCACATAGGTACGTGGTTGTAAAGGGCATCAGTGTCTTAACTGTGATTTGCCAAGGCAGGATACTCTGAGCACAGCCCAATCCAGAAAACTGGCATTGGATTCTGATTAAATTACACCTTCTCAAAACCGTTGGTTGCAATTTCAATGAGGCTCAGTGGACTGGAGGCAGGGCATGAAATTGATAACAAATCGAGTTGTTTGTGCCATCCGTTTCAGGAAATGACCTGTATAATTGCGCCCCCATCTCACTCAGGTGCTTCGCTATATCACATTTGACATTGTCTGTAAACTTGAGTTCATTTGTACAAAAAAAGTCTTACAATGATGGAAAGACCTGTGTGTTGTCCTTGTTAATGCAGACAGAGAAGCGCTCTAACTTCTTAATCATAGTTTCAATTTTGTCCAGCACATTGAAAGTCCCTGTAGTCCCTGTAATCCTAGATTCAGATTATTCAAGCGAGAGAAAACATCACCCAGATAGGCCAGTCGTGTGAGAAAGTCATCATCATGCAAGCGGTCAAATAAGTGAAAATGATTGTCAGTAAAGAAAACTTTATGCTCGTCTCTCAATTAAAAAAAAAATGTGTCAATACTTTGTCCCTTCATAACCAGCACACTTCTGTATGTTGTAAAAGCGTTACATGGTCGCTGCCCATATCATTGCATAGTGCAGAAAAAACATGACAGTTCAGGGTCCTTGCTTTAAAAAGTTAACCATTTTCACTGTAGTGTCCAAAACCTCAGGCATTCCCTTTGCAGCAAGAGCCTCTCTGTGGATGCTGTAGTGTACCCAAGTGGCGTCGGGAGCAACTGCCTTCAAGCGCGTTACCACTCCACTATGTCTCCATGTCATGGCTTTTGCGCCATCAGTACAGATACCAACATGAGCAGCAGCTACGTTTGGCTACAAATGGACAGTTAGGCGAGAGAATAACGGTTAATGTGATTGGATGTTAACCACTTGACTAGGCTACCTGTATTTGACATTGAGTTGTTATTTCGCTGAACACGAGAAGGTATTATTTTATTTTTGAAAGTGAAACGAGGCTACTCAGGTGAGAAAAAAAATCTCACCCAAATGTATAGCCCCGTTATATTATTTTAAATGTGAATCACATTTTTATTTGGCGTACCCCCAACGGCATTGCGCGGGAATACCTGCTCTACATTATTCGTAGAGTACGATGATGTCACACAGGAAGTGGTGCAGGCCCTAAACCAGGCGCTTGTCCTCTTCCGTCTGGACTACTTGCAACTCGTTGTTGTCTGGGCTCCCAGCTTGTGCCATCAAACCCCAGCAACTTATCCAGAATGCTGTAGCCCGCCTGGTCTTCAATCTTCCCAAGTTCTCTCATGTCACCCTGCTCCTCCTCACACTCCGCTTCCTGTCGAAGCTTGCATTAACTACAAAGTCATGGTGCTTACCTATGGAACAGCAAGAGGATCTGCTGCTCAAACCCTACACCCCAACCCCAGCATTCCAATATGCCAGGGGAGGGCAGCTCCAGCTCAACCCAGTCCAAGCTCTTCTCTGTCCTGGCACCCCAATGGTGGGACGAGCTTCCCCCTGAAGCTAGGACAGCAGAGTCCCTGTCCATCTACAGAAAACATCTGTAACTTCAAACAGTATCTTAAATAATCCACCTCATCACCTCGACCCCTGAGGTAAGATGTACGTTCTGTGCCTGTGATATGTGGTTGTCCCACCTGGTTATATTAAGATGAATGCACTAACTGTAAGTCGCTCTGGATAAGAGTGTCTGCTAAATGACTAAAATGTAAATTGGAAAAAAATAGCAGAAATGGAATAGAAAATTAATGATTACAACGTACTGAAAGCCCACACGTTCATTATAGTCTACTCCAGCACTCAAGTCCTATCACACATTGACTACTGAGGGTTCGCAATGTTACAATATGTTTAGGCCACATTGACATTTCAATTGTTATGAGGGTCTTCATGAGCACCACTGAAATTAGAACCATGTCTGTGCGCTAACAAACCCCCACTTCCTCCTCCCTTGGCTATAACCTACATTACAGTATCAACATTCTGTTACAGGAACACTGGTGTATTTGTTAGAATAATTAGTAATTTTGCACTCCATACACATCATCAATATAATATCGGGATGAAGTTTGATAATACGAAGTAAATAATAAAGGAACATATTATATGATCGGTACAGTACATACATATACATTGTCAGATGTTTATTGATAGGCGATGCATTTGGTGTAAAGTTTGATTTATGGTTTGACCATGTGAGAGCCTTATTCTAACCGCCTCTAACAATCTGTTAGAAGATGGCTATTATATTAATAGCTAGCTATATACAATTATTGGTCCACGTTCTAGCTAGTGCCATCACTGATACAGGCAATAATTGCTTTCCTTTGATCATTACAAAACGCTTCAACTCCCCAGCGAATTTAGCAAATTATTCAGTATCAATTAGCCTTTATCTCATATAATAATTCTCATGATATTGATCAAATGAAGCCTGATCTGTTCTAGGTTAACTTCAATACGCTAACATTGTAAAGTAAAAGTTACCTAACTATGGTTTAGCTAGTAGATCATGTTAGATTATTAGCTACTAGTTAGCTGAATGCTATGTGAGGAGTGTGCAGAAAATGTTTTGTTTAGCTTGCTATCTAGCTCTGTATAATACAGTGCATTCGGAAAGTATTCAAACCCCTTGACTTTTTCCACATTTTGTTACATTACAGCCTTATTCAAACATTTTCCTCTCATCAATCTACACACAATACCCCATAATTGGCAAAAACAGGTTTTTAGAAAAATTTACAAATGCCAAGAGTGGCTACTTTGAAGAATCTCAAATATAAAATATATGTTTTGTTTGTTTAACGCTGTTTTTGGTTAGTAAATTATTCCATGTGTTATTTCATAGTTTTGATGTCTTCACTATTTTACAATGTAGAAAATAGTACAAATAAATTAAAACCCTGGAATGAGAAGGTGTGTCAAAAACTTTTGACTGGTACTGTATAAACTGAATATACCAAACATTAGGAAAATCTTCATAATATTGATATGCACCCCCTGCCCCCACCATTTTGCCTTCAGAACAGCCTTAATTTGTTGAGGAATGGACTACAAGGTGTAAAGGATTCTACAGAGATGCTGGACCATGTTGACTCCAATGCTTCCCATAGTTGAGTCAAGTTGGCCGGATGTCCTTTGGGTGGTGGGTCATTCTTGGTACACACGGGTTACTGTTGAGTGTGAAAATCCCAGCAGCATTGCAGTTCTTGACACACACTGTGCACCTTGCACCAACTACCACATCCCATTCAAAGGCACTTAATTATTTTGTCTTGCCCATTCAATCTCTGAATGGCACACACACACAATCCATGTCTGAATTGTCGCAAAGCTGAAAAATCCTTCTTTAACTTCACCTCCACTTAATTTGAACTGCTTGAAGTGTCATCAATAAGGGATCTTAGCTTTCACTTGGAATCACCTGGTCAGTCTGTCATGGAAAGAGCAGGTGTTTTTAATGTTTTCTACACTCAGTGTAATGGTGTATGGACCGTATATGACAAGAAAAGGTGTGTATAGTAGTAGTTATATAGGATGAGCCATGACTAGAATACACTATATACTTATAAAGTTGGTAAAACAGTATGAAAACATTATTAAGTGAGTGTTCAAAGACTCAATGTGCATAGGGCAAAGCAGTCTCTATAGATTTTTCACACTTTGGTGATGCTAATTATATCTTCTTTAGTTCAAATGTGAATACAAATCTATATAAATCGTAGTTTTCAAATGACTGAACCTTTAATAAATCCAGTGGTAATGCGTAGCACAGCTGTATAAGATAATAAATAGTTATTTGAGATATAGAAGAATGTATTTGTGTGTTGGGAACAGTGTCAAGGAATGGGCGTACTGCAGTTCAAACAAGAACAAAGTGAACACCCCGCCACAGTTTTGGTGAACAGCTGAGGGATGGGGCTGGAGAAATATAACACCTCTCAAATGTAAAGACAGAGATATGGATGCAAGGACTAGCTATCAAAGATATCAAAATTATCATTTTTAACCATGTTTTGAGGCTATACAAACTTATATTTTTGGTTCTGATGGGGTTACCATTTATTATAGTTCATATGTGGCTATGACAACTCTAATAATGCATTATAACAGCATCACAACATAACACATTGTCGTGAAATTGACTTTATCCTTCCATGTTATAATTCCAGTCCTTGGTATGGTGTCCATATTAGTACACCGTGGAGATAATATAGAGCTCGACATAAATTACTGGACCATTAGGAACCAAACTGAAAGTCTTTGTCACTGTGTGAACCCATGGGTGCATTCCAAATGACAAAGTATTCCCTATGTAGTACATTACTCTTGACCTGGTCAAAAGTAGTGTACTACAGTTGAAGTCGAAAGTTTACATACACTTAGGTTGGAGTCATTAAAACATTAAAACGTATTTCAACCACTCCACAAATGGCTTGTTCAACCACTCCACAAAACTATAGTTAACAAACTATAGTTTTGGCAAGTCGGTTAGGGCATCTACTTTGTGCATGACACAAGACATTTTTTCAGCAATTGTTTAAAGACAGATTATTTCACTTATAATTCCCTATATCACAATTCCAGTGGGTCAGAAGTTTACATACACTAAATTGACTGTACCTTTAAACAGCTTGGAAAATTCCAGAAAATTATGTCATGGCTTTAGAAGCTTCTGAAAGGCTAATTGACATAATTTGAGTCAATTGGAGGTGTATCTGTGCATGTATTTTAAGGCCTACCTTCAAACTCAGTGCCTCTTTGCTGGACATCATGGGAAAATCAAAAGAAATCAGCCAAGACCTCAGAAAACTTTCTGGTTCATCCCTGGGAGCAATTTACAAACGCCTGAAGGTACCACGTTCAAGATGCTTGAGGAAACAGGTACAAAAGTATCTATATCCACAGTAAAATGAGTCCTATATCGACATAACCTGAAAGGCCACTCAGCAAGGAAGAAGCCACTGCTCCAAAATCGCCATAAAAAAGTCAGACAATGGTTTGCAAATGCACATGCGAGGTAGGCAACTAGATTCAGATGTGGGCTGATTTTGTTGGAGCGAATGGTTTGTACAATTCAATTTGACCACAACTAAGCCAAAATATAGATTGTATTTGAAAACAACAATCATTTCATACCTTGATTACATTGAGGCACAATCACATACTAAACTCAGCAAAAAAGAAACATCCCGTTTTCAGGACCCTGTCCTTCAAAGACAATTTATAAAAATCCAAATAACTTCACAGATCTTCATTGTAAAGGGTTTAAACTGTTTCCCATGCTTGTTCACCATAAACAATTAATGAACATGCACCTGTGGAACGGTCTTTAAGACCCTAACAGCTTACAGACGGTAGACAATTAAGGTCATAGTTATGAAAACGTAGGACACTAAAGAGGCCTTTCTACTGATTCTGAAAAAAAACAAAAGAAAGAAGCCCAGGGTCCCTGCTCATCTGCGTGAACATTCCTTAGGCATGCTGCAAGGAGGCATGAGGACTGCAGATGTGGCCAGGGCAATAAATTGCAATGTCCGTACTGTGAGAAGCCTAAAACAGCGCTACAGGGTGACAGGACGGACAGCTGATCGTCTTCACAGTGGTAGACCATGTGTAACAACACCTGTACAGGCTTGGTACATCCGAAAATCACACCTGCGGGACAGGTACAGGATGACAACAACAACTGCCCGAGTTACACCAGAAACGCACAATACCTCCATCAGTGCTCAGACTGTCCGCAATAGGCTGAGAGAGGCTGGACTGACGGCTTGTAGGCCTGTTGTAAGGAAGGTCCTCACCAGACATCACCGGCAACAATGTTGCCTATGGGCACAAACCCACCGTCGCTGGACCAGACCAGACTGGCATAAAGTGTTCTTCACTGACAATTTGCGGTTTTCTATCAGCAGGGGTCATGGTCGGATTCGCATTTATCGTAGATAGGAATGAGCGTTTATACCAAGGCCTGTACTCTGGAGTGGGATCGATTTGGAGGTGGAGGGTCCGTCATTGTCTGGGGCGGTGTGTCACAGCATTGTCCACGACCTCAAACAGTCACACTCCAAACTCCACTATGGCCAAGACCAAAGAGCTGTCAAAGGACACCAGAAGCAAAATTGTAGACCTGCACCAGGCTGGGAAGACTGAATCTGCAATAGATAAGCAGCTTGGTTTGAAGAAATCAACTGTGGGAGCAATTATTAGGAAATGGAAGACATACAAGACCACTGATAATCTCCCTCGATCTGGTGCTCCACGCAAGATCTCACCACGTGGGGTCAAAATGATCACAAGAACGGTGAGCAAAAATCCCAGAACGAAACGGGGGGACCTAGTGAATGACCTGCAGAGAGCTGGGACCAAAGTAACACACTACGCCACCATGGACTCAAATCCTGCAGTGCCAGACGTGTCACCCTGCTTAAGCCAGTACATGTCCAGGCCCGTCTGAAGTTTGCTAGAGAGCATTTGGATGATCCAGAAGAAGATTGGAAGAATGTCATATGGTCAGATGAAACCAAAATATAACTTTTTGGTAAAAACTCAACTCATCGTGTTTGGAGGACAAAGAATGCTGAGTTGCATCCAAAGAACACCATATCTACTGTGAAGCATGGGGGTGGAAACATCATGCTTTGGGGCTGTTTTTCTGCAAAGGGACCAGGACGACTGATCCGTGTAAAGGAAAGAATGAATGGGGCCATGTATCGTGAGATTTTTAGTGAAAACCTCCTTCCATCAGCAAGGGCATTGAAGATGAAACGTGGCTGGGTCTTTCAGCATGACAATGATCCCAAACACACGCCCGGGCAATGAAGGAGTGGCTTCGTCAGAAGCATTTCAAGGTCCTGGAGTGGCCTAGCCAGTCTCCAGATCTCAACCCCATAGAAAATCTTTGGAGGGAGTTGAAATTCCATGTTGCCCAGCAACAGCCCCAAAACATCACTGCTCTAGAGGAGATCTGCATGGAGGAATGGGCCAAAATACAAGCAACAGTGTGTGAAAACCTTGTGAAGACTTACAGAAAACGTTTGACCTCTGTCATTACCAACAAAGGGTATATAACAAAGTATTGAGAAACTTTTGTTATTGACCAAATACTTATTTTTCACCATAATTTGCAAATAAATTCATTAAAAATCCTACAATGTGATTTTCCAGATTTTTTTTCTAATTTTGTCTGTCAGAGTTGAAGTGTAGCTATGATGAAAATTACAGGCCTCTCTCATCTTTTTAAGTGGGAGAACTTGCACAATTGTTGGCTGACTAACTACTTTTTTGCCCCACTGTATATGGATGAGAAATGTCAGAGCAGCATTGACTAAGATACAGTATATACATATGAGATGAGTAATGCAAGATATTTAACATTATTCAAGTGACTAGTGTTCCATTTATTAAAGTATCAGCCTCTACGTGCTATTGATTGCTATTTAACAGTCTGATGGCCTTGAGATTGAAAAACAGCTTCTGTCTCTCGGTCCCAGCTTTGATGCCTCTGTTCTGACATTGCCTTCTGGGGGATAGCGGGGTGAACAGGCACTGGCTTGGGTGGTTGTTGTCTTTGATGATCTTTTTGGCCTTCATGTGACATCAAGTGATGTACATGTATGTGTCCTGGAGGGCAGGTAGTTTGCCCCTGGTAATGCGTTGGGCAGACCACACCACCCTCTTGGGACCTCTGCCGTTTCAGGCGGTGCAGTTGCCATACCAAACGGTGATACAGCCCGACAGGATGCTCTCAATTGTGCATCTGTAAAAGTTCAAGGGTTTTAGGTGCCAAGCCACATTTCTTCAGCCTCCTGTGGTTGAAGAGGCACTGTTGCATCTTTTTCACCACACTGTCTGTGTGGGTGGACCATTTCAGTGATGTGTATGCCGAGGAACTTGAAGCGTTCCACCTTTTCCTATGTGGTCCCGTCGACGTAGTTAGGGGGTGCTCCCTCTGCTGTTTCCTGAAGTCCATGATCATCTCCTTTGTTTTGTTGACATTGAGTGAGAGGTTATTTTCTGGCACCACACTCCCATAGCTGATGATAGAATTAAGTGCCACGGGGCAATACTCATTTAGTTCAATTACCTTTGCTTTCTAGGGCACAATGGTGGCTATCTTGAAGAATGTGGGGACATCTGACTGGGATAGGGAGAGATTGAATATGTCCGTAAACACACCAGCCAGTTTAAACACGCTTAAATGTCTTACTAACATCGGCCACGGAGAAGGAGAGCCCACAGTGCTTGGTAGCGGCCCGCGTTAGTGGCACTGTGCTATCCTCAAAGGGGGTAAATAAAGTGTTTAGCTTGTCCGGAAGGAAGATGTTGGTTTCCAAGATGTTGCTGGTTTTCCTTTTGTAATCCGTGATTGTCTGTATGTAATAACACAAAACATTTTCTGGGCTAGCAATGTAAGAAATAATACATAAAATACTAAATACTGCAAAGTTTCCGAAGGCAGCAATCTCTGTCAGCGCCATTTTTTTACATCCAATATGACCAGTAGCAGTGCATGGGTAAAATCGGGGAATCCAGCGGGAAAATGCTTACCTTCGATGGCCACTGGCACGTTGGAGAAGTGTGCTCTTCACGGATGAATCCCGGTTTCAACTCTAGCGGGAAGATGGCAGACAGCGTGTATGGTGTATTGTGGGCGAGTGGTTTGCTGATGTCAAATTTGGGAACAGAGTGCCCCATGATGGCGGTGGGGTTATGGTATGTTCAGGCATAAGCTACTGGCAATGAACCCAATTGCATTTTATCAATGGCTATTTGAATGCACAGAGATACCATGGTGAGATTCTAAGGCCCATTGTCGTGCCACTCATCCGCCGCCATCACCTCATGTTTCAGCATGATAATGCACAGCCATGTGGCAAGGATCTGTACACAATTCCAGGAAGCTGAAAATGTCCCAGTTCTTCCATGGCCTGCATGCTCACCAGACATGT
This sequence comes from Oncorhynchus mykiss, assembly GCF_013265735.2. Classification (NCBI taxonomy): domain Eukaryota; kingdom Metazoa; phylum Chordata; class Actinopteri; order Salmoniformes; family Salmonidae; genus Oncorhynchus; species Oncorhynchus mykiss. The sequence goes on from NC_048567.1 coordinate 41,512,664, forward strand.
CACCCATCAAGCATGTTCGTGATGCTTTGGATTGACGTGTACGGCAGCGTATTCCAGTTCCCGCCACTATCCAGTAATTTCACACAGCCATTGAAGAGGAGTGGGACAACATTCCACAGGCAACAATCAACAGTCTGATCAACTCTATGTGAAGGAGATGTGTCGCACTGCATGAGGCAAATGGTGGTCACACTAGATAGTTACTGATTTTCTGATCCACGCCCCAACTTTTTTTAAAGGTATCTGTGACCAACATATGCATATCTGTATTTCCATACATGTGAAATCCATAGATTAGGGCCTAATGAATTTATTTCAATTGACTAAATTCCTTATATGAACTGCAACTCAGTCAAATCTTTGAAATTGTTGCATGTAGCGATTACATTTTTGTTGGATTTGCAAACAGTCAACTGTTGTTTTGAGTGTGGCTTAACAATGATGGTGAGAACTTGGGAAAGTCTTGGGGTTAAGTGGAACAAATTATTACTAGAATTAGGAAAAACATGTGGGACATACCAAAGTTGGGATTTTCCGGGTAGATTGCATTCTGGTTGCTGACTGGCTGAAACAACAGCATTCCAGTCATGTGTATATCAGACGATATACCACATGTATGTTGCAAAAATACTGGTTTATTGTTCTAAAGTATCACTACACAGTTCTTGATATACCACAGTAAATGACAAAAAGAAAAGCAATAAGGCTTTCATTAACACATTATTTACCCTTGGTTCTTGTCTATTATTTAGTTTACAACAGCAGGGGTTTGTGTAAACGTTGCTGTCTACGACCTCGGCCACAATGTTGGCAATTTGAAATGTAATCCCCCCTGTACCATAGAGAGTGAAAGGTGTCCTGATGAGTCAGGCGAAATCATGCATCAACATATGGATATATCCAAATATTTGATGATAGAAAACATTTAGTTTGCTGTCATTCCAGCTGCAGAGTTTGACGCGATTGTGTTAGCTGTTATTTTTGTTAGCTAGCAAGGTAGAAGAATGTTAGCAAAGATTATCTATTATATTGACAAGATGGTCAACTGACTGCTCTAACAATTGATATATATGTCTGCAAAAGTGAAAGGCAGGTGGGAACATTTTACCCAATAACAGTGCAGATGTAAGGTCCTGGGTGTCGTGAGGGTGAAATCAGGCGCAGGAAAGTAGAGTTCAATAAAGTGCTTTTTTTAATGCACACACGGTGAACTACGGTCACCCCACTTACGGGTGCTCAAACCAAATGCCCCAGACACAGGGAAACGAAAGCAGTCTAGCACTAAACACACGAACATGTACATCTAATGCAAACACCAGGGTTACAATAATCAATCCCGCACAAAGAACCAGGCTCAAAACAGGTGTACTCAATAAACACATAAGGAGGGGGAGAAAATAATCAGTGGCAGCTAGTAGGCCGGCGACGACGACCGCCGAGCGCCCCCCGAATGGGAAGGGGAGCCACCTTCGGTCGGAGTCGTGAAAGCAGATTCGCAACTCCGATATAAAAACATTTTTCTCAAAGTTGTCAGAATGTCACGTGCATTATACTTACATCAGTAAACTTGAAACAACCTAAGTAAAATGTTTGTAAATGTTGATCAAATAAGCTCCATGTTTCAAAATAGCAATTCACTTTTATCTTGACCAAATTCGACACTCTCATCGTTCCCATACAAAAAATCTTTACTTGGTCCGCCTAACGATTATTTTCGCACTGACAGATGCACATGCAGGACTAGTGGGGAATGCTTGCAAAGCATTTGAAGTGCAGCACACGAATATTACCAATACCAACAGAAGTGAGGGCTGTGAATATGCTTTGTGGACCACAGGGACAGTAGCTGTTGCAACTGTAGCAGCTCTTGGGTATCTCTTAGCTCTTGGGTAGCTCTTGGTAGTAAACAAGCAAATGCTTTGGGAATAGAATTGCAAAATTCCAGTAACTTGGCCAAAGTGCTTAGATTTTCTGTAATCCCAGTTGGAGGATTCCCAGCTTCTTCCTTTCAGATTTCAGGAAATTCCAATCGAGATTTCTAAAATAAATGGGAATTTTGGGAAATAAATTTGCAACCCTGTTGGGAAAAGAACCAGACGGTCGAAAGGTTAATATCAGTGATAAATACAATTGATTAATACAAACTTAATCTAGAACCTGGTTGACAGCTTGGTTGGTTGGTTGGTAAATATTATAGAAAATGTGTATGGCAAGGAAATTCTCCACACTTCATTCTGCTGCATGTGCAGCAAGACTTTCATGGACTTAGTGGATGTTTTATCATGTTGCTTATCTTCAGACGTCAACATACTACCAACACAGCTCGGATAAGCCTTTTTCTTACCATTCCAGGTGGTGTATGTCACGTAGTTCCTTAGTTCCTTTTTTATGTCTCTATTTAAGTTTGGTCAGGGTGTGAGTTGGGGTGGGCATTCAATGTTTTGGTTCTGTGTGTGTAGTTATATGTGTTTGGCCTGGTATGGTTCCCAGTCAGAGGCAGCTGTCAATCGTTGTCTCTGATTTAGAACCATACTTAGGTAGCCTGTTCCCACCTGGTGTTTGTGGGTAGTTGTTTTCTGTTTTTGTGTCTGCACCAGACAGAACTGTTTCGTTCATTCTCTTTGTTATTTTGTTTTGTGTTCAGTTTAAATAAAAATGACATGAACATTTACGACGCTGCGCTTTGGTCCAAACCTTTTTCATACGACGACCGTTAGTGTCGTGGAACTACTGTATCTGTACACCCGCGCAGAAACTTTTTGGCAGATCGGATGATAATTATAATTATCGTACACTGTAAATGATACATAAAAATGCCAAAAAGAGATTGTATTTGAAAACAACAGTTGTTTCATACCTTCTTTACATTGAGACACGATCACATATGTTTCTCTTTATTTGTGGGAATACTTGGGAACAGATTTCATAAAATATACACTACTGTTCAAAAGTTTGAGGTCACTTAGAAATGTCCTTGTTTTCCATGAAAACATACATGAAATGAGTTGCAAAATGAATAGGACATATAGTCAAGACGTTGACAAGGTTAAAAATAATAATTGTGTCCTTCAAACTTTGCTTTCGTCAAATTAATCTTCCAGTTTCAGCAATTACAGCCTTGCAGACCTTTAGCATTCTAGTTGTCAATTTGTTGAGGTAATCTGAAGAGATTTCACCCCATGCTTCCTGAAGTACATCCCACAAGCTGGATTGGCTTGATGGGCACTTCTTACGGTCAAGCTGCTCCCACAACAGCTCAATAGTGACTGGTGACTGTGCTGGCCACTCCATTATAGACAGAATACCAGCTGACTGCTTCTTCACTAAATAGTTATTGCATAGTTTGGAGCTGAGCTTTGCGTCATTGTCCTGTTGTAGGAGGAAATTGGCTCCAATTAAGGGCCATCTACGGGGTTTGGCATGTCATTGCAAAAGAGAGTGATAGCCTTCCTTCTTCTAGATCCCTTTTACCCTGCACAAGTCTCCCACTTTACCACCACAAAAGCACCCCGAGACCATCACATTGCCTCCACCATGCTTGACAGATGGCGTCAAGCACTCCTCCAGCATCTTTTCATATTTCTGCGTCTCATGAATGTTCTTTTTGTGATTTGAACACATTTTTTCCAATCTTCCTCTGTCCAGTGTCTGTGTACTTTTGACCATCTTTTCTTTTTATTAGCCAGTCTGAGATAAGGCTTTTTATTTGCAACTCTGCCTAGAAGATAAACATCCCGGAATCGCCTCTTCACTGTTGACATTGAGACTGGTGTTTTACGGGTACTATTTAATGAAGCTGCCAGTTGAGGACATGTGAGGCTTCTGTTTCTAGACACTCTAATGTACTTATCCTCTTGCTCAGTTGAGCACCGGAGCCTCCCACTCCTCTTTTTATACTGGTTAGAGCCAGTTTGCTCTGTTCTGTGAAGAGAGTAGTACACAGGGTTGTATGAGATCTTCAGTTTCTTGCCAATTTCTCGCAAGGAATGACCTTCATTTCTCAGATCAAAAATAGACTGACGAGTTTCATAAGAAAGTTTTGTTTCTGGACATTTTGAGCCTGTAATCGAACCCACAAATGCTGATGCTCCAGATACTCAATGAGTCTAAAGAAGGCCAGTTTAATTGCTTCTTTAACAGGACAACAGTTTTCAGCTGTGCTAACATAATTGCAAAAGGGTTTTCTAATGATCAATTAGCTTTTTAAAATGATAAACTTGGATTAGCTAACACACCATGCCATTGGAACACAGGAGTGATGGTTGCTGATAATGGGCCTCTCTATGCCTATGTATATATTCCATACAAAAATCCACCTTTTCCAGCTACAATAGTCATTTACAGCATTAACAATGTCTCCACTGTATTTCTGATCAAATTAATGTTATTTTAATGGACAAAAAATTAGCTTTTCTTTCAAAAACAAGGACATTTCTTAGTGACCCCAAACTTTTTAACAGTAGTGTATATATATTTTCTTCTGAATTAATGGTGATTCTAACTTTTTTTTTTTACCCCAAAAATTAAATATGACAATTTCTTTACTTTGGGGGGCCAAATAAAAATCGCTGTGGCCAACCCCTGGCCTACAATATGTAGCTTTCGGCCCGCTATCACTTAATGAAACTCCACACACACGCTAACACATACACAAACACATCGCTATGACGGCAAACCTTCCTTTCCCTTCTCTCTCTCCGGCTTACCACCATCTCCGGCTCAGTCGAGGTTCATACTCCCGTGGTGTAAACGCTGCCGGAACCCAATTATGCCTCACCAGCAAATGATCCGCCATTAGCAGGGTACCAGTGTGCATCAGCGGGGGTTTGGCCCTTTAGTTCAGCTCCCAGCCTGAGTTTCCTGACTCACAGAAACACTGATTAGCATAGCTGCTAATGTGCACTAATGCACCGCGCCTCCAATTCTCCTGAGCTGCACCTTTGTACCCCGACGTGCTTTGTCTTTAAGAGGTAAAATAACGGTTATGGTCCCCAAGCCGCACTCCACCACTCTCTCAATCATTAGTCACAAACTTCAATTAGGACCATTACGGGGCACAATGGCTTGAAAGTGTAAGTGTCTTTCTTTGCTCTGTATGCAAGCATTTATCTCCACATGTCAGAATATAAATATTGATAGGCCTACAGTCAGTGATGAAAGGCATTGTGATGACCAGAGTAGTTAGCTACTTCTGGAAATGTCTCTTATGTTCAGTGTAGCATATATACAGTGCGGCATTTAGTCATGTGATTTCAGCCAAGAGAATACATCTATTTATACTGAACAAAAATATAAAGGCAACATGCAACAATTTAATTGATTTTACTGAGTTACAGTTCATATGAGGAAATCAGTCAAATGAAATCAATTCATTTGGCCCTAATCTATGGATTTCACATGACTGGGAAAACAGATATACTGTTGGTCACAGATACCTTAAAAAAAATGGTTCCTCGCAATGGGACTCAGGACTTCCTAACGATATTTTTGTGCATTCAAATTGCCATCGATAAAATGCAATTGTGTTCGTTGTCCGTAGTTTATGCCTGCACATACCATAACCCCACCTCTACCATGGGGCACTCTGTTCACAATGTTGACATCAGCAAACCGCTGACTCAATACAGTTGGACGTACTGCCAAATTCACTAAAACGACGTTGGAGGCGGCTTATGGTAGAGAAATTAACAGTCTCAATTCTCTTGCAACAGCTCTGGTGGACATTCGGGCAGTCAGCATGCCAATTGCAAGCTCCCTCAACTTGAGACATGTGTGGCATTGTGTTGTGTGACAAAATCAAACTTTTTATTGTGGATTTTCATTGTCCCCAGCACTAGGTGCACCTGTGTAATGACCATGCTGTTTAACCAGCTTCTTGACATGCCACACCTATCAGGTGGATGGATTATCTTGGCAAAGGAAAAATGCTAACTAACAGGGATGTAATTAAATTTGTGCACAAAATTGGAGATAAATAAACTTTTTGTGAGTATGGAAAATTTCTGGGATCTTTTATGAAAAATGGGACCAACATGTATATAAACATAAATATACATAGATTTACACTATATACAAAAGTATGTGGACACCCCTTAAAATGAGTGGATTCGGCTATTTTAACCACACCCGTTGCTGACATGTGTATAAAACCGAGCACACAGCCATGCAATCTCTAATGGCCTTACTGAAGAGCTCAATGACTTTCAACATGGCACCATCCCAGGATGCAATCTTTCCAACAAGTCAGTTCATCTGATTTCTGCCATGCTAGAGCTGTATTTGGTGGTTAACTGTAAGTGCTGTTATTGTGTAGTGGAAATGTGTAGGAGCAACAACGGCTGAGCTGCAAAGTGGTTGTCACGAATCCCGTTTCCTGAGTCTGTTTTTTGCCTATGTTCTGTCCTGGAGAGTTTTTTCCGGCGTCCTGGAACGCACCCTGTCTGGTTGCCGGGCAATGTAGCCAGTTGGGATACAGGTGCGGGTAATCAGAAACCCCATCAGCTATCTGCACACCTGGTCCTGATCATCATCTCTCCTCTTCATAAGCCCGGACCTGACATCCATTCCCTGCCGGATCGTTAGCCATGAACAGTATGTTGTGCCAGAGTATCAGCCTCAAGTTGGATAGAATTTGTTTTGTTGTTTGTTACGTATTGCTTGCCTTGAACTTACCTCCGTTTGTTCTGTCTTCAGTTACTCACCCGGATCATTTACCCCATTCCCGCCTGGTCTTCGGAGGATTCCGCTTCCCCATTGGCTCCACCTATTTACTCCCATCAACTCGCTACCCGCTACGCCACCTGGATATATCTACCCATTCACATTCACTTGTAAATAAATACTCACCTTCTTCCTACTCTCCTTGTCCTGGTCTGCTTCTGGGTTGGATTTTGAAGAAACGTGACAGTGGTGGGCCACACAAGCTCACAGAACGGGACCGGCGAGTGCTGAAGCGAGTCACGGGTAAAAATTGTCTGTCTTTGATTGCAACAATCACTACCGAGATCCAAACTTCCCCCGGAAGCAATATCAGAAGAATAACTGTTCGTCGGGTGATTCATGAAATGGGTTTCCATGGCTGAGCAGCCACACACAAGCGTAAGATCACCATGCACAATGCCAAGCGTCGGCTGAAGTTGTGTAAAGCTCGCTGAAATTTGGACTCTGAAATAGTGGAAACGTGTTCTCTGAAGTGATGAATCGCGCTTTACCATCTGGCAGTCCGACGGACGAATCTGGGTTTGGCGTATGTGGAAGACACATTTCAGTTGAACACATTCAGTTGGATGACTGACTAGGTATCCCCCTTTCTCTACAATGACATACTAGACAATTCTGTGCTTCCAACTTTGTTGCCACAGTTTCATCTTTATTTAACTAGGCAAGTCAGTGAACAAATTCGTATTTACAATGATGGCCTACCAAAAGGCAAAAGGCCCCCTGCAGGGACAGGGGCTGGGATTCAAAATAAAAATAAGTGAAATACAGGACAAAACACACATCACGACAAGAGCGACAACACTACATAAAGAGAGACCTAAGTCAACAACTTAGCATGGCAGCAACACATGACAACACAGCATGGTAGCAGCACAAAACAGGGTATAAATATTATTGGGCACAGACAACAGCACAAAGGGGAAGAAGGTAGAGACAATAATACCTCACACAAACCAGCCACAACTGTCAGTAAGAGTGTCCATGTTTGGGTCTTTGAATGAAGAGATTGAGATAAAACTGTCCAGTTTGAGTGTTTGTTGCAGCTCGTTCCAGTCTCTAGCTGCAGCGAACTGAAAAGATGAGCGACCCACTGATGTGTGTGCTTTGGGAACCTTTAACAGAATGTGACTGGCAGAATGGGTGTTGTATGTGGAGGATGAGGGCTGCAGTAGGTATCTCAGATAGGGGGAGTGAGGCCTAAGGGGGAGTGAGGCCTAAGAGGGTTTTATAAATTAGCATCAACCAGTGGGTCTTGCGACAGGTATACAGAGTATAGAGTGCAGTGATATGTCCTATAAGGAGCATTGGGGGCAAAGCTGATGGCCGAATGGTAAAGGACATATAGCCGCTCGAAAGCACCCTTACCTGACAATCTATAAATGACGTCTCCATAATCTAGCATGGGTAGGATGGTCATCTGAATTATGGTTAGTTTGGCAGCTGGAGTGAAAGAAGAGCGATTACAATAGAGGAAACCAAGTCTAGATTCATTTTTAGCCAGCAGATATGATATGTGCTCAGAGAAGTATTGTGTATCATCTAGCCAAGTACTTGTATGAGGTGATTGATTACCTCAAGCTCTACACCCTCAAGAGGTAGTAATCACACCTGTGGGGAGAGGGGCATTCTTCTTATCAAACCACTTTTTTTTATTTAACCAGACTTGTCAGTTAAGAACAAATTATTATTTACAATGACAGCCTACATCGGCCAAAACCAGACGACACTATGCCAATTGTGCACCGCACTATGGGACTCCCAATCATGACTGGTTGTGATACAGCCTGGATTTGAACCAGGGTGTCTGGTAGTGTCACCTCTAGCACTGAGATGCAGTGACTTATATCGCTCCGCTGCGCCACTCAAGAGTCCATTTTAGACCTTTGTTTTGGATGTATTCAGAACAAGGTTAAGGGCAGAGAAAGCTTGATGAACACTAAGAAAGCTTTGCTGTAGAGCGTTTAACTTGTTATGGCTAGGGTCCTTTTTTCTCCATTTCCGCCTGACTGACGTGCCACAAGTAAACTTCCTGTTGCTCAGGCCCTGAAGCCAGGATATGCATATAATTGGTATCATTGGCAAGAAAACACTCTGAAGTTTTTACAAATGACAATAACACAATAGATATGGTAGAAGAAATCCAAAGAAAATCCAACCTGAAATGTTTTATTTTGAGAGCCCATGCTCTTCCAATGGAATGTAAAGTGAAAAAATGTAATCGAGCTCCCAGTATGCAATTCCTATGGCTTCCACTGGGTGTCAGTAGTCTTTGTCCAAGGTTTCAGGCTTGTTTCTTCCCAAACGAGGAAGAATTATGAGTTTTAGTACTCAGAGTTGGAAATCAGTTTATGCGCACGCAATGAAGAGGATGCGCACCTGGTAATATCGCTTTCCAATTGAACATACTTCTTTCCGTATTACATTTTAGGGTGTCTGAGGATTACATAGAAACATATTTTTATACACCTTTGAGAGAGGTAGTTAGCAAACCAGACCAAAGACCCCTCAGAGACACCAATACTCCTCATCCGGCACACACAAATTGAATGGTCTACCGTATCAAAAGCTTTGGCCAAGTCAATAAAAATAGCAGCACAACATTGCTTAGAATCAAGGGCAATGGTGACATCATTGAGGACCTTTAAGGTTGCAGTGACATATCCATAACCAGAGCAGAAACCAGATTGCATACCAGAGAGAATACTATAGACATCAAGAAAGACAGTCAGTTGATTATTGACAAGTTTTTCCAACACTTTTGATAAACAGGGCAAAAAATAAATAGGCCTATAAGAGTTAGGATAAGCTTGATCTCCCCCTTTAAATAAAGGAAGAACAGTGGCTTCCTTCCAATCAATGGGAACCTCCCCAGAGAGGAGAGAGAGGCTTGGCGATTATAACGGCACCAACCTTAAAGAAGAAAGGGACTAAACCATCTGGGGTCAAGTTTAACCTCACTAGGGTATGTGGGATGCTAGCGCTAGCGTTATGTCTAAAGCCATAACATCATTTTCTGTAATTTTCCAAGCTGTTTAAAGCACGGTCAACGTAGTGTATGTAAACTTCTGTCCCACTGGAATTGTGATATAGTGAATTATAAGTGAAATAATCTGCCTGTAAACAATTGTTGGAACAATTACTTGTGTAATGCTCCTGGGACATCAATGGATACACATTGGAACTATGCAATTGATTTGTAATTCATATATACAGAAAAAATCGAACTCCCTTCATCTGCATTAATCTGAGGAAACATTATGTTATTTCAATGAGATACTTAATTTCAACAAGTGGAGAATTTGAGAATTATTGAAAGAAGTTCATTATCCAGGTGTTATAAATACATAAATGCATTATAATTATGATAATTGTAATGCTATAATACAAGTTCAATCTGTACTTCAATTCACATATGGTGTGCATTATAAAACAAGGAAGAGAGACGAGGTGGGGAGAGAGGTTTTAGAAGACAGAAAGGGAAAGAGGTTAGAACATCATCTGATTCCTGAATTACAGTGCTACCCTAATATTCTCTCAGTTTATCACAATGACAATTGCGGTCTCCTAATCAGCCTTGGGCCCCAGGTTGGCCCGAAGGTTAACTTAAGAGTGGGTGAGATGGCGATGACGGGACTGGCTTCCTATCTCACATCAAAACATACATGTAGACAGACGAGTGACAAATGGATAGAGAGAGAGCATGACTAAGCCTTGTTTTTTTATTCAAACACGGTCAGTCATCTTAAATCAGGAGGTGAAATGCAAAACTGATCTTGGATCATTTACTCTGGGACTACTACATCTCTGTCTGTATTTCAATGTAAAGCTTCTCTTTAATAATACTTCCCGTTGACCCGACCAAGTGACATCTTACCTATGATCATGCTGTGTACTCTGTGTCAGCCAGTTCAGATGCGGAAGGGGTTCACCAAAACAGCTGATATAACCTAGAGGGTTTAGGGAGACGAGGGAGAGGGATGAAGTGAAGAATAGAGACTGTTATTGTGTATGTGTGGTCTCACCTGGTGTCCACACTAAGTGGCTACAGAGCACTTTATGCTGAAAAACAGACACATGAGGACAAACAATAGAAGATATGTGACTCAGATGTACGTGACTCAGACACCTATCGGAGTGTACCTGAAACATTTAAATAGAGAGGGCTATGTGTCTCACCACTTGGTTATTGCAAGGCTAACCCCCAGGGAAATCAGGACTTGGCAACAACAGATCGTCCAGTGAAAATGACTGTGTTTATGTGGTGTAAATCTGAAAATTAGCACCTGACATCTTAAGGTTTTTTTAATTAATGGATTTGAGACAGGTTCCATGTACAACAAGACAGGCAGAGATGGAGAAAAACAACACAATAGTTTAATTACCTCTGGTTATGAACACTTTGCCAGCAATAAAGCTTCTGCGGCCTGTTCCTCGGACTGTGAACATCTGGCAATATCTACATTTCGACCCCTTGGTCAGCTCGCTCTCGGAAAGTAAAGAGAACAGCTTATTTTTTATAGATAGGAAAACAATAACTGATATGTGACCGTTCAATCGGAAGCAGCAGATGTCATTTGTAGAATACTTCAATACACAAGTCAAAATTCACCCAAGGCTGAAAAACGGCTTAAGAACGTTGGCTAAACTTGTAGTAATCATGGCCAAATATCGACCGGGCACTCAGGGCACATGCACAGGGGCCCTGACCTCCAGTGGACCCCCAAATGATTTTGTTAGTCATTCTCACTTAGATTTATATTAGTGTAGAATTTCAGGAAATTAGCTTTCAAACTGCTCATTTGTTTTCTTTGCCCCATGGCAAAATGAGTAGAATAGCATGACATTTGTTATAGAATTGCAACAAAAACAATATATCCCAGTGGAAAATGAGTAGAATTGTAGGAAATTAGCTGTAAAACTGCAATTGTTTTCTCTTTGCCCCATGGCAAAATTAGTAGAATAGCATGACATTTGTTATAAAATTGCTAAACTGTTCTCTCCTCCCCGTGGCAAAATGTGTATAAATGCAGGTAATGTACTTAACATTTTTTGGGGGGGATTTTACAGTGCAGCTACACAAGACCAACTTAGCCTATCCATGTCCAGTGTAGGCCTTAGTCTAAAGACTACAGTGTTGTTTTTTGGAATGTACAGTACTGTATATGGGTCAATGTGTTCATCCCTGGTCACCAGGTGTCAGAGGAATAGGGGGATCACACAATCTTAATGACCTCGGCCAGCGTCTGCAGTCACTCTGGAATCACCTGCTGTTCATCCCAGGAAAGCTAATTAAATGTGGAATCCAATTATGGGAATGGTAATGAAATTTCCAAATGGGGAAACTCGTAATCTATTCATTGAGGTGTTTAATTACAAGCGGGTGTGTGAATTCAAGATACGTTGCACCACTGGATTTAGCGGATCAAGGGAAGGGTGGGTGTTTGTGTGTGTGAGAGATAGAGAGAAGCTATGGGCCTCCCGAGTGGCGCAGTGGTGTAAGGCGCTGCATTGCAGTGCTAGCTGTGTCACTAGAGATCCTGGTTTGTATCCAGGCTCTGCCGTGACCGGGAGACGCATGGGGCGGCATACAATTGACCCAGCACCGTCTGAGTTGGGGGAGAGATTTGCCGGCAGGGATGTTCTTGTCCCATTGTGCTCTAGTAACTCCTGTGGCGGGCCAGGCGCAATGCATACGTGCACAGTGTTTCCTCTGACACATTGTGTTAAGAAGCAGTGGGCCTTTGTGGACATTTTCTCAGGTTGCCTTCAGACGAGTCCCATGACACTTGTGGGGGTTGTAGAGAAAAACAGAGAACATCGTGTTCGTGAGATGTTCGGACGCTACAGACATTTTTGTGAGAATATTTTCGGGATGTGTCATGGTCTGACAAACATCGTTGTAGCTCGGCCACCTTCCACCGTGTCATGGTCTGACAAACACAGCTGTAGCTCGGCCTCCTTCCACCGCAGATGCAGAAGGCCGACATAGGCAGATCTCTAGCTTAAACTGACAGATTTTGATGGGATTCTTTTATTAGGTTACTTAGATTGATGCACGGTTGTGTCAATAGACTTAAGGATTAACCTGTTTTCACATTTATCGATTCCCTGAGACAGTTTTTGAGTCTATATCTCGCATGTTAAGGTTTCTAAATGTACCGTTTAAGAACACTCTAAACCAAGTTGAAGTATTACCGTATTCAAAGAGAAAAAACATGAATCTCCTCTTTGCTGATCAACAAAAAACATTCTTATCCACTCTGTCTTGAAAATGAACATTTACCCCACCAACTCAACACCAACGGTAGAGTGCTGACATCAATCCCTTCGGCTTGAAGGTAATGATTCATTTAGAGACAAACGAGAGGCTGAGTAAGTGGAGGAGGTATGCAAGGAGGAGAGAGGCTGAAGGGGATGAGAGGTGGTGGTTCCCTGAACTCTGTAGGCAGAAGTGGCGGTGACTAGAGGGAGAGGGAGCATTTCCCATTGTTTTTTATTCCTTGCCCCATTAGAGCTCTAGTGCATTTGATTCCTTTGATCAGAGCATTAAGGCTGTCAGGGTCCGAGACACCACACATGTAGGCCTGCTAATACAGGATGGCCGGAGGGACAAACTGAGCAGGGCCTTGTTTCCCAGAGCCTTCGTAGCATATCATTGTTAGAACATTTTTACATTGTAACTTTAGTAGCCAAGGTGTTCCCTAGAGCCTTTGCTAGTAACGAGGCTGTTAAAAACCTTTGCACATCTGGTGATCCAGACAACTCATAGAGCAACCAAATTGAGTCATTAGGCTTCTTTTCTGCCGAACATCACAAGACAACATTCTTAAACAACGTATAAGTGTTTTGTGTGAATGGGCATGATCATACGATGACAAATATTTAATTTGGATAATGTATAGGATATTTGAAATATGTAACATTTTGTCAAGATTAGTTGTATCCAAAGCTGAATCACATCTGGTACAAATTGGAAACACCTGGAACACCAAGCCATTGTCAGAGGTCAGTGGAACAACAATAATACAGCATGGCTGCTATTCAGCCGATTGTTGCTCTCCAACATTGGTTGGTGTGTATATAAATGTGCATATTCGCAAAACAACGTAAGCCCTTGGCAGACTCACAATGATGCGGCTATCCTTCAAAAATACAGGCTCCCACGAGAAGAGATACTCAGACTGCTTGTCCTGCTCTGACATTCACAGGCAATGGACACAGGGACATTCTATGGGCGAAAGGAGCCTAATCAAGCAGTTAGGACCATAACATCTGATAGTGACGACAGTGACCTTGAGGGCACTGACAGCAAGGAAGAAAGGACCCCAGAATCAGATTTGAGAGGAAGTGAAATAATAGTTTAAGCCCAACTTGTATACAATAATTACTCCTGGAAGAAATATTCCAAAACCAGAATAAGAGAGACAGACAGGCACAGAGACAGGAGAGGACAGACGGGAGAGGACAGAGAGAAAGATACATTGATGAGGAGGGGAGCGAGAGAGAGCGATAAAGCGATTCAGGTCAGAGAGAGAGGTCAGGGACATATGGAGACAGCGAAGGAGGGGAAAGGGGAGAGAATTGTTCTTGTTGCACAATACAAATGTGTCCTGAACAAATCTTTTTCTGAAAAGAGTGCTTGATTTTACTATATTTTATGTAATAAGTGTTCTGAAAAGATCTGATGAGGTACCCTCATGGCACAGCTTTAAACCGAGGCAACAGAAAAATGTCTGGGAGTGGGGGGGTAAAAGTATTTTCTTATATTATTGATACTATCATGTCCACTCCCCCTCTCCGCCGATCAACGTCCCCGGTCTACTAACCACCGGTCCTGGCAACCCATCCTTACGCACACCTGGACTTCATCATCTCCCTGATTACTTCCTCTTTATTTAGCACTCTGTTGTTATCACCAACCAGGCAATATTGTTTACGTTTCCATGTTCTAGACAATTTTCTTGCTTTGTAGCCGTCAATGGTCTTTGTCATTAATCTCACTAACTGCACTTGCTTCCTGATGCTAACCTTTGCCATTTAAAGCCAAACATCAGAACAGGTTCACGTTCATTTGTAAGAGGAATGGATTTAGGGCCACAAACATGCTGTCCATTACTTCACAGCTGCAGACAGCGAGGAAGAGGGTTGGCATAGGTGGTGGATGACAAAGCTTGATGATCATTAGCAAGACATCCTGTCATAGAGAGAGAGGTTGAGAGAGAGGAAAAGAGATTCCCAGTCTAATCAATCGCATGCCCCAACCATATAGACAGGAGCTGGCTGTGTCTGAAAATGTTACTATTAAATCCATGCTTCCTCCATTGTTGTTTTCTCTCAAAGTGCATTGAGACAGTGACTTAACATTGACCCAAGCTCTGCTCAAATAATCCCTACCATTGTGTCACTGAGTTATCGTAGTGTTGCAGCAAATGTACATTGGCCCAGGGGCGTTGGCAGTCATTATGTAAGTAACCTAATTTATGTCCCTCTAACTCCCCTGAATGCTTCTGTCAATCCTACAGCTATTGTATGCAGTAATCATGTGCCTGTGAACCTGAGTTATACTGTTAACACTTGTGGTGGTTTGCACTAGTAGGAAGTCCACTGTCTGCAGCACACCCTGCACTATCAGCTCAAACATAAATATCACTGTTATGTCTACCTGTGATAAGCCTCCCAGTAAAGCAATCAAAACAATCAAGAATCCCGGAAAAGTGCTAAAAAACTGCCCACATTAACATAGTGCGCAGCCTAAAAAACAAGGTTCATGAAATTGAAAACTTCCTAGTAACAGTCATTATTTGAATGTTATATCTCCACAAAACACTTAGATAAATCCTTTGATGATACAGTGGTAGCAATACATGGTTTCAACATCTTCAGAAAACACAGGAATACCAAATGGTGGAGGTGTTGCCATATATGTTCAGAGTCATATTCCTGTAAAGCTTAGAGAGGATATCATGTCAAATGCTGTGGCTACAAATGCAAAGGCTACAGGTTCACCTGCCTCTGCTGTAGGAAACTGCTATAGGCCACCATGTTCTAACAGATGAGTATCTGGATAATATGTGTGAAATGCTTGATAATGTATGTGATATCAACAGAGAGGTATATTTTCTGAGTTACCTACATATTGACTTGCTTTCATCAAGTAAAAAGCTTCAAACTGTAACTAGTGTCTGCAGTCAACCTACAGTGGTTTCTCAACTAAAAGTTTTGCGATTATGCTGCGGGATTTAGAGGTAATTTGTGGTTTAGTACAGACCCTGCGTCACTACTTCATTGCTCCAGACAAGCGCAAGGGGGAGTTAGAGCACTGACTATGCTTTTGGGTCCCAAGGCGCTACTGTGTCTTTAACTGACAATGAATGGGTGACATAAACCAAATTGAAACTGATAATTGTGCACAACTTAAAAAATGTATTTCAATGAACTGGATGAAGAAGGTTATTAAATTTAGAACAATAGTGTAAGAATTGTTATTCCTCTGTCTTGCATGCGCACACCCGGAGAAATATACTTATTTTTGTTGTTACTACTTGTCAGTATTACTTACTAAAACTGTTGTTACATTAAGGTTTTTATTCTAAGAGAAACCTGGACTACGATTAGGGTGTGGAAATGTTAGGATTATTTTTCTCTTACTGTAGTACTGTAGCCTACTCCCAACCAGTATTTTGTTGTACAGTGCTCGAGTGGCGCACGGTCTAAGACACTGCACCGCAGTAAACAACATTGCTACAGAAGCTGGTTCAATACCTGTGCTGGCTGCGACCAGGACACCCATGAGGCAACAGTAGGCTTTTGGTTACTCTCCCTCTAAAAACACAAATAAATAATTCTAAATAACAAACGGGCTTTATTTACATATTAGTAACAATGTCTCACACCATGTTCAAGAATGGCCTATTTCTCACTCACTTTAGGTTATTTGAAAACGAAATCATCTCCAAAATATCGTTATTTTTTAAACAAGCCATGGAAAGTTGGTTGCAATTTCAGTTTAATCCACCAGAAAGGACAGAACAAATAATACAACAAATATTGTGGTTAATCTCAAATATACTAATTGATTAAAACAACTTTATCAATTGGAACCTTTAACAAGGGGAAGGGGGAAAAAGCACCCCCAGATCATCACAGATCCCCCACCAATTTTCACAGTGGGTGTGTGACCTGGAGAGGCCTACAAGCCACAGTGTCTCGCACCCACTGTGAAATTTGGTGGAAGATCAGTGATGATCTGGGGGTGCCTCAGCAAGGCTGGAATCGGGCAGATGTCTTTGTGAAGGATGCATGAATCAAGCCAAGTTGTGCTGGTATAAAACTAGCTTCCTTCTGCTCTGACAATGTAAAACAAAAATGTAAATTTTACCCAAACACATACCTATAAATAGATAAACTGATAATTTTGGAGTGGTCTCTTAATTTTTTCCAGCGCTGTATGTATACAAACACAGCAAAAAAAAGAAACGTCCTCTCAATGTCAACTGCGTTTATTTTCATCAAACTTAACATGTGTAAATATTTATATGAACAAAACAAGATTCAACAACTGAGATATAAACTGAACAAGTTCCACAGACATGTGACTAACAGAAATTGAATAATGTGTCCCTGAACAAAGGGGGGATCAAAAGCAAGTCAGGATCTGGCGTGGCCACCAGCTGCATTAAGTACTGCAGTGCATCTCATCCTCATGGACTGCACCAGATTAGCCAGTTCTTGCTGTGAGATGTTACCCCACTCTTCCACCAAGGCACCTGCAAGTTCCCAGACATTTCTGGGGGGAATGGCCCTAGTCCTCACCCTCCGATTCAACAGGTCCCAGACATGCTCAATGGGATTGAGATCTGGGCTCTTTGCTGGCCATGGCAGAACACTGACATGCCTGTCTTGCAGGAAATAATTCACAGAACGAGCAGTATGGCTGGTGGCATTGTCATGCTGGAGGGTCATGTCAGGATGAGCATGCAGGAAGGGTACCACATGAGGCAGGGGGATGTCTTCCCTTTAACGCACAGCGTTGGGATTGCCTGCAATGACAACAAGCTCAGTCCGATGATGCTGTGACATATCGCCCCAGACCATGACGGACCCTCCACCTCCAAATCGATCCCGCTCTAGAGTACAGGCTTCTGTGTAATGCTCATTCCTTCGACGATAAACGCGAACCCAACCATCATCCCTGGTGAGACAAAACCGCAACTCGTCAATGAAGAGCACTTTTTGCCAATCCTGTCTGGTACAGAGACTGTGGGTTTGTGCCCATAGGCGACGTTGTTGCCGGTGATGTCTGGTGAGGATCTGCCATACAACAGGCCTACAAGCCCTCAGTCCAGCCTCTCTCAGCCTATTGCGGACAGTCTGAGCACTGATGGAGGGCTAGTGTGTTCCTGGTGTAACATGGGCAGTTGTTGTTGCCATCCTGTACATGCCCAGCAGGTGTGATGTTCGGATGTACCAATCCTGTGCAGGCAGTGTTACACGTGCCACTTCGAGGACGATCAGCTGTCCGTCCTGTCTCCCTGTAGCACTGTCTTAGGCATGCCTAAGGCACGTTCACGCAGATGAGCAGGGACCCTGGGCATCTTTCTTTTGATGTTTTTCAGAGTCAGTAGAAAGGCCTCTTTAGTGTCCTAAGTTTTCATAACTGTCACCTTAATTGCCTGTAAGCTGTTAGTGTCTTAACAACCATTCCACAGGTGCATGTTCACTAATTGTTCATGGTTTATTGAACAAGCATGGGAAACAGTGTTTAAACCCTTTACAATTAAGAACTGTGGAGATATTTAGACTTTTACGAATTATCTTTGAAAGACAGGGTCCTGAAAAAGGGACATTTCTTTTTTTGCTGAGTTTACATATACAGTAGCAGTCAAAAAGTTGACACCAACTCATTCAATCTCTCCTGCCTCAAAGTAGAGGAAAGATCGACTTCATCACTACTTGTATTCGTGAGAGGTATTGACATGTTGAATGCACCGAGCTGTCTGTTTAAACTCAGACACCCATGCATACCCCACAAGACATGCCACCATGTCCCCAAGTCCAAAACAGACTATGGGATGCGCACAGTACTACATAGAGCAATGACTACATGGAACTCTATTCCACATCTAGTAACTCATGTAAGCAGTAAAATTTGATTTCAAGAACAGATAAAAATACCTTATGGAACAGCGGGGACTGTGAAGAGACACATGCATACAGTACACACAGTACTCAGTGATGTGTTGTGTTGGATTTGCCCCAAACATGACGCTTTGTATTCAGGAAATACATTCCATTTCTTTGCCACATTGTTTTACTTAAATGCATTATTGCAAACAGGATGCATGTTCAGAAATATTTGTAGTTTGTAAAGGCTTCCATCTTTTTACTCTGTCATATATGTAAGTTTTGTGGAGTAATAGCTACAATGTTGCTGATCCATCCTCAGTTTTCTCCTATCACAGCCATTAAACTCTCATGGCTTCATGGTAAAATCCCTTAGTGGTTTCCTTCCTCTCACACCATCCAAAGTGTAATTAATAACTTCACCCTGCTCAAACTTTTTTACCCATATACTTTCTGTAGGCACTGTAGGTTTTATCCTGTTTCACAGTGTCCCACACACAGGTCCAACAAAACAAGCTGTCTGTGCATCACCCAAAAGCAGTTGTTTGCAGGTGGAATTGAACCTCAACTCAAATCAAATAAAGAATTGAAATTTAATGTCACATGCACAAGAACAGTGCAATTATTTTCTTGCAAGCTACAAACCCAACAATGCAGTAATCAATATAAATGTAGCACTAAAAATAACATAAGGTAGAACAAAAACACACAAGAAATAAAAATAAGAAATACATATAGTAGCTGATCCAGGCATTAATTATATTTAGCTGGCCCAAAGAACAAGCTAGATCTATTTAGATGAAGTTACCATGTGCTTAATCATCCATGTTTGCCTCATGTTCATTATCATTTTATTCACAGGGAGCCTTGGAGGAAATTGTCAAACCCTGCATTACTTCAAAACCAGGTACGGAAGAGGTAGTGAGAGGTAATTCGAACAGAGGGAGTGATAGGACAATCAACAATCTCAATACATTTTTCCTTTATTCCTTGCATCCTTTTCAACTGTATCAGTCTAAGTTGCGGTCAGTAATACTGACATGAAAATGGTTATATTTGGCTGACAAACTTTCTCCCACCATTATGAAATCTAATGTTTATTATTTTGCTTTCCCCATCCCAGAATCGGCATCTTTGCTCTTCTAACTTTCACAGTCTTCCCCACTGTCTATATGTGACCGACCGGCTCGAATCGATCTTATGTAGCAAAATTAGAAAGTGTTTTATACATTGGATAAAAGTAGAGACTCAGAGATAGAAAATTGTATATCATACCCTGCAGTTAAGAAACAATAGGAAAGTAATTCCGCTTTGAACGTTGTGAAACTTGTAACCTCACTTTTGAGAAAATGGCCGTTGAATGTTTTGGTACACCTACTACTACTACTAGCTCTTTTTTCTGTCTACACCCATTTAGTATTGTTCACACCCTCTTAAGCTTTAGCCCTGCCCAGAGCGCGCACTGGCCGCTCTGGCCGAGGAGTAGGGTTGACCCAAGTGTTCTGTCCTAACAGCAGTAAAGCACTCAAGCTAACTGGCTAATGTTGGCTAAAATGCTAGCTACTTCCAGAAACAAATAAGAGACCAGCTCACTGACCATTTTACTCGCCCTAGCAGAACTGGTTATGCTGTTTTTATGTTATCCAAAGCATTTATGACTGCAACTGTGCTGCTGGCAGCAATTTAATTACATATTTTTGCAAACATTTACTGACACCGTTCATATTCAAAGGGTGTTGAGCATTCGACAATTTGTGATTTATTCAGCGCTCTGGCACACTCATAAATGAGTGGTCTGAAATCGGAGTAGATAGACATAGCTGGTAAATTCACTCTGGCTATCAGCAGTTGTCGCAGTGACATCATGAACATTCTATTTAAATGGCTACTTGCATAGTGGAGTCTTTTGCTAGCTAGCAAAACAATGAACCATAATCCCAACTCATGATGTTACTACCCTGCATGAATCTGCAGGTAGCTCACCAACCAGGTTGATTTTTAGCTGGTTAACATTAGGCGATAACTAGCAAAGTAAATGGCTCTGAGATACGAATAATATTACTACACGTAACGTTAGCTAGCGAGCCAGCCAGCTAACGTTAGATGGCTAGCTAACACTTTAACTTGAAATTAAAACAACTTTCTGACTAAATTAGAAACATGTAATATCTGAAAATGCAGCTCGCTAGACTATGTTACCTGTATACATGGATGGAAACTTCTCCCTCTCTGTCACGGATGCCATGGTTGCCCTTAGTTTGAAGATGAAAACCTGGAGGCTGGTGTTTTCTCCATCTCCTTAGGTATCATATTCTAATTCCACTGATTTCAAAACTCGGTCCTCCAGAAAGTGGAGAGCAACACTTATGCAGTTTTTCTATGCAATATATTTTTTTTAGGGCCGCTAGAAAGGATTGCCTATACATACTGAAAAGCTCAAATAGACAAAAGCGTGATACATGGCAGACCAATCTGAACACCCCCTCATCAGCACACTCATTATCTTAGCCAACCATGGATAGCGAGAATGTTGCTGGCTTTTTCTGTTGCTAAACCAACTATGCTCGTAATGTCCAAGGTTTATTCGTATTTACAGATGGCATACACATTTGTTATTAAGGCAGATGAAAGTTCACAAGTCCCAGGAGGAATTTCTAACCCCCCCCCCCCCAACAAAAAAAAGTTTACGTTCAAGTGGCCCTCCTGTGAAGTAGTGACACATGACATATGCCTAGTTTCCTGAAACGAGTCACAAATGCCCAGTCAATGCAGCTTTGGCCCAAAGGAGCACATTGATGAATTTTGAGGGCTGCCACTTAATGTCTCTAGCCTACTGCCCCTTATCACATCACCAGATGTCCTTCTCCAAAAATACAGTACCAGTCAAAAGTTTGGTTCCACATACTCATTCAAGGGTTTTTCTTTATATTGACTATTTTCTGCATTGTAGAATAATAGTGAAGACATCAAAACTATTAAATAACACATATCATGTTGTAAACAAAAAAGTGTTTAATAAATCAAATCATATTTTATATATTAGATTCTTCAAAGTAGCCACCCTTTGCCTTAAAGACAGCTTTGCACAATCTTGGCATTCTCTCAACAAACTTCATGAGGAATCATTTTCCAAAAGTCTTGAAGTAGTTCCCACATATGCTGAGCATTTGTTGGCTGCTTTTGCTTCACTCTCTGGTCCAACTCATCCCAAACCACCTCAATTGGGTTGAGGTCGGGTGATTGTGGAGGCCAGGTCATCTGATTCAGCACTCCATCACTCCCCTTCATGGTCAAATAGCCCTTACACAGCCTGGAGTTGTGTTTTGGGTCATTGTCCTGTTAAAAAACAAATGATAGTCCCTCTAAGCGCAAACCAGATGGGATGGTGTATAGCTGCTTATTAATGCTGTTGTAGGCATGCTGGTTATGTGGGCCTTGAATTCTAAATAAATCACAGACAGTGTTACCAGAAAAGCACCCCCACACCATCACACCTCCTTCTCCATTCTTCATGCTGGGAATCACACATGCGGAGATCATACGTTCACCTACTCTGCGTCTCACAAAGACACAGTGTGTCACGTTCTGACCTTAGTTCCTTTGATTTGTCTTTGTTTTAGTATGGTCAGGGCGTGAGTTGGGGTGGGCAGTCTATATTCCTGTTTCTATAATTTGGGATTTCTGTGTTAGGCCTGGTATCGTTCTCAATCAGAGGTAGCTGTCAATCGTCTCTGATTGAGAACCATACTTAGGTAGCCTGGTTTCACTTTTGAGTTGTGGGTGATTATTTTTCATGTCAGTTCCACACGGAACTGTTTCGGTTTTGTTATTTCACGTTGTCGTTTATTGTTTTGTTCAGTGTTCATTATTCTTATTAAACAATATGGACACTTACCACGCTGCGCATTGGTCCTCCGATCCTTCCTACTACTTCTCCTCATCAGAGGAAGACAACCGTTACACAGTGGTTGGAACGAAAAATCTCAAATTTGGATACATCAGACACAAGGACAGATTTTCACTGGTCTAATGTCCATTGCTTGTGTTTCTTGGCCCAAGCAAGTCTCTTCTTCTCATTGCTGTCCTTTAGTAGTGGTTTCTTTGCAACAATTCGACCATGAAGGCCTCTGAACAGTTGATGTTGAGATGTGTCTGTTACTTGAACTCTGTGAAGCATTTCTTTAGGCTGCAATCTGAGGTGCAGTTAACTCTAATGAACTTATTCTCTGCAGCAGAGGTAACTCTGGGTCTTCCTTTCCTGTGGCTGTCCTCATGAGAGCCAGTTCCATCATAGCTCTTGATGGTTTTAGCGACTACACATGAAGAAAATGTAAAAGGTCTTGACATTTTCAGGATTGACTGACCTTCATGTCTTAAATGAATGAAGGACTGTAATTTCTCAATTTTCTTTTTTAACCTGTCTACGATACTGGTTCCCAATTGGGGATCAACCCTCCCACGTGCAGCTGAAACGGTGGCGCATGGAACGCAAAAATATTCTTAAAAATATTTAACCTCCACACATTAACAAGTCCAATAGCTCAAATGAAAGATAAACATCTTGTTCATTTAGCCAGCAAGTCAGATTTCTAAAATGTTTTACGGCGAAAACATAGCACATATATATGTAAAACCACCACCAGACACAGCTCATTTCAATAGCCAAAACATGCAATCAACAAACGCAGGATTAAAAAATAAATCGCTCACTAACCTTTTGAAAATCTTCATCAGATGACAGTAATATGACATATTACACAGTACATATTTTTTTTTTTCAATAATATGCCATTTATATCCATAAATGTCCATTTACAGTGAGTTCACCTTCAGAAATTACTCAAAAACGCCCGCAGGAAATCTATGTAGCGCGGCAAGATAACGTAAAATAGACATCATAAACTTTGACTAAATATACATGTTCTACATATAGTTAGAAAGATACACTGCTTCTTTATGCAACCGCTGTGTTAGATTTATTTTTAACGTTACAGAAATCGCACACTATTCCATATTGTGAGACAGCGCTCAGTTCCAAGCTACATTTCCACGTAATGTTGGAGTCAACAGAAACACAGATTTAAGCATAAATATTCCCTTACCTTCGATGGTCTTCGTTCAGAATGTTCTGGAAGGCTTCATACTTACCCAATACATCGTTTGGTTTCAAGTCTTGCGTCTTTGTATTAGCTACTGCTAATAACATCAGCTGAAATGCACCCAAAACGTCCTCTGGTCCGGATAAGTTGCGCATCAAAACTTCGAAATTACACATTATATGTCGACTAAACAGGTCAAACTAAGTGCAGAAGCAAGCTTTATGATGTTTTAGACGTGCAAAACAAACTTCAATTCAATCGGCCATCGTCTGCCCTTCTCTTCAGTGCTGGAAACAAAGGAATGGCTGTGACCAATTCGCGCCCATACGCACAGCCTATTCTCTCGTGGCACGCACTAATTTCACTCCCATAGGGTCAATTCTCGCGCGATTTGAACGGTTTGAAGCCCTAATGAAAGAGGACATCTAGCGGAAGAGATAGAAAGTGTCCGCAGAATCATAGCTGGTTGGGAAGGGTGGGGGCCATGACGTCAAAGTTGCTCCAACTTTCATGGCCACAAAAACTAGTTTGGAAGAATGCCTGCCCTGTGAGTTCTGCTATACTTACAGACATAATTCCAACGGTTTTAGAATCTTTAGAGTGTTTTCTATCCAATAATAATTTTTATTTGCATATATTAACAATTTTTGACAGATTTTTTTTCCAGTTTACTAGGGGTACCCAATCTCTCCAAAGGGGGCGTATGTCTGCCATATCCTCAACAGGTTTTAATTTGAATGAGTGTGTGTCCAAACTTGATTGGTACTGTAAGTCTTGACAAAAATGGTCTAAACAAAGTGGTTCGGTGAAGAAAAAATATATACGTATGTCTGAAGCGCCAGCAAGAGGCTGAGCCACATGGGGTTATGTGCCAAATGTTTCATAGTATTCAAGACCGGGTAGGGTAATGGCAATGTATGACAAGAAACTTAACACCTGGCACTGTCCGTGTGCCAAGACAGCCTTGTGTACACAAATACATAGCTAAATGGCACATTTCCAAAACAGTGAAGAGTAACGAAATGGAGGACACATTATCAACAGGGGCAACAGAGCCGTGTCTCAATGCTGGCGAGGAAAGTTCCTCTGGGGATGTCCCACTCTACCTGTCAAAAGGAAAGGGTCTTGGTCAAGTACTGCAATATTTATTGAAGAACGAAAGACTTCCAGCAAACCTACCAGAAGATGTTTGCAGAAGACAGAGGAAGTACCAAATAATCTAATTCTAGAGGAGACATTTTGCACAGAGTGCCTAGGAATAATTCCTCTCAGTGATCCAATGGTGATCTGTACCAAAGAAAGGATTGTCATGATGTCTGGCGTAATTTGAGGTGATTTTCTTTACATTAAAGTTAAATAGCAAATATACACGAAAAATGCATAGACAGCTTTATCAATATGATTTTAATTTGTTAGGTGGGACTATATACTGCAAGCGCTGCCACCAATGTGGTAGCTTTTTACTGCTACCAGGAATGGAAAAAATGGCTGCATTACTTCAATGATCGTGTCATCTTGACCCTATACCTGCCTTTTTTTGAGGAACTCCATTCAAGTAATTTTAATTCTATTTCAATTAAATTCATTCAATTATATTCATACTATAAAGCTGGAATCTTTATTGAGTTTTTCAGCCACATGGTGGCCCACCACTTTGTTTTGTATACTGTTAAAACACGCGACTGGGGAAATGTCTCCGCTCTCAAATTCATAGACAGAAATCTGGATGCAAGGACAAACACTAAATTACATTTTGTTTAACACCCTTAGGTGCACCAAGCTGCTGGCAGAATATTTGATGCCCTGGAGCTAACAACCCAACTGAAGCTCGCAAACCATGATATCTCAACTTTGAAGCACTCACAGCACATGAATACTTGCTTCAACTGTGGCCACCACCCTCCAGTGTCATTAGAAACCTGCATAAGAAGGGGGCCTTCAGCATGCCTTGCAAGCAATATATATTTTTCAGTTGTTTAAAATGTTATATACTGTAATTTATTGGGATTACAGTCTCAAATATATGTTTTTCAGTAAGGCAAGTAGAACACCCTCTGAGTTTATTGGGATTGTGAATATAGACGAGTTCTGGGAGTTGGTTGGTCTGGAAATTCTAAGCTGAGCCTTTTTTACTATATATACAGTGGCAAGAAAATGTATGAACTCTTTGTTATTACCTGGATTTCTGCATAAATTGGGACTAAAATTTGATCTGATCTTTATCTAAGTCACAACAATAGACAAACGGTCTGCTTAAACAAATAACACACAAACAATTATAAATGTTCATGTCTTCATTGAACACACCGTGTAACATTCACAGTGCAGGGTGAAAAACGTATGTGAACCATCGGATGTAATAACTGCTTGACCCTCCTTTGGCAACAATAACCTAAACCAAATGTTTTCTGTAGTTGTGGATCAGACCTGCACGGTCAGTAAGAATTTTGGACCATTCCTCTTTACAAAACTGTTTCAGTTCAGCAATATTCTTGGGATGTCTGGTGTGAACCGCTCTCTTGAGGTCATGCCACAGCATCTCAATCGGGTTGAGGTCAGGACTCTGACTGGACCACTCCAGAAGGCGTATTTTCTTCTGTTGAAGCCATTCTGTTGTTGATTTACTTCTGTGGTTTGGGCAGTTGTCCTGTTGAGATTCAATTGGCAGACAGATAGCCTTACATTAATTACAGAGATTTTTGTAAGTCTTTAGCTGACTCTACAATTCTTCTTAACCTCATTGAGCATTCTGCACTGTACTCTTGCAGTCATCTTTCCCTTACAGCCACTCCTAGAAAGAGTAGCAACAGTGCTTGACTTTCCCCATTCATAGACAATTTGTCTTATCGTGGACTGATGAACATCAAGGCTTTTAGAGATAATTTGGTAACCCTTTCCAGCTTTATGCAAGTCAACAATTCTTAATCTTAGGCCTTCTGAGATCTCTTTTTGTTTGAGGCATGGTTCACATCAGACAAGACTTCTTGTGAATAGCAAATTCACAAACTCAGTTTTTTTTATAGGGCTGGGTAGTTCTAACCAACATCTTCAATCTCGTCTCAGTAATTGGACTCCAGGTTATCTGACTCCTGACTAGAATTAGCTTTTGGAGAAGACATTAGCCTAGGGGTTCACATAATTGTTCCAACGTACACTGTGAATGTTTAAATTATGCATTCAATTTAGGCAAGAAAAATCTATGTGTATGTTATTAGTTTAAGCACACTATGTTTGTCTGTTGTTGTGACTTAGATGAAGACCAGGTAACATTTTATGACCAATTTATGCAGAAATCCAGGTAATCCCAAAGGATTCACATACTTTTTCTTGCCACTGTATGTTAATTTTATTATTTGGGATACCTGGGGGATGTGGAAATATTAAGGTGTCCATAATTACTTTAGATCCAACTAAATAAAATAATGATTTATTAAAATCTCAAAAGCATAATGCGTGTCTCTTGATATCATGGATCATTTCTGTCTACTCCAAAGGTTATCGGCAGAATCCATATGTGGTGCCCCAAGTTATACTGTTATTTACCATAATTTGTCACTGAAAAAACTAACTTCTTATGGCTTTACATAACTTGCCATCACGTGGTTGGATAGTTACTTATCAAATAGAACTCTGAGTATTCTTCAATGGAAGCTTTTCTAACATCAGATATGTACAGTGCGGTATCCCTCAGGGCAGTTGCCTTGGGCCGTTACTCTTCTCTATTTTTACAAATGACTTGCCACTTGTCTTAAAAGAAGCTAAAAGGACTATGTATGCTGATGATTGCACACACTACACATCAGCACCTACAGCCAGTGAGCTCACTGAGACTCTTAGCAAGGAGTTAGTCAGTTTCAGAAGGGGTAATTAACAATAAAATTGTCTTAATTACATCTAAAACCAAAATCATTGTATGTGGTTCAAAGCATTCTCTTAGACTTTAACCTCAACTGGAGTAGGACATAAAGGGTGTGACCATTGAGCAAGTTGAAGAAGCTTATCTGCTTGGAGCAACATGGGATGGTCCGTTTTTATGATCAGGTCATGTTGAAAAAGATGTTGTAAAGATAGAAACATATGTCTCTTATACACTGAACAAAAATATAAATGCAACATGTAACTATTTCAAATAGTTCATATAAGGAAATCAGTCAATTGAAATAAATAAATAAAGTCCTAATCTATGAATTTCACATGACTGGGAATACAGACATGCATCTGGACACAGATACCTTTAAAAACAAGGTAAGGGCGTGGCTCAGAAAACCAGTCAGTATCTGGCGTGACCACCACTGGCATAATGCAGTGCGACACATCTCCTTCGCATAGAGCTGATCAGGCGGTTGATTGTGGCCTGTGAATTGTTGTCCCACTCCTCTTCAATGGCTGTGCAAAGTTGCTGGATATTGGCAGGAACTGAAACACACGTCGATCCAGAGCATCCCAAACATGCTCAATGGGTGACATGTCTGGTGAGTATGCAGACCATGGAAGATCTAGGACATTTTCTGCTTCCAGGAATTGTGTGCAAATCAATGCAACATGGGGCTGTGCAATATCATGCTGAAACATGAGGTGATGGCGGAGGATGAATGGCATGACAATGGGCCTCAGTATCTTATCACGGTATCTATTTTGGCCCCTGTAGTTGGGTTTGAGTTCCTTAAGGCTATCGTGTAATTCCATTGTTGACCACTTGGGGGCCACTGTCCTGTGCTGATGTGTGTTTTTCGTTTAATAAGCTAAACCCTGTAGAATAATTGTTTACATTCCAAAATGGTGAAAGTCACACTGTGGAGCTGGAGACATTATCAAACTCCATCCTTCTTGCTATCATTTTGTAGAAGCATTGTCTGTAAGTAAAATTAATCATAGCATATTTGGCATTCAATTCATGATTATATTTTGTACGGATGATTGTTCTAATGAGATTTATGAATTTTCTTGATCGCCACATGGACTCTGTTCATTGCATTTGATCTTGTCATGTTTTGGGAAATTATTTACATCCAATTTAATGCATAATTCTGCATATTTTTGTGTTTATGAACATGTATACAAATAAAAGCTGTGTTATTATTGAGAATTAAGCCTAGTAATCAGCTAGCATACAATGAGTCATACTCATTGTTCTTTTCTTTCTAGATTTTAGTTTGACTCATGTCAGTCACTATTACTGTACCTGCAAAGCGGTGGCAATAAATCATCCTTCAACACTACAGTAGCTGCATCGAGTTTATCTATCTGCTAATCTTAAGAAGGGGACTACTTGGCGAGGGCAGAATAGAATCTCTGTGCATGCAAATGGACAGATAAAATGTGTTTGTTGTCTGTAGCTTACAGTGCATTCGGAAAGTATTCAGACCCCTTGACTTTTTACCCATTTTGTTACATCACAGTTTTATTCTAAAATGGATCCATTTGTTTTTTCCCTCTTCAATCTACACACAATACACCATAATTACAAAGCAAAAATAGGTTTTTAGACATTTTTGCAAAGGTATTAAAAACAAAAATGAAATATAACAAAAAACATAAGTAATCAGACCCTTTACTCAGTACTTTATTGATGCACCTTTGGCAATGATTACAGCCTTGAGTCTTCTTGGGCATAATGCTACAACTTGGTACCTGTATTTGGGGAGTTTCTCCCATTCTTCCCTGAAGATCCTCTCAAGCTCTGTCAGGTTGGATGGGGAGCGTCACCGCAATGCTATTTTCAGGTCTCTCCAGAGATGTTCAATCAGGTTCAAGTCCGGGCTCCGGCTGGGACATTCAAGGATATCCAGAGACTTATCCCGAAGCCACTCCTACGTTATCTTGGCTGTGTGCTTAGGGTCGTTGTCCTGTTGGAAGGTGAACATTCACATCAGTCTGAAGTCCTGAGCGCCACGAAGCGGGTTTTCATCAAGGGTCATGTTGTGTATTGATATTCTAGTTTTGTCCCTTTAGGGCACCTGTAACCCCCCTTGCTTACTTACTTGAAATGCTTGGAATGTTCTTCCTGTGAAATGCAGTAAACAATGCCGATGTTAATTTCTACTCCCGTCTCATGTCCTGTCCTTATATTAGTTGTATAAGTAATACAGTGTGCTACACAACAGGTCACTGTACTTTTCTCCGTTCATCTTTCCCTCGATCCTGACTAGTCTCCCAGTCCCTGCCGCAGAAAAATATCCCCACAGAATAATGCTGCCACGCACAATGCTACACCGTAGGGATAGTGCCAGGTTTCCTCCAGATGTGACACTTGGCATTCAGGCCAAAGAGTTCAATCTTGGTTTCTTCTGACAATGGTGTGAGAGTCATTTTGGTGCCTTTTGGCAACCTCCAAGCTGGCTGTCGTGCCTTTTACTGAGGAGTGGCTTCCGTCTGGCCACTCTAAAATAAAGGCCTGAATGGTGGATTACTACAGAGATGGTTGTCCTTCT
Organism: Oncorhynchus mykiss; assembly: GCF_013265735.2. NCBI lineage: Eukaryota > Metazoa > Chordata > Actinopteri > Salmoniformes > Salmonidae > Oncorhynchus > Oncorhynchus mykiss. The sequence goes on from NC_048567.1 coordinate 41,543,037, forward strand.
AGAAGGTTCTCCCACCTCCACAGAGGACCTCTGTAGGTCTGTCAGAGTGACCATCGGGTTCTTGGTCATCTTCCTGACTAAGGCCCTTCTCTCCTGATTGCTCAATTTGGCCGGGCGGCCAACTTTAGGAAGAGTCTTGGTGGTTCTAAACTTCTTCCATCTAAGAATGATGGAGGCCACTGTGTTCTTGGGGACCTTCAATGCTGCAGAAATGATTTGGTACCCTTTCCCAGATCTGTGCCCCGACACAATCCTTTCTCATAGCTCTACGGATAATTCCTTTGACCTATTGGATTGGTTTTTGCTCTGACATGCACTGTCAACTGTGGGACCTTATATAGACAGGAGTGTGCCTGTCCAATTCATTGAATTAACCACAGGTGAACTCCAATCAAGGATGATCAATAGAAACAGGATGCACCTCAGCTCAATTTTGAGTCCCATAGCAAAGGGTCTGAATACTTATGTAAATAAGGTATTTATGTTTTTTATTTTTAATACATTTGTGAAAATTGATGAGGACATTTTTTTATTTAATCAATTTTAGAATAAGGCTGTAACGTAACAAAATATGGAAAAAGTCAAGGGGTCGGAATACTTTCCGAATGCACTGTAGGCTGGGAAGGAGAGGAATTGCCACACTTCATTGCATTAACTGTTTTCCAGAATTTAGATGGATCACCTGCAGAGTCTGAGATATAACTTATGAAGTAACTAGATGTAGCTTTCCTGATTGAAGTGCATATTTTTCTCAATTGCCTTAAAAGCTGCCAATCAGCTACAGACTCAGTTTTTTTGCCTTGTCCTAGGCCTGATTTCTTATCATAATAAGTTCTGAAAGTTCTATAAAAGGTCCAAGAATTTGTTCTATTTTTTTCTCCAAAGCATTTAAACGGAGCATGTTTGTCTGCCAGTGTAACGGTTTTAGTAGCTGGAAGAAGGTGTGGACCAAAGTGCAGCGTTGTACTTGTTCATGAGTTATTTAACTGAACACTGAAATACAAAACAACAAGGTGAATAAACGAAAAAAACAAAACAGTCCTGTAAGGTGCAGAAAAACACTAAACAGAAAATTAAACACCCAAAACCAAAAAGGGGTTACCTAAGTATGATTCTCAATCAGAGACAACAAACGACATCTGCCTCTGATTGAGAACCATACTAGGCCAAACACATAGAAATATAACATCGAAAAAAGAACAGACTACCCACCCCAACTCACGCCCTGACCAACCTAACACAAGACATAAAAAAGGAACTAAGGTCAGAACGTGACAGCCAGAGATACAAAAATAGATGAGAACAATTCTAGAGCTAATTCAGGGTCAGGCATTCAGATGATCAAGGAAAAGTCAGCGTAATACACATCATGACTTGGCCGGTGTAGGCTGTCATTGTAAATAAGAATTTGTTCTTAACTGACTTTCCTAGTTTAATAAAGGTTAAATAAAATGAAAAGCTTTTTTTTCTCTTCATATTTACACAAGGATTAGTGTTAATAGGTTTGGTATCTCTAATGCATGCAAAAGGACAGTGAAAACTGATATCATTAGCAAAGACACCACAAGACAAGCACTTGTGGTGGCTATTTGTCAGAATTAGGTGAATCAATTAGGAATTTGCTGGAATTCTGAATCTATGTCAAATCAAATCAAATTTTATTTGTCACATACACATGGTTAGCAGATGTTAATGCGAGTGTAGCAAAATTCTTGTGCTTCTAGTTCCGACGATGCAGTAATAATCAACAAGTAATCTAGCTAACAATTTCAAAACTACTACCTTATAGACACAAGTGTAAGGGGATAAAGAATATGTACATAAAGATATATGAATGAGTGATGGTACAGAGCGGCATAGGCAAGATACAGTAGATGGTATTGAGTGCAGTATATACAGATGAGATGAGTATGTAAACAAAGTGGCATAGTTAAAGTGGCTAGTGATACATGTATTACATAAAGATGCAGTAGATGATATAGAGTACAGTATATACATATACATATGAGATGAATAATGTAGGGTATGTAAACATTATATTAGGTAGCATTGTTTAAAGTGGCTAGTGATATATTTTACATCATTTCCCATCAATTCCCATTATTAAAGTGGCTGGAGTTGAGTCAATGTGTTGGCAGCAGCCACTCAATGTTAGTGGTGGCTGTTTAACAGTCTGATGGCCTTGAGATAGAAGCTGTTTTTCAGTCTCTCGGTCCCAGCTTTGATGCACCTGTACTGACCTCGTCTTCTGGATGATAGCGGGGTGAACAGGCAGTGCTTGGGTGGTTGTTGTCCTTGATGATCTTTATGGCCTTCCTGTGACATCGGGTGGTGTAGGTGTCCTGGAGGGCAATCATTTAGGTCGGGTTAAAGTCAAGACAAATATTCTTAGGCCAAGGGAAGCCAAGAACTGAACAAAAATATAAACGCAACATGCAACAATTTCATATAAGGAAATCAGTCAAATAAATAAATAAATTAGGCCCTAATCTATGGATTTCACATGATTGGGAAGAAAGATATGCAAATAATGGGACTCACAGTCTAGGTATTTCTGTGCCATCAAATTGACATCGATAAATAGCAATTATGTTTGTTGTCTGTAGCTTATGCCTGCCCATGCCATAACCCCACCTCCACCATGGGGCACTCTGTTCACGACATTGACATCAGTAAACCGCTCGCCTACACAACATCATACATGTGGTATGCTGTTTAAATCAGCTTCTTGATATGCCATACCTGTTAGGTGGATGGATTATCTTGGCAAAGGATAAATGTTTTTAACCAACAATGTCTAGGATCTTTTATTTCAGCTCATGAAACATGGGACCAACACTGTACCTTTTACATTTATATTTGCTCAGTGTCAAAATTCATTAAGACAACTCATTTAGATGACAGAAAAGGTTTTAAATATCCATAATCCCTGCAACAGATACATATGTATTTTGGTTTATGGACATATCTACAACCAAAAGCTCAAGTGTTGTGGGCATAGTGATATTTAGAGAACATGATGCCAAATAAGTTGATTACACATACAGTATGTAACAGTGGGGTTATCCATATTTGTGGCATTTGAAATAATAGCACTGGGCGAGCTTACCACAGTGGGCTTCCCAACCAGCGTAACAGTAACAGAGCTAACAGTTGAATTCAACTTTATGGTCACAAGATTTTACTGATAATACCCCTGGGAATATGGATATCTGTAGAAGTGCGATGATAACTCTGTGAAATAGTGGGAATGGGAAGAATTACTTGAGCAATATTTTATATGATATAGGCCAAGATAACTCTTGCCTCTTTCCTATTTCAATGCTAGCCATCCCTCTTGTAAAACTGGGGCCTCTCCCAGAAGTTGTCAAAATTGTCAATGAACTCCAAATCCATCAAGGAACAGTAGGATCTAAGCCAGTAGTGTATACGGAGGAGACGACTAAAGTGATCAATCCCGTAACCTATTGTTGGTGGAGGCCCGGAAATGAGAATCAACTTGTTGGTCTCCTATAGCCTGCCTATGAGCACTTTGAAGTCAGCTTTGAATTGCTCCAATTTATGAAGTGCGATATCTCTTCTACCAAAATGAATGACTACTGTGTGAGTTCCTCACGAGCATATGCATATGTAACCCAATGTTGGAAAAGTTACCACTTTGTTACAATATGTAAATTATAATACACTGCTCAAAAAAATAAAGGGAACACTTAAACAACACAATGTAACTCCAAGTCAATCACACTTCTGTAAAACCAAACTGTCCACTTAGGAAGCAACACTGATTGACAATACATTTCACATGCTGTTGTGCAAATGGAATAGACAACAGGTGGAAATTATAGGCAATTAGCAAGACACCCCCAATAAAGGAGTGGTTCTGCAGGTGATAACCACAGACCACTTCTCAGTTCCTATGCTTACTGGCTGATGTTTTGGTCACTTTTGAATGCTGGTGGTGCTTTCACTCTAGTGGTAGCATGAGACGGAGTCTACAACCCACACAAGTGGCTCAGGTTTTGCAGCTCATCCAGGATGGCTAATCAATGCGAGCTCTGGCAAGAAGGTTTGCTGTGTCTGTCAGTGTAGTGTCCTGAGCATGGAGGCGCTACCAGGAGACAGGCCAATACATCAGGAGACGTGGAGGAGGCCGTAGGAGGGCAACAACCCAGCAGCAGGACCGCTACCTCCGCCTTTGTGCAAGGAGGAGCACTGCCAGAGCCCTGCAAAATGACCTCCAGCAGGCCACAAATGTGCATGTATCTCCTCAAACGGTCAGAAATAGACTCCATGATGGTGGTATGAGGGCCCGACGTCCACAGGTGGGGGTTGTGCTTACAGTCCAACACCATGCAGGACGTTTGGCATTTGCCAGAGAACACCAAGATTGGCAAATTTCCCAGTGGCGCCCTGTGCTCTTCACAGATGAAAGCAGGTTCACACTGAGCACATGTGACAGACGTGACAGTCTGGAGACGCCGTGGAGAACGTTCTGCTGCCTGCAACATCCTCCAGCATGACCGGTTTGGCGGTGGGTCAGTCATGGTGTGGGGTGGCATTTCTTTGGGGGGCCGCACAGCCCTCCATGTGCTCGCCAGACGTAGCCTGACTGCCATTAGGTACCGAGATGAGATCCTCAGACCCCTTGTGAGACCATATGCTGGTGCGGTTGGCCCTGGGTTCCTCCTAATGCAAGACAATGCTAGACCTCATGTGGCTGGAGTGTGTCAGCAGTTCCTGCAAGAGGAAGGCATTGATGCTATGGACTGGCCCGCCCGTTCCCCAGACCTGAATCCAATTGAGCACAACTGGGACATCATGTCTCGCTCCATCCACCAACGCCACGTTGCACCACAGACTGTCCAGGAGTTGGCGAATGCTTTAGTCCAGGTCTGGGAGGAGATCCCTCAGGAGACCATCCGCCACCTCATCAGGAGCATGCCCTGGCGTTGTAGGGAGATCATACAGGCATGTGGAGGCCACACACACTACTGAGCCTCATTTTGACTTGTTTTAAGGACATTACATTAAAGTTGGATCAGCCTGTAGTGTGGTTTTCCACTTTAATTTTGAGTGTGACTCCAAATCCAGATCTCCATGGTTTGATGAATTTGATTTCCATTGATAATTTTTGTGTGATTTTGTTGTCAGCACATTCAACTATGTAAAGAAAAAATTATTTAATAAGAATATTTCATTAATTCAGATCTAGGATGTGTTATTTTAGTGTTCCCTATATTTTTTTGAGCAGTGTAATAATGTTATATGTAATGTGCAAAAATATTCAAAGAAAAATAACATTTGCAGTGTACAAAATTAACATGATAAACAGGAAATACATTTACTATCACGGGTGGCTAACAATAACTATCTGAAAGCCACGCCCCTAGCAGGCCAAGGCTCAAGGAGATAACCTATGGATTACATTAAAAAAGACCCAGCTGCTGGGTCAATCCAGCATAAATATGATTAAATTAACCCAACATGTTGGGTAATTCACGCAAAATAACCCATTGTGTGTTCTGTCCAATATTTACCCGGCGCTGGGTTATCAAATACCCCAAATTGGGTGGTTTTTAACCCAGTATTTTTTAGAATGTAGGCACACTGCTCCACCACCTCATTACTGTACCAGACAATTGTTGTGTCTCAAATGGCACCCTATTCCCTATAGTGTACGTATTTTGAACAAGACCCATAGGGCTCTGGTCAAAAGTATGTAGGGAATGGGGTGCCATTTGGGACGCAGTCATTCACTATTCACCCAGGGAGACTCACATGAGTCAACTACTGTGGGCTCTTCTCCAGTTGCCATGTCAACTCCTTCTCATATGCCAGTGGGGGATTTGTACTGGAGTCTGGGAAAGATGTGACAACTAGTATGTCGGCGCTGTGTCAACGTTGTTTTATAGTCACTGGTCATAAGGCATGGACTATCTTGTGAATGGTCTAAGACTATGGAATGATTATGTTACCTTTGCATGACCAGAGGTTGCCAATTATTGTATGGATGTTTGAAGGGGATTTGATGATGATGATGACGTTCTTTGAATGTTTGTTGAAAATTCTAATCTAATGTTAGCTAATGTCCTGGGAATGTCCTAGGTTTGCTGGGTACCAGCCCCTTCACACAATTTGCTGCCTTACAAAAATGTGTTTTGTAGATTTTGCTACAATTGTGTTAATGCAACATGATAACTGCACTGTACAATCTACACAGCACCACATGTGCACTCGAAGCTTTCAACTTTCGAAGTCGGTAATACACACTGACGAATGAGTCCCTCGACAATGCCAGCTTCCAGATTTGCAACAAAATGGATGATTTATTAATTCATTATAGTAATTATGAGGTAAAAATCAATCATCAGATATTTGATACTAGGGCGAGAGTCACTCTTGAATGCTCTCTCAGATGGTGTGCTTTTCAACAAGTCATGAATGTAATTAGCCTTTAGCCCCCGAACCTGCTGTGTTTAGGCTAACCTCCTCAAAACTACCTGCATGGTCGTCATTGACACCAGACTGGTCGGCTGAAATGACGCAGAAAGATGGAAATAGATTACGCTTTTTGTAAAAGTAGAAATATTTCATAAAGGACTTGGGAGGAGATACACTAAATGGTGTTTTTTCACTAAGTGAAAATGATTTTGAAACTTTTCACATTTGTATCGCTGACAACAAGTCCCACTTTACAGAGCATTACATTCATGGGTAATTACTGTGTACCTAATATGGATGAATATCTATCTAGTGTAATATGAAACACATCACATTCATAAACAATCATTAAACAGGCTTCACAACCACTAATTTATGTCAAAACAAATCCCTTCCTTAAACACACACTGTGTGTGTGTGTGTGTGTGTGTGTGTGTGTGTGTGTGTGTGTGTGTGTGTGTGTGTGTGTGTGTGTGTGTGTGTGTGTGTGTGTGTGTGTGTGTGTGTGTGTGTGTGTGTGTGTGCATTATCACTCACCAACCACTTTCTTCACATACCCATAAATTAACCCTGTTGGTCTTTTCTCACATTGGAAGTCATTAACTCAAAATGTCTAGCGCTAATATCAGGTGTTACATGTATTACTGTGTATGATGGTGTTTGTCTACAATGCAGTAAGTATGCTTAGGCTTTCTCACTTCTCAACGTGTAGCATTAGACTAATGCAAGGATAAAGTCAGCCAAGAGAATAGTATTTTTTTTGGCATCCAAATTAGCGCAGGCACAAAGGCAGCCTTGGGTTCACTCTCCACTATTCTGCTAATTGGCCCGTTTGGGGAATGGTGCTCTAAAAACTATTCCATCAAGCAATACACTTGCATGATCACTTTCTATTGCTCTTTCTTACATACAGTTGGGCAAAAAAGTATTTAGTCAGCCAACAATTGTGCAAGTTCTCCCACTACACGCAAGATCTCACCCCGTGGGGTCAAAATGATCACAAGAACGGTGAGCAAAAATCCCAGAACCACACGGGGGCACCTAGTGAATGACCTGCAGAGAGCTGGGACCAAAGTAACAAAGCCTACCATCAGCAAGGGCATTGAAGATGAAACGTGGCTGGTTCATTCAGCATGACAATGATCCCAAACACACCGCCCGGGCAACGAAGGAGTGGCTTCGTAAGATGCATTTCAAGGTCCTGGAGTGGCCTAGCCAGTCTCCAGATCTCAACCCCATAGAACATCTTTGGAGGGAGTTGAAAGTCTGTGTTGCCCAGCAACAGCCCCAAAACATCACTGCTCTAGAGGAGATCTGCATGGAGGAATGAGCCAAAATACCAGCAACAGTGTGTGAAAAACTTGTGAAGACTTACAGAAAACGTTTGACCTCTGTCATTGCCAACAAAGGGTATATAACAAAGTATTGAGAAACTTTTGTTATTGACCAAATACTTATTTTCCACCATCATTTGCAAATAAATTCATTCAAAATCCTACAATGTGATTTTTCTCATTTTGTCTGTCATAGTTGAAGTGTACCTATGATGAGAATTACAGGCCTCTCTCATCTTTTCAAGTGGGAGAACTTGCACAATTGGTGGCTGACTAAATACGTTTTTGCCCCACTGTACACATAGCCACACACACTGACTGTCCTCAATATGCATGCATACAACCACCCATCAAGTTCCTTGTTCTCCACATGTACTCTGCACACCAGCATTTACAGGCATCCTCACAGACCACATTGTCCTCAAATACCCCAACAAAGCTTTATCTCTCTGACATGCACACACACACACACTGTATGTTCTTGCCTGGCTACCCAGACTCGGCCAAACGTTACACCAGGCCCACAAATGTTAGTTTCCTCTCCTGAATGAGTCTTGATCGGAGTCCCTCCCCGACCCTTCACCGAATGCGAACACATTTGGGGAAGTATGATTGGTCCAGAAACCGAAGGGTTGGGCCAGAGCTAGAACACATTTGGGTAAAGCGGTGGTTTGAAAATTCATCATTGGCTTTGATACTCTGATTTGTTAGAGACGATCAAATCACTGATGACTTTATTTTGTACAATGCCCCCCATGCCCCTCGTCACCACAAATGACTTCAATCATGGCAGTCTCAGACTAAAGTATGTAGTGAATGACAGAGCAGAGGAAGAATTTAGTGTGAGTCATCACTCATCAGGCTACATTTGTTCAAGGGTTAAGAGGGATTTAAGGCACGAACACACACACATGCACACACACACACACATACAGACAAACAAGGCCAACTTCCTTATATGCTTCCATGTGCACTCAGATGGTTATGTACTCACTGCCTGTTTACAGAACAACCTATTTAGCATAAAAGTATTGTTTACATGTAGCTAATGGTGTCCTCATAATACCTCACCCTTGCTGCGAGAGAAACATAATATTTATGGATGAGCGAGCATTCGAGTTTGTATGAGTGGGGGAATGTGTCCTTGGTTTGAACACTACACTGCAATGGGAAACTGTAAATGATAAGATTTTTCTTTGTATTATTAACAGTAAAATACTTGTTTTACAGCATCATACTGTAAATGATGGTGCATTGTGGCAAAATGTTGTATGTGGGCAAATAATGACTATTTTGAATCACACTGTAATTCAACCCCGCAGAAAACAGTATTGTACCATATCTTTAGAGCGGCAAAAAACATTTGACCACCAGTGGGTGCATGGTATTGTTGTTTCTGTCTCATTAACATATTTTGAGGTGTGCCTTGTAAGAGGTTATATTTTTGCACCTGTGAGTGAGAATGCTTTACCAATTTAACTCCTATGAGGTTAAAGTGCCCTATCAATGTAAAATGCATAGGGGACAGATTGGAGCGGCAGCCAATCTCAAACCTTAAACTGTTGAGCATTTTACCATATCCTTTTGGTCTGTTTTGCCCTGTAGTCACTGCCAGTTTGGAAGCCTTTTGTTAAGGTGTCTAGAAGTTCAAGTGATATAAAACACCAAATATTAATTAATATGCTGTAATGTTTGTAAACACTTTATCTAGCAGGCAACCTGCTTGCACCAATCCCATGTAATACAGTAAAATACAGTGAAATACAAAACACGGCCCCTCTACTTGTTCGGGCGGCGTTCGGCGCTCGACGTCACCGGCTTTCTAGCCATCGCTGCGACATTTTTCTATTATCCATTTGCTTTGTCTTGTTCCATTCACAAATGTTATGCATTCCCCAATCACACTAGATGTATTTATTCCTCGGTTCCATCTCATGTCTTTGTGTGAAATGATTTGTGTGTTACGTGTTGTACGCACTAGGCTAAGCTATTTTCCGTGTGTTTTCACAAAGCTTATTTGTATTGTTATACATTTATGTTGTGTGACTATTGTGAGCGCTATACACTTTGCCTTGTTGGCTGGAGGAGGTTTTATATCTGTATATCTCTCCTGCCGTAATAAAGTGTGCGCCTGTTCACAATTCTCTGCTCTCCTGCACCTGACTTTACCTCAGGTACGCACATGCCTGACAACTCTCTTCAACGAATTGAACTAATCCATTAACATTCACGATTACGGTAGCATTTACTCTTCTTTTTTTTTTAAACAATAAAATTATACAGTATATTTTACACTTTTATTGTGGGTCATTACACAGTATTTGCTTTGATACTGTATTTATTACAGTAGGTGTACTGTAATATGAAATACATCATTTTACTTGCCATCGAGCTGCCTGTAACCCCTTTACAGTGTTGTGTTATTTGTTTGTGAATACCTGACTGTAAAAAACAACCTAGCATGCCATTGGAGGAGACTGATAAATTGGTGTTTAGGCTATTATGTCATAGGTACAGTGTACTATAAAGGCTTCATATATACTATGTTTGAGTGCTTTGTTATTAAGGTCATATCACTTTTAAAGACAGGAAATGCAAATGCTTATTATCTATAAGTCCATTAAATAACTGCAACAAAGTCAAAGCAATTGTGGGTTAACTCAATTATTTGTATTACTTGGTTATCCTTTTATTTGTATGATGGAGTTAAGATCTGTTATCCCACCCAAGCAATGAATAGTAAAAAAGAGAAATGGAACTACAAGCGCCATCACGAGGTCAAAGATGTTTGACTGAATTTTGACACCACATTTGGCCACGAAAACCGTGGCCTGTTTGTGCCATTAGACTAAACCTACAAGCTGGGGCTTCCCAATGCATGGGCTCCAATGTTGTAAAAAGAAGCGGTAAAAATAACAGTGCCTTTGTGTCCAACATTACTGGGTCGACGCTGTGTATCACGCTATGATAATAATATTTAGGTATTTTGGCATGCTGTGGGACAGGCAACTCAGTGAAGGAGTCCACATTATTTCAAAGCAGAGCAATAGTATTATCCCCTGCTGGACGAATCGATTTATCCAACCTTTTTTAAATGCTAGTGACCAATTACATTGCAAGTGCATCTATTCTAAACCTGCACGGTTCAGCTGTAAATAAAGCCGAATCCCGCTCATTACTAGGCCAAGCATTAAACAGAGACTGACCATTCCCGTCAGTTTAAAGTCTAGTTTTTATGTACATTTGGTTGAGCTGTCAACTAACCTAAATTTCACGTGAAATCAAGAAACCATTTCAACATGTCATTGGATTTAGGTAAAACATTGGTTGAAAAAAATACTAAATATCCTTACGTTTATATGTTTCTGCAATTCCAATCAGTTTTCCAGACTGATTCAACGTCTTCATATATATTTAGGGGGTTAAAATGACATGAAACAAGGTTGATCCAACCAGTTTTTGCCCAGTAGTTTGTGTCGGAAAGAAACCACAAGCCTTTCTCTAGCTCTATCTCGCTCTCGCTCTCTCTCTCTCCTCCAATCAGCGTTGTATAATTACCGAGACCCACTCCCCCTCTTTCGCATGTAACACCACGTGATCATACCCAGACTTCTAACCTGCTGCTGATGCGCGCAACGCGGATTCCAGATATAGAGAGATGAGGCGAGCGCAACTGACGGACTCACTGAGCGTCTGAACACAACTAGCCGACCACTCATTTAAGCCCGTGGCATTTTTGGATATTACTAGGACGTCGCCGTTTCGAAACCGTGGGATATAAACATTCTTTGTTTCTATTTCTTCCTTCCACCCACACCTTTTTTTATTTGTTATTTTCTATCCTCATGGGTGAACATCGTTCCTCTTCCTGCCCGTCCTCTTACGCTGATTTACCTGGCTAACCCCCCCCCTCCCCCCCAACACTATCCTACACCCTCCATCGCCCCACTCCCCCAACCGCCTTCATATTGTAGCTGCACCACATTGGATCGGGCGGAACCCGTTGATTCATCACTTCATGGGGCTCGCTTTCTTGCACGGAAAATGTCCCTTTCTTTGTCACTGAGCGCCCCTCTGAAACAGCCAACGTCTGGACCGGAGTTGTTGGTGCGTGTCTACCACTTCTGCCCAGCTCGCTTGTGTAGTCGGGGAACGCCGCTGAACTGAGATGGGTCTGTCGGTGGCGGCGGAGCCCCGACGCCCGAAGCAGTGGAGCCGGACAGTGGGAGATTGGGTCTGGATCACCGTTGTTTCGTTTCTCGCTACTTTACCTGTAGAGCAACTTTGCGCTTTCCCGTCTTCCCTGAGCGACTGTCAGACGCCTACCGGCTGGAACTGCTCTGGTGAGAACACCGATAAGTCGGGGGCATTTATTTGGGCTACATTATTATTATATATTTTCTGTCTGTTCCAGGTGTGCACCTTAGTGCGCAGCGCGACTGTAACGGTCGCAATGGTAATAACCTAGTCCGCATGCATATGGGAATTTGGGCTGGAAAGCTAATAAATGATCGAGGACACTATCTGCAAATAGCATCGTTTGTGCTTTAGAGAAAACATTCTTCCAAATTGCCGAGAAGTGAGGTGGTCATCAGCCCTTGAGATCTCGGGAATTTCAGGTTATCCTAAGGTCCCCCTATATTACAATAGTCTATGGTTTTCTCATCGAAAACCTACACATACATTCATTTACAAACAAATGATGCTAATCACCATTTTCTAAAATGGTACAGTGATGCAAATGTACATGAAATGAAATATTTACTTTTCTTGCATTGTTGTTTTGCTTAATTCATTAATTAGCCTAAATTGGCTATTATTATGAACATGTTATTATTATTATTATTATAGGTCTATTGTTATTATTAGTCGCTGTCAATGTTTCATTTCTATTATTTCTCAGCATCGGTTCATTACTTGAGGAATTCAAGTGCCACATTCTAGTTGATATTTAAGACTCCCGAGTCTACAGTAGTCTGAAATCCTCCTAGACATTTATATAAATGTCTACAAGTTTTATTGATTCATGTTATGCTAATAACTAATTAATCTTGTGAGCAATTGGAAATGTGACACCAACAATATTATTTTACCCATCACACACAACTATGCATTTTTCCGCTATAGGCTGCTACAAACCATTTATATTGCCTATTTTACTAGAATATAATATATTATTGTTAGATATTCTATATAAAACATTATGAAAAACTGTTCTTTCCATGACATAGACTGACCAGGTGAGTCCAGGTGAAAGCTATGAATCCTTATTGATGTCACTTGTTAAATCCACTTCAATCAGTGTAGGTGGAGGGGGAAGACAGTTTTAAGAAAAAATTTTAAGCATTGAGACAATTGAGACATGGATTATATATGTCAAATTAAACTTTATTTGCCACATGCGCCGAATACAAGTGTAGACTTTCCCGTGAAATGCTTACTTACAAGCCGTTAACCAACAGTGCAGTTCAAGAAGAAGAAAATATTTACCAAGTAGGCTAAAATAAAAAGTAACACAATAAGAATATAATAATGAGGCTATGTAAGGGGGGCACCGGTACCGAGTCAGGGGTACAGGCTAGTTGAGGTAATCTGTATATGTAGGTGGGGGTGAAGTGACTATGCAAAGGTAACAAACAAACAGCGAGTAGCAGCAGTGTACAAGGGGGGGGGGGGGGGGGGGGGGGGGGGGGTAGAAGCTGTTGAGGATTCCTTTGGTCCTAGACTTGGCCCTCCGGTACCACTTGCCATGTGGTAGCAGAGAAAACAGTCTATAACTTGGGTGACTGAAGTCTCTGACAATTTTATGGGCTTTCCTCTGACACTGCCTAATAAATGGCAGGAATTTGGCCCCAGTGATGTACTGGACCGTTCGCACTACCCTCTGTAGCGCCTTACGGTCAGATGCTGAGTAGGTGCCAGGCGCACAGGTTTGTGTCAAGAACTGCAATGCTGCTGAGATTTTCACGCTCAACAGTTTCCCATGTGTATCAAGAATGGTCCACCACCCAATAGACATCCGTGAAACTAAATATTAGGAAGGTGTTATTAATGTTTTGTACACTCAGTGTATTATATATACAGTACCGGTCAAAAGTTTTAGAACACCTACTCATTAAAGGGTTTTTCTTTATTTTTTACTATTTTCTATACTGTAGAATAATAGTGAAGACCTCAAAACTATAAAATAACACACATGGAATCATGTAGTAACCAAAAAGTGTTTAAATATATTTTATATTTGACATTCTTCAAAGTAGCCACCCTTTGCCTTGATGACAGCTTTGCACACTCTTGGCATTCTCTCAAACATCAACTGGAATGCTTTTCCAACGATCTTGAAGGAGTCCCCACACATGCTGAGCACTTGTTGGCTGCTTTTGCTTCACTCTGCGGTCCAACTCATCCAAAGCCATATCAATTGGGTTGAGGTCGGGTGATTGTGGAGGCCAGGTCATCTGATGCAGCTGGAGGTGTGTTGGGTCATTGTCCTGTTAAAAAAAAAATGATAGTCCCACTAAACTCAAACCAGATGGGTTGGTGTATCGCTGCAGAATACTGTGGTATCCCTGCAGGTTAAGTATGCCTTGAATTTTAAATAAATCACTGACAGTTGGAACGAAAAATTTCAAATTTGATCTCATCAGGCAAAAGGACAGATTTCCACCGGTCTAATGTCCATTGCTCAAGTTTCTTGGCCCAAGCAAGTCTCTCCTTCTTATTGGTGTCCTTTAGTAGTGGTTTCTTTGCAACAATTCGACCATGATGGCCTGATTCACTTAGTCTCCTCTGAACAGTTGATATTGATGTGTCTGTTACTTGAACTCTATAAAGCATTTCTTTGGGCTGGTAACTTAACTTATCCTCTGCAGCAGAGGTAACTCTGGGTCTTCCTTTCCTTTGGCGGTCCTTATGAGAGCCAGTTTCATCATAGCGCTTGATGGATTTTGCGACTGCACTTGAAGAAACTGTCAAAGTTCTTGAAATGTTCCGTATTGACTGACTTTCATGTCTTAAAGTAATGATTGACTGTCGTTTCGCTTTGCTTATTTGAGCAGTTTTTGCCATAATATGGACTTGGTCTTTTACCAAATAGTGCTATCTTCTGTATACCACCCCTACCTACCACACCTACATTGTCACAACACAACTGATTGTCTCAAACGCATTAAGGAAATAAATTCCACAATTTCACTTTTAACAAGGCACGCTTGTTAATTGAAATGCATTCCAGGTGACTACCACATGAAGCTGGTTGGGAGAATGACAAAAGTGTTCAAAGCTGTCATCAAGGCAAAGGTTTGCTACTTGGAAGAATGTCAAATCTAAAATATATTTAGATTTCTTGAACACTTTTTTGTTTTCTACATGTTTCCCTGTGTTATTTAATAGTTTTGATGTCCTCACTATTATTCTACAATGTAGAAAATAGTAAAAAATTAAGAAAAATCTTAGAATAAGTAGGTGTGTCCAAACTTTTGACTGGTTCTGTATCGACACTACCGTTCAAAAGTTTGGGGTCACTTAGACATTACCTGGTTTTTGAAAGTAAAGCACATTTTTTTGTCCATTAAAATAAAATTCATTTGATCAGAAATACAGTGTAGACATTGTTAATGTTGTAAATGACTACTGTAGCTGGAAACTGCAGATTTTTTATGGAATATCTACATAGGCGTGCTGAGGCCCATTATCAGCAACCATCACTCCTGTGTTCCAATGTCATGTTGTGTTAGCTAATCCAAGTTGATCATTTTAAATAGCTAATTGGTCATTAGAAAACCCTTTTGCAATTATGTTAACACAGCTGAAAACTGTTGTTCTGATGAAAGAAGCAATAAAACTGGCCTTCTTTGGACTAGTTGAGTATCTGAAGCATCAGTATGCGAGAAATTGTGAGAAATTGCCAAGAAACTGAAGATCTCGTACAACGTTGTGTACTACTCCCTTCACAGAACATCGCAAACTAGCTCTAACCAGAATAGAAAGAGGAGTGGGAGGCCCCGGTGCACAACTGAGCAAGAGGACAAGTACTTTAGAGTATCTAGTTTGAGAAACAGACACCTCACAAGTCCTCAACTGGCAGCTTAATTAAATAGTACCCACAGAACACCAGTCTAAACTTCAACAGTGAAGAAGGCGACTCTGGGATGCTGGCCTTCTAAGCAGAGTTGCAAAGAAAAAGCCATATCTCAGACTGGCAAAAAAAGAAAATATTAATATGGGCAAAGTAACACAGACACTGGACAGAGGAACTCTGCCTAGAAGGCCAGCATCCCGGAGTCACCTCTTCACTGTTGACGTTGAGACGGGTGTTTTGCGGGTAGTATTTGATGAAGCTGCCAGTTGAGGACATGTCAGGTATCTATCGCAAGTTTACATACACCTTAGCCAAACACATTTAATCTCAGTTTTTCACAATTCCTGACATTTAATCCTCGAAAAAATTCCCTGTCTTAGGTCAGTTAGAATCACCACTTTATTTTAAGAATGTGAAATGTCAAAATAATAGAGAGAATTATTTATTTAATCTTTTATTTCTTTCATCACATTCCCAGTGGGTCAGAAGTAAACAAACACTGAATTAGTATACGGTAGCATTGCCTTTAAATTGTTTAACTTGGGTCAAATGTTTCGGGTACTCTTCCACAAGCTTCCCAAAATAAGTTGGGTGAATTTTGGCCCATTCCTCCTAACAGAGCTGGTGTAACTGAGTCAGGTTTGTAGGCCTCCTTGCTCACACACGCCATTTTGCCACAACTTTGGAAGTATGCTTGGGGTAATTGTCCATTTGGAAGACCCATTTGTAAACAAGCTTTAACTTCCTGATTGATGTCTTGAGATGTTGCTTCAATATATCCTCATAATGTTTCCTACCTCATGATGCCATTTATTTTGTGAAGTGCACCAGTCCCTCCTGCAGCAAAGCACCCCAACAACATGATGCTGCCACCCCAGTGCTTCACTGTTGGGATGGTGTTCCCTTTTTCCGCCAAACATAACCATGGTCATTATGGCCAAACAGTTGTATTTTTGTTTCATCAGGCCAGAGGACATTTCTCCAAAAACGTCAATCTTTGTCCACATGTGCAGTTGCAAATCGTCGTCTGGCTTTTTTTTATGGCAGTTTAGGAGCAGTGGCTTCTTCCTTGCTGAGTAGCCTTTCATGTTATGTCGATATAGGACTTGTTTTACTGTGGATATCGATTCTGTTGTACCTGTTTCCTCCAGCATCTTCACAAGGTCCTTTGCTGTTGTTCTGGGATTGATTTGCACTTTTCGCACCAAAGTACGTTCATCTCTAGGAGATAGAACGCGTCTCCTTCCTGACCTGTGTTACGGCTGCGTGGTCCCATGGTTTATATACTTGCTTACTATTGTTTGTACAGATGAACGTGGTACATTCCTGCATTTGGAAATTGCTCCCGAGGATGAACCAGACTTGTGGAATTCTACACATTTTTTTCAGAGGTCGTGGCTGATTTCTTTTGATTTTCCCATGGTGTCAAGCAAAGACGCACAGAGTTTGAAGGTAGGACTTGAAATACATCCACTGGTACACATCAAATTATGTAAATTAGCCTATCAGAAGCTTCTAAAGCCATGACATAATTTTCTGGAATTTTCCAAGCTGTATAAAGGCACAGTCAACTTAGTGTATATAAACTTCTGACCCACTGGAATTGTGATAAGTGAAGTAATCTGTCTGTAAACAATTGTTGGAAAAATTACTTGTGTCATGTACAAAGTAGATGTCCTAACCGACTTGCTAAAACTATAGTTTGTTAATTAACAAGAAATGTGTGGAGTGGTTGAAAAACTAGTTTTAATGACTCCAACCTAAGAGTATGTAAACTTCCGACTTCAACTGTATGTATAGCATTTTCTTTTTATATCCCACGTGCTGTTCCGTTACCTAGAGTTCTTGAGAATATGAACCTTACCGCTTTTTTATAGCCCAGAGTAAACTTGTTTTCCCTTTTCGGTGCCAAACCGATAAAACCATGGGCGGGAGGCTGTAAAGCATGCCTGCGTGCCTTCCTGCCTTTGTAAATCATCTGACTGCCGACGTAGATTTGTTCTGTCGCATTTCCATGTTTGAAACCTAAAATAGCCTCAACCCCTTTCGCCACATTTGAGAGCTATAAGTAAGTGCAAGCATTAGCCTATATCCACGTATTTTGCACTGTGGAATTATCACTTATTTAGCCTGTAGCCTATATAAAATGCTAAATGATTGTGATGAGAATGAATTATTTTCTTTAATCCATACACTAGGACCTATATTCCCTTTAACTAATTTCCTTCATAAGCAGTAATATGAATATAGGCCTACTTGAGATAAACACTCTCCAAATCCCCATTCCTTTTACCCATCAGGTTGCCTATCACCACACATCAAATTTTAATGGATAAGCAAATAGGCACAGGAATTGTGTTTTTAGCAAGAATGTTCTAAATTACACATTTGAGTGTAAATGCATGCAGAGCATCAACTGAAAACTGTAAACTGAGAGATCTGAATGCTTAAAGCCAACATTCAATATGTGTCCAATGTTGCCAGAGTTACAGGTTGGGATGGTAATCTTGGGATCATATGACTAAAGATGCTATCCTGCATTTTATGTCCCATTTCCTCAGCCAGTGAAGAATGATGGGTTGAATCCCAAATGGCATCCAATTCCCTATGTAGTGCACTACTTTTTTACACTATATAGGGAAGAGGGTGCCATTTGGGACGCATCCCTGGTTTCTAAATTACTGGGCCGCTGTAGGCAATTTGGTCAACGCTCTGTCGTTTATCAACCCCGGTTTGCATCCCTCGGTTCTCTGTAATGGACTTGAGACTTATTTTAGTCTGGATAGGGTTGCCTTTTTTACATCCTGAATGTCTATCTTATTAATGGCTTCCTAGAACTACTTTCACTAGTACTCAACTGTTTTGTTTTGTAGGCTGTAAACTTTGTAACTGTAATGTGATTTATCAATGGAGTCTCTCTCTCGGCTTAGCCAAATTGTCAAATTCAGTGATTGTGTTGGTGAAGATGAATGCGTTGTTGATGATGAAGATTAGGTGTCTCCGCACTCAAACCCACATGATCCTCTTAGGGGGCTTTGTCTGAGCTTTCACCCTCCCAACCCTACCCCTCCCAACCCTACCCCTCCCACACCCATACAATTAGTAAATGAAAATGTAACAAGTGACAAGTACATTATGAACATGAACGGTAATCCTCAATGACGCAAAACACCGAACCCCTAAATAGTAGCTTGACTTAATGGAAGATGTTTTCCTCGTCATGGTCTATTTAAACTGATGATTTAATGAATACATGTTTTCAACACCAAGTCTGTGGCTGATTGGCATTACAGTTAAAATATTTTTATTGCAAAGCTAGAAATGCATTGTATTTTTCATTATAGCCTTCTACAATGAACAAAGGATTGTGTGTCCCTGGTGTGATTAATTCATTGACTGTGCTTGGATAATGTACATGATCAGAGAGAGAATAATTTGGCGAAGATGATGACATCGTATTATTTTGAATTACTGGTTGTATCTGGAAGGCCTGCATGGTGCTTGGATAGGCAGAAGAGATGGAAAGATTAAAGATATTTTGTTTTGTTCATAGTTAGATCCCAAATTATATTGCATCTGAACTGTTACCCTAAAGATGTAAGACACTGTGGAATTAAAAGTGATAAACAAAACTAACTCTGTGAATATGGAGTCATTGGTTTAACAAGTGGTAAAGTTTACAGATATTTACACAAGCTGGTGAGACTCTGTTGATACAGTCAGAGTTTATATTGCACTTTATTAGCAACCACTATTGTAAAAAACATTGAATGTGAGAATCAGTTGCCCAAGCTCAGAGGATAGAGGTGGAAATCATTCTCCTCACAAGTGGCCTACATTTACGTGAATTACAGTGACTTCAGAAAGTATTCATACCCCTTGACTTATTCCACCTTGTGTTGTGTTACCGCCTGAATTCAAAATGTATTAAAATATTTTTTTCTCACCCATCTACACACAATACATCTTCATGACAAAGTGAAAACATATTGAAAATGAAACACAGAAATATGTCATTTAAATTAGAATTCACACACCTAAATCAACACGTTAGAATCACCTTTGGCAGCGATAACAACTGTCTTTCTGTGTAAATCTCTAAGAGTTTTGCACACCTGGATTGTGCAATATTTGCCCATTGTTATTTTATAAATTCTTCAAGCTCTGTCAAATTGGTTGTTGGTCATTGCGAGACAATTATTTTCAAGTCTTGCTATAGATATTCAAGCAGATTTAGGTCAAAACTGTAACTTGGCCACTCAGGAAAATTCACTGTCTTCTTGGTAAGCAACTCCAGTGTAGACGTGGCCTTGCAATTTAGCTTATTGTCGTGATGAAAGGTGAATTAATCTCTAAGTGTCTGGTGGAAAGCAGACCGAACCAGGATTTCCTCTAGGATTTTTCCTGTGCATAGCTCTGTTCTGTTTATATTTTGTTCTGAAAAACTTCACATCCTTATCAATTACAAGCATACCCATAACATGAGCAGCCACCACTATGCTTGAAAATATGGAGAGTTGTACTCGATAATGTGTTATTGGGTTTGCCCCAAACAACACTTTATTCAGGACAAAAAGCTTTGACCCATTTTTTACAATATTACGTTAGTGCCTTGCATACAGGATGTAGGATGTTTTGGAATAGGATGTTTTACAGTGGCTTGTGAAATTATTCACCCCTCTTGGTTGGCATTTTTCCTATTTATTTTGCTTTACAACCTGGAAGTAAAATAGATTATTGGGGGGTTTGTATCATTTGATTTACACAACATGCCAACCACTTTGAAGATGCAAAATATTTTTCTATTGTGAAACACACATAAAAAAACTGAAAACTTCAGTGTGCATAACTATTCACCCCCCAAAAGTCAATATTCTGTAGAGCTACCTTTTTGCAGCAATGACAGCTGCAAGTCTCTTCGGGTATGTCTCTATAAGCCTGGCACATCTAGCCACTGGAATTTTTGCCCATTCTTCAAGGCAAAACTGCTGGTGTACAGCAATATTAAAGTCATACCACAAATTATCAATTGGATTGAAGTCTGGGCTTTGACTAGGCCATTCCAAGATGTTTAAATGTTTCCCCTTAAACTACTCCAGTGTTGCTTTAAGAGTCTGCTTAGGGTCATTGTCCTGCTGGAAGGTGAACCTGCTTTCCAGTCTCAAATCTCTGGAAGACTGAAACAGGATTCCCTCAATATTTTCCCTGTATTTAGTTTCCCAGTCCCTGCCGATGAAAAACATCCCCAAAGCATGATGTTGCGAGGTGTTGGGTTTGCGCCAGACATAGCGTTTTCCTTGATGGCCAAAAAGCTCAATTTTAGTCTAATCTAACCAGAATACCTTCTTCCATATGTTTGGGGAGTCTCCCACATGCCTTTTGGCAAACACCAAATGTGTTTGTTTATTATTTTCTTTAAGCAATGCCTTTTTTCTGCGTGCTCTTCCGTAAAAACCAGGTCTGTGGAGTGTACGGCTTAAAGTGTTCCTATGGACTTGCCATAACAAAGGGGTTGTTTTCATTGTGTTATTAATTTGTAACATAAAAAAAATAATCTACTTTGACATTATGTGGTATTGTGTGTAGGGCTGTCACGGCCATCGGAAGAAGTGGACCAAGGTACAGCGTGGTGAACGTACATTTTCTTTATTATAGTAAATGTCGTCAGCAAAACAAGAAACAAGGAAACGACGAAACACCTGTGACGCTTACAGGGCTATAGTGCCACTAACAACAGTCACGTACCCACACTGAAGGAGGGAAAAAGGGCTACCTAAGTATGATTCCCAATCAGAGACAACAATAGACAGCTGTCCCTGATTGAGAACCATACCCGGCCAAAACATAGAATTAAAGAATCATAGAAACAAAACATAGAATGCCCACCCAAATCACACCCCGACCAAACCAAAATAGAGACATAAAAAGGCTCTCCCAGGTCAGGGTGTGACAAGGGCAGTGATACAAAAATATACATTTAATACATTTTAAATGTAGGTTGTGACTAGAGGTTGGCCGATTAATCGGAATGGGCGATTAATAAATCCTGTTAAGTCTACCCCCTCCTATTTCGAACATTTTGTTAAAAATCGCGCAACATTTCAGTGTCCTGCTACTCATGCCAGGAATATAGTATATGCATATGATTAGTATGTGTGGATAGAAAACACTCTGAAGTTTCTAAAACTGAATCACGGCTGTGACTATAACAGAGCGTGTGTTTCATCGAAAAGCGCAAGAAAAACTGGTCACTGAAAACTGAAAACAATATCCATGCGCCACTTGCATGTATTGTTTAAGGGGCACCAAATTAAATAGGGCAGAGATTGCAATTCCTACAGCTTCCACACGATGTAGCCAAAAACGTAATTTTCATTGACAAAAATCCTTTGTGTCATGACAAATAGATCCTTCATTCCGTCCAGCATGCAGCAATTGATTTTGGAAGAGAGAAAAAGGGACATTGTTTTCTTGAGTAGCTGCTATTGAATACAGATCACCCAGTGATCAATTTGATCGCTTATTAACGTTTACAAATACCTAAAGTTGGGTTACAAAAGTAGGTTGAAGTGTTTTGTCAAAGAATATAGGCAACTTATATAATTTTTAAAAATGACGTTGCGTGTTGGAAGAGAGCTTTTTTCCTGAACCAAACAAGCTATACAAATGGATATTTTGGGCATACATGGACGGATTTAATCGGGAAAAATACCCAATTGTGATGTTTATGGAACATATAGGAGTGCCAACAAAGAATATCATCAAAGGTAATGAATGTTTTATATTTTATTTCTGCGTTTTGTGTAGCGCCGGCTACGCTAATTCTTTTGTTTACGTCCCCTTCAGGTGTTGCATGCTATCAGATAATAGCTTCTCATGCTTTCGCCGAAAAGCATTTTAAAAATCTGACTTGTTGGCTAGATTCACAACGAGTGTAGCTTTAATTCAATACCCTGCATGTGTGTTTTAATGAACGTTTAAGTTTTAACGAGTACATTTAGCATTTAGCGTTGCGCATTTGCATTTCCAGGTGCCTAGTTGAGACGTCTGCGTCTCAAGTAGGATCAACAGGTTTTAAATTAAGGCCGATTTCAAGTTTTCAAAACAATCGGTAAACGGTATTTTTGGACACCGATTATGGACGATTACATTGCACTCCACGAGGAGACTACGTGGCAGGCTGAATACCTGTTATGCGAGTGCAGCATGGAGCCAAGGTAAGGTGCTACCTAGCATTTACCGTATCTTATAAAAAACAATCAATCTTAACATAATAACTAGTTAACTACACATGGTTAATGATAGTACTAGTTTATCTAGCTCGTCCTGCGTTACATATAATCGATGTGGTGCCTGTTAATTTATCATTGAATCATAGCCTACTTTGCCAAATGGTTATTTAACAAGCGCATTTGCGAAAAATCACTGTCGTTGCACCCATATGTACCTAACCATCAACGCCTTTCTTAAAATCAATACACATGTATATATTTTTAAACTTGCATATTTAGTTAATATTGCCTGCTAACATGAATTTATTTTAACTTGGGAAATTGTGTCACTTCTCTTGCATTCTGTGCAACAGAGTCAGGCTATATGCAGCAGTTTGGGCCGCCTGGCTCGTTGCGAACTGTGTGAAGACCATCTTCGCCAAACGGGGGATGACTTATCAAAAGCGCATTTGCGAAAAAAGCACAATCGTTGCATGAATGTACCTAACCATAAACATCAATGCCTTTCTTAAAATCAACACACAGAAGTATATATTTTTTAAACCGTTATATTTAGTTAATAAAAGAAATCCAGGTTAGCAGGCAATATTAAACTAGGGAAATTGTGTCACTTCTCTTGCGTTCATTGCAGGCAGAGTCAGGGTATATGCAACAGTCTGGCTCGTTGCAAACTAATTTGCCAAAATGTTATGTAATTATGACATAACATTGAAGGTTGTGCAATGTAACGGGAATATTTAGATTTATGGATGCCACCCGTTAGATAAATTACAGAACGGTATTTCACTGAAAGAATAAACGTTTTGTTTTCGAAATGATAGTTTCCGGATTTTACCATATTAATGACATAAGGCTCGTATTTCTATGTTATAATTAAGTCTATGATTTGATATTTGATAGAGCAGTCTGACTGAGCGGTGGTAGGCAGCAGCAGGCTTGTAAGCATTCATTCAAACAGCACTTTCGTGGGTTTGCCAGCAGCTCTTCGCTGTGCTTCAAGCATTGAGCTGTTTATGACTTCAAGCCTATAACTCCCGAGATTTTGACTGGTGTAACCAATGTGAAATGGCTAGCTAGTTAGCGGGGTGCGCGCTGATAGCGTTTCAATCGGTGACGTCACTCGCTCTGAGACCTTGAAGTAGTTGTTCCCCTTGCTCTGCAAGGGCTGCATATAGAGCGATGGGTAACGATGCTTCGAAGGTGGCTGTTGTCGATGTGTTCCTGGTTCGAGCCCAGGTAGGGGTGAGGAGAGGAACGGAAGCTATACTGTTACACTGGCAATACTAAAGTGCCTATAAGAACATACAATAGTAAATGGTATATGAAATACAAAATGCTATAGAGAGAAATAGTCCTATAATAACTACAACCTAAAACTTCTTAACTGGGAATATTGAAGACTTGTTAAAAGGAACCACCAGCTTTCATGTGTTCTCATGTTCTGAGCAAGGAACTTAAACGTTAGCTTTATTACATGGCACATATTGCACTTTTACTTCTCCAATACTTTGTTTTTGCATTATTTAAACCAAATTGAACATGTTTCATTATTTTATTTGAGGCTAAATTGATTTTATTGATCTATTACATTAAGTTGAAATAAAAGTGTACGTTCAGTATTGTTGTAATTGTCATCATTACAAAAAATAGAAATCGGACGATTTTATCGGTATCTGCTTTTTTTGGTCCTCCAAAAATCGGTATCGCCGTTGAAAAATCATAATCGGTCGACCTCTAGCTGTAACGTACCAAAATGTGGAAAAAGTCTAGGGCTGTGAATTCTTCCGGGAAGAGTCAGCCCCAATAACATCTAATCGAAACAGGGTAATACATTGCTAGGCCTTATGCCGACTGCCTGCCTCCCGCAACCTTTCAAATAGGGCTTTTTAGATGTATTACCAACCATGGATTTAACTACTGGCCGTGACCTGATTTCCCCTTTTGTTTAGACAATAGATTAGAAAGAGTGCTATTGAACACATAAATCCCCTGATCTTTGCAATGCTTATTCCCACTAACAAGCAATAGTTATAGTCCTTTTACATTTTTACCAACACATGGCTTGAAAACAAGGAAAGTGCTATAGAACGATCTGGCTCAATCTGACAGATGCATTGGACTGTGTAGAAATTGCTTTGGGTTGCATAAGTGCTTCGCTTGCCATCTTAATCGTTGGCATATAAACATCACCTCCTTTTGCATATTTGATGTTTGCCAGCTTGTTTTGGTTAATTATTAATTCACTGTAATATCCTCCTGTAACAGTGGGTGGGGCATGGGAAGTACAAATAGTCTTGGCCTCTGGCATATTTTGCAGTTGAGGGCATATTTGGCCTGGAGCAATGAGGTTTATGAGTAGGTACCACTTGGCTTACAAGTCCTGTGCATGAAGTGATCTACCACATCTTCAAACCAGGTCTGATATAATTTCATATTATTCTGTACGTATATCCGAGATAATCCATTTAGTATATTATGTTCTGTTTAGTATGGTTACATAAAACAGATTAAGGCAATCAGAAAGGAGGGTGGTTAGTTGGGGTGGATGGGTAGGCATATAACGCGAATGTCTATTAACCCAAGGGTTGTGAGTTTGAATCTCATCACAGACAAATTTAGCATTTTAGCTAATTAGCAAATGTTCAACTACGTAGCATGTTAGCTTCCCCTTCCCCTAACTGTAACCCTTTTAGCTAACACTAACATTAACCATTTTTGCTAAACCGTCCCCTAACCTTAACCCTTTAACCTTACTACTAAACAACCCTAACCTTTAACCCCTAAACCCTAGTCTAGCTAACGTTAGCCACCTACAGTGGTTCTTCCTTTAGAAGTTACGAGCTTATGGCGCTACCATTTGTGGTAGTTGGTGGCATTCTGACATTGCACCAAACTATCACAAAGGGGAGTTAGAACGCTGATCTATTGGTAGTCTAAATTGTTGCAATTAATGGAGGCGTTTTCAGTCTGAGAGTCTCTCCTCTGGTACAAGATTCCTGCATCAGGCAACAACAACAAAAACTGTTGGTGGTCCTGGAGTTAAGAGAGAACTTAGGTAAATACAATGTGGGAATTTCACTTGACATGTGGGGCTTTGGTTTATCTCCCTCTAAAAACAGAAGTATAATAACAAACTGGTTTTATTTACAAATTAGTAAGAATGTCTCACCCCATGTTCAAGAATGGCCTTTCCCCTTTATTCAGATTACAATTTCTGACCTTCGGTTATTTGAAAGAAAATAATCTCCAAAATATTGTTATTTTTTAAACAAGCCAAAGAAAGTTGGTTTCAATTTCAGTAAAAAAAACGTGTCTGTAGGCCCTGCATTAAAGACCTAAATTGGTTAGGGAAAATTGTGATGAATAAAAATATATACCACCGTCTCTTGCACATGTTATTTTCCTTTAATAATGCATCCTTATTTATAAAGTTATTATTATTACTATTATTATTGTTAACCCTGCATTATAATTATACAGTGCCTTGCGAAAGTATTCGGCCCCCTTGAACTTTGCGACCTTTTGCCACATTTCAGGCTTCAAACATAAAGATATAAAACTGTATTTTTTTGTGAAGAATCAACAACAAGTGGGACACAATCATGAAGTGGAACGACATTTATTGGATATTTCAAACTTTTTTAACAAATCAAAAACTGAAAAATTGGGCGTTACCCACTACCATGGGTAAAACCTTGCTGAGATGATCAATGCATTTGTTGCATTGTTGTATCATTAGTTTCTTGCTTTTAGGCTTGGGAGAGTTACGGATACATTTTTCACAATAAAATATGCTAATGAAGGCAACAAATTGTTGCTTACTGGAACACCCAAAGTCATCCAATTGTTATCCTAGGATTTGAAGTAATAGCCTACCTGCGTGTGGTCAACTATTTCAGCACTGTTTTGCACTGCTCTGAGACAATCATGGGGACTAGTCTTGATAAATCAATTAGATTTTTATTTTCACTGAATCTCCGTTTGGATATTGGTTAGCTTACAATTAGGGTGAGGAAATGTTATGATTATTTTGCTCTTAGTAGCCTATTCCCGACCGGTCACATTGTACAGAGCCATATTTTCCTGACGGAAATCCTGAGGGTTTCGTTTTCCGTTTTTTCTAGGAATAGAAAAACCATAATATTAATCAAATGAATTTAGCTATATTTCTTAAAATAAATCCCATATGCTCTAACAAAAAAAGGTTTTAAATGATCTAGTACAGCCAATATTAACAACTGTCAAATGCTTCTCAAGAGGGCCTCTGGTGGTCACACTAGCACTAACTAGCATTCATGGCAACAATGGCTGACACTTAAATAATGTGCCATAGAATTCTGCACCAGCCCGCAAGGTGTGCTGCAGTATGTCACAACTTTTAATGGAAGAACCACTCTAGCCACCTAGCTAGAATACATAACATATCATACATTTTTTGAAATTCGTAACATATTGTACATTTAGAAAATGTGTAATATGTTGTACATTTTTCAAATTCTGAATATATAATACAAATTGTAATTATTAACGAAACGGGTGATGGACATCACCAAATGAATACATAACACAACCCATAACATACCGTAAAAGGTGGCGCTACAAAGTATTAACTTAAGGGGGCTGAATCATTTTGCACGCCCAATTTTTCAGTTTTTGATATGTTAAAAAAGTTTGAAATATCCAATAAATGTCGTTCCACTTCATGATTGTGTCCCACTTGTTGTTGATTCTTCACAAAAAAATACAGTTTTATATCTTTATGTTTGAAGCCTGAAATGTGGCAAAAGGTCGCAAAGTTCAAGGGGGGCGAATACTTTCGCAAGGCACTGTATTTTTTACAGGTAACCATATTCTTTCTGAAATTAGATTTGTTTCTGGAGTGTTTTTGGCAGTTAGCAAATGTTATTTACTAGCAACTCACAGATTCCTACACTGTTCCTGAAGGCCAGTAGTGTAACACAGGGTCAAAAATGCTGATCAACAACGAGAACTGTTACTGCTATCTGAAATTCCAGGCTGGACCAACTCATAAATGTTTGCCGAGGACACAGTCTTGTTAAGTTCTGATTTTTCAGCTTTTAAGCATGAGAATCAAAACACAGCGAGTTGTGAGATTCAGTGGTGTAGTGGAGGGTATACACAGCTTACACACTTTTTGGGGGGGCATTGCATATACTCAACTCTTAATCCCCACGATACATATCAAAATAGGCTAGTGTGGTGAAGGATATGCCATATTAATTAATAAGGCTGATTACACAGATCAGAATGTTTAGCTTAAAATCTTGATACACTGTTATTTCTTCACATTTTAAGCACAGCAATGTTCACACAGTGGTAGGCCTATGTACAAATGTTCCAAATTGCAATTTGTGGGAAAACACAGTTCTAAAATGCACAAGCACATAGGAACAGTTTCTTGGACGGAGATGGAAATATCTGTAAGAAATTTAGAAATTGGAAAGATCTAAAGATGCAAGAGGTATCATGGGTTGCTAATATGACTATGATAATGCTGTTATTCGAAAATGAAAGAAAGTTGATTTGAAAACCTATAGAACAGGAGAGTAAATATGAGGAAGTCTTCATGTTTCTATTATAAGATTTTTGCTATGAGCTACTTTGAAGCAAGGTAAGACATGCCTCTTAATATTAAGTAAAACGTCCAGGTTTCAAACAATTAAGGAACAGGAAAATATATAGCGATGTTAAGGATAGGCCTAACCATCTTCTGTTAGCCTAGTTGGAAAGGCTTTCCCCAAAAAACATATCAGTTAAACATTAACTACACAAAACAAAAATATAAATGCAACTTGTAAAGTGTTGGTCCCATGTTTCATGAGCTGAAAAAAAAGATCCTTGAAATTTGACAAAATTCTTATTTAGGGCACATCTTGTTTACATCCCTGTTATTGAGCATTTATTCTTTACCAAGATAATCCATCCACCTGACATATCAAGAATACGAGTAAACAGCATGATCATTACACAGGTGAACCTTGTGCTGGGAACAATGAAAGGCCACTCTAAAATGTGCAGTTTTGTCACACAACACAATGCTACAGAAGTCTCATGTTTTGAGGGAGCGTGCAATTGGCATGCTGACTGCAGGAATGTCCACCAGAGGTTTTAATGGTAATTTCTCTACCATTATGTCCAATGTCAAATGTCATTTTAGAGAATTTGGCAGTAAGTCCAACCAGCCTCACAACTCCAGACCACGTGTAAACATGCCTGACTGCAGTTTGGCGGCATAACCGACTTCAGTGGGTAAATGCTCACCTTTGATGGCTACTGGCATGCTGGTGAAGTGTGCTCTTCACGGATGAATCCCGGTTTCAGGATGGCAGACAGCGTTGTATGGCATCATGTGGGCAAGAGGTTTTCTGATATCAATGGTGGCGCTGGGGTTATGGTATGGGCAGGCATAATCTACGGAAAACAAACACAATTGCATTTTATCAATGACAATTTGAATGTGCAGAGATACCACGACGAGATCCTGAGGCCCATTGTCGTGCCATTCATCCGCCGCTATCACCTAATGTTTCAGCTTAATTATACACAGTCCCATGTCTCAAGGTTCTGCTGGAAATGTCCCAGTTATTCCATGCCTTGCAAACTCACCAGACATGTCACCCATTGAGCATGTTTCGAATTCTCTGGATCGACTTGTAAATCAGCATGTTCCAGTTCCAGCCAATATCCAGCAACTTCGCACAGCCATTGAAGAGGAGACGGACAACATTCTACAGGCAACAGCCTGATCAACTCTATGCGAAGGAGATGTGTCGCACTGCATGAGGCAAATGGTGGTCACACCAGATTATGACTGTTTTTTTAAGGTATCTGTGACCAACAGAGGCATATATTTATTCACAGTCATGTGAAATCC
Organism: Oncorhynchus mykiss; assembly: GCF_013265735.2. Lineage (NCBI taxonomy): Eukaryota > Metazoa > Chordata > Actinopteri > Salmoniformes > Salmonidae > Oncorhynchus > Oncorhynchus mykiss. The sequence continues at coordinate 41,573,019 of NC_048567.1, forward strand.
ATAGATTAGGGTCTAATGAATTGATTTCAATTGACTGATATGAACTGTAACTCAGTAAAATCTTTGAAATTGCTGCATGTTGCATTTATATTTTTGTTCAGTGTAGCTAAAAAGTAACCCATACCTACCTGGCAGTATGATATGATTATTTGCTTCAATCCAATGGCCATATGTTTTGCAAACTCCATCTCATGTGCTAACCAAACAGTGCTAGGTGCCTGCCCCAGTTGAATTAAAGGGTAACCAGGGTTGGGAGGTTACTTTCTAAATGTAATCCATTACAGTTACCTGTACAAAATTGTAATCAGTAATGTAACTTTTGGTTTATCCAATCTCAGGAGCTTAATCTGATTACATTCCATTACTTTTAGATTACTTTCCCATTTAGAGGCATTAGAAGAAGACCAACATGTATAATACCAATTGAACAACATCGATTGCAGGACAAATCAATGTTACAGTTTACATAGCTGGACATACATGGATGTTACATTTTACTTTATGGGTTGGTTATGTAGACTTCTTCTAACCCTTCGCTTTCTACTACATAATGTAAATATATAATTTGATCGCATTACCATAAAACCCAAAGTCTATCAGAATTCCAGTCATTCCAATAAATGTTATACCCCTTGATCTTCAAGAATAGGACATGGAAATATGGAAGTACAGATGAGCCAAATTGTTTTACCTGAGCATAACCTCAAAACTAAGGACTTATTAGCCAGCCCTGCTGAATTTACTATAGGCCTATTGTTTACCTTTTTGTTGGTGACACTTTGATATATTGATAATATGCAGCTGTTTAAAGGGCAAATCCAAAGATGAAACCATATCAAAACAGTCGCCCTGCCTCTGTTTTGGTAAACACTGAGTGATGGGCCTGGAGAAATGTAACCACTCAGATGAATAGACAGAGCTATGGATGCAAGGACTGACAATCCATACTGTGAAAAAGATTGTTTTAAACATGTTATGAGGCTACATAGTGTTTGTTTACATTTAAAATGTTTACAAACATTGGAGTGAAACAAGCTTATATTTTGGGTTATCATTGAGTGTGACAGTTGAACTAAGCTCATGAGGCATTTATTTATAAGTTATATTCTTTAAGAATCAATGGGTGGCTACCAGTCCACAGTTTAGACACACCAACTCATTCAAGGGTTTTTCTTTATTCTTTACTATTTTTTACATTGTAGAATAATATTGAAGACATCAAAACTATGAAATAACAAATATGGAATCATATAGCAACCAATAAAGTGTTAAACAAATCAACATCTATTTGATATTTTAGATTCTTCAAAGTAGCCACCCTTTGCCTTGATGACAACTTTGCACACTCTTGGCATTCTCTTAACCAGCTTCACTTGGATTGCTTTTCCAAAAGTCTTGAAGGAGTTCCCACATATGCTGAGCACTTGTTGGGTGCTTTTCCTTCACTCTGCAGTCCAACTCATCAAAAACCATCTCAATTGCGTTGAGGTTGGGTGATTGTGGAGGCTAGGTCATCTGATTAAGCACTCCATCACTCTCCTTCTTGATCAAATAGCCCGTAAACATCCTGGAAGTGTGTTGGGTCATTGTCATGTTGAAAAGTAAATGATAGACCCACTAAGCACAAACCAAATGGGCTGAACGTTGTGGTATCCATGCTGGTTAAATGTGCCTTGAATTCTAAATAAGTCACCGACAGTGTCACCAGAAAAGCACCCCCACACCATCACACCTCCTCCACGCTTCACGGTGGGAATCACACATGCAAAGATCATCCGTTCAACTGCTTTGCGTCTCACAAAAACACAGCGGTTGGAACCAAAAATCTCAAATTTGGACTCATCAGACCAAAGGACAAATCACTATTATTCTAAAATGTAGAAAATGGAACAATGAAGAAAAACCTGGAATGAGTAGGAGTTATCAAAATGTTGACTGGTACTGTATATATACCGTTGAAGTCAGAAGTTTACATACACTTAAGTTGGATTCATTAAAACTTTATTTTCAACCATTCCACAAATTTCTTGTTAACAAACTATAGTTTTGGCAAGTCGGTTAGGACATCTACTTTGTGCATGACACAATAAATTTTTCCTAAAAATGGTTTACATACAGATAATTTCACGTATGATTCACTGTATCACAATTCCAGTGGGTCAGAAGTTTACATACACTAAGCTGACTGTGCCTTTAAACATCTTGGAAAATTCCAGAAAATTATGACATGGCTTTAGAAGCTTCTGGTGGGCTAATTTACATAATTTGAGTCAATTGGAGGTTTCCCTGTGAATGTATTTCAAGGCCTACCTTCAAACTCAGTGCCTATTTGCTTAACATCATGGGGAAATCAAAACAAGTCAGCCAACACCTCAGAAAAAAATGGAATACTTCCACAAGTCTGGTTCATTCTTGGGAGCAATTTCCAAACACTTGAAGGTACCACATTCATCGGTACAAACAATAGTACGCAAGTATAAACACCATGGGACCACGCAGCCGTCATACCGCTCAGGAAGGAGAGGCATTCTGTCTTCTAGAGATGAACACACTTTGGTGCAAAACGTGCAAATCAAACCCAGAACAACAGCAAAGGACCTTGTGAAGATGCTGGAGGAAACAGGTACAAAAGCATCTATATCCACAGTAAAACGAGTCCTATATCGACATAACCTGAAAGGCCGCTCAGCAAGGAAGAAGCCACTGCTACAAAACCGCCATAAAGTCAGACTACAGATTGCAACTGCACATGAGGACAAAGATCGTACATTTTGGAGAAATGTCCTCTGGTCTGATGTTTGGCCATAATGACCATCATTATGTTTGGAGAAAAAAGGCTTGCAAGCCGAAGAACACCATCCCAACCGTGAAGCACGAGGGTGGCAGCATCATGTTGTAGGGGTGCTTTGCTGTAAGAGGGACTGGTGCACTTCACAAAATAGATGGCATCATGAGGGTGGCAAATTATGTGGATATATTGAAGCAACATCTCAAGATATCAGTCAGGAAGTTAAATCTTGGTCGCAGATGGGCCTTCCAAATGGACAATGACCCCAAGCATACTTCCAACGTTGTGGCAAAATGGCTTATGGACAACAAAGTCAAGGTATTGGAGTGGCCATCACAAATCCCTGACCCCTCAGTCCTATCGAAAATTTGTGGGCAGAACTGAAAATGCGTGTGCGAGCCAGGAGGCCTACAAACCTAACTCCGTTACACCAGCTCTGTCAGGAGGAATGGGCCAAAATTCACCCAACCTATTGTGGGAAGCTTGTGGAAGGCTACCCGAAACGTTTGACCCAAGTTAAACAATTTAAAGGCAATGCTACCAAATACTAGTTGAGTGTATGTAAACTTCTGATCCACTGGGAATGTGATCTAAGAAATAAAAGCTGAAATAAATGATTCTCTCTGCTATTATCCTGACATTTCACATTCTTAAAATAAAGTGGTGATCCTAACTGACCTAAGACAGGGCATTTTTACTAGGATTAAATGTCAGGAATGTTTAAATGTGTTTGGCTAAGGTGTATGTAAACTTCCGACTTCAGATGTATATATTGTTTATTTGTCCAAAAATTAACTTAGCAACTACAGATTGCTCCTTCAAGTCTTTCAAAAGTGTGCAAGTTTGAGCATGTGTCCATTAGGACTATGGATATTATTATTTTTTTTTTTCATCAGCATGAACTAGATTGAGCAATAAAAGCCCCACTTTTATTCCATAGGCTTGGATCTGCACTATGCAGCTGTTGCAAGAGCGCATTTTTCACTGGCTGTCCACTGGTTTAAATGTTTTTAATTAATTGGCAGCTTAACCCTCTTGAATTCAACCATTATTGGGATCAAATTTAGATTTGTTTACAGCCATTCACAACAATTACAATCCGTAAGGCGCAAATAGCTAAATGAGTGAGCAGCAGTGTGATTCACATCAATACGCTATGTAGATATCAATAATAAGTGATATCCGTATCGCCAAACACTATACCACTGCTGTCCTTACCTCCAAGCGTTTATTCAAGTTGGATCATCTTTGAATGCCAACAGCAGTCGCAGCATTGGAAGACATAGCTTGGACTGTAGCCTGCAAAATACTATTCCTGCTCTTTTCCCACAATCCATCAAACACATGTGGTGTGTCATCATAGTGGTCTCTGACTTGTGGTCAGACTCGCTCAGGTGGAACAAACTTCAATTTGAACCTTTTTTTGAATGTTGATTTGAATGTCATTGAGAAAACAGAGAAGTGTCAAAGATTTTTTTCGCAAACATCCTTTCTGAATTTAAAAGTCATCCTCGAAGTAATCATCTAGTTTATCAAAAGTATCTGTAATCTGATTACAATATTTTTGCTGGTAATGTGATGGATTACAGTTACCATTTTTGTGATCCCTTACATGTAAAGGATTACATGTAATCTGTTACTCCCCAACCCAGAGGGTAACTTCACTCGAACATATTTCTAGATTATTCCCAGATGTCAAAAGTGGTCTCCTGATGTGGTTTAAGCATTGTTGTGGACTTAAAACATCACATTTTGTTGGTTTTCTTTGAGTGAAAACCTGAAACAAATTGGGAAAATCTAAACTCTGTGAATTTCTGACTCAGTTGACAGCCTCATTTGTCTTTTTCAATAGACGTCTTGGATTGTGAAAGACCAATATGGGATTTATCATTTTAGGTAATTCAGAGTGTATGTCACTGTTGGTCATATAATTATTCACACAGGGCGCTTTTCCTTCGCTGGGCAGGTCGTTTGGGAAATCTTTGGCAAAATAATCAAATACCCATTTTTTCAGGCACCATTACACCACGGATGAGATTCATTGTCAAAACACATGTTTTTATCCACTCTTGCCACTGTTCTTTCAGCATACACACACAGTACTGGTTACATTAAATCTAGAATTGGCTTCCTATTTTGCTACAAAGCCTCGTTCACTCATGCTGTCAAACATACCCTCGTAAAACTGACTATCCTACCGATCCTTGACTTCGGTGATGTCATTTACAAAATAGCCTTCAACACTCTACTCAGCACATTTGATGCAGGCTATCACAGTGCCATTCGTTTTGTCACCAAAGCCCCATATACTACCCACCACTGCGACCTGTATGCTCTGCGCTCTTGTCAGATTCAACAGAAGATCTCTTTGTTTCTTGGGACCTAGAACAAGCATCTCTGTTTTGTCCAAGTTTAAAAGTAGAACGTTTGCAGCCATCCACTTCCTTATGTCTGAAACACAGTCTTCTAGCGAGGGCAATTTTGGGGCTTCACCATGTTTCATTGAAATGTACTGCTGTGTGTCACCCGCATAGCAGTGAAAGTTAACATTATGTTTTCGAATGAGGTAAAATATATAGTGAAATATATAGTGAAAACAATAGTGGTCCTAAATCGGAACCTTCAGGAACGTCGAAATGTACAGTTGATATGTCAGAGGACAAACCATTCAAAGAGACAAACTGATATCTTTCCGACAGATAAGATCTAAACCAGGCCAGAACCTGTCCGTGTAGACCAATTTGGGTTTCCAATCTCTCCAAAAGAATGTGGTGATCGATGGTATCAAAAGCAGCACTAAGGTCTAGGAACACGAGGACAGATGCAGAGCCCCGGACTGATGCCATTAAAAGGTAATTTACCACCTTCACAAGTGCAGTCTCAGTGCTGAGTGTCTCTCTTGATCCTAGTTCCTGGCAGAGTTGTGCACGGTTCTGACTTTCCAAGCTAGTCGGAAGATTTCCAGTTTGGTGTGGCGCCATTTCCGTTCCAATTTTCTGAAAGCTTGCTTCAGAGCTCGGGTATTTTCTGTATACCAGGGAGCTAGTTTAGGAAAAATATAACTTTGTAAACTGAGGTTTTCCTTGGTGCCCCTACTACCTAGTTAATTACATTTACATGATTAGTTTAATCATGTAATAATAATTACAGAGAACTGATTTAATAACATAAGTCTTCACTTCAATGATGCCAAAGACATGGCACTCGCTAGCTACTTCCAGACACAAATGAGGCAGCTCACTCTAACCATTTTACTCACCCTAGCAGAGCTGGTTAGGCTGTTTTATGTTATCCAGTGTGTTGGTGACTGCAACTGTGCTGCTGGCAACAATTTAATTACTATTTTTTGCCAAAGTTTAGGTGTTGAGCGTTCGTAAATTCATCAGTTATTCTGTGCTGTGGCATACTCAAACGAGTGCTCTGAAGTCAGATTAGCTAGCCAGAGTGGATGTACAAGCTACATCTATTGACAGTTGTCACGGTGACATCATGAACATTCTATTGATATGGTTACTTGCATAGTGAAGTCTTTTGTTTAGACATGTAGCTAGCTAGCTAGCTAAACAATGAACCATAATCCCAACTCATAATGTTACTACCCTGCATGAATCTGCAGTTACCTAACCAACCAGGTTCCATGTTAGTTAGCTTACATTAGGCTATAACTAGAAATGCAAATGGCTCTGAGAACAAATAATATTACTACACAGATCATACAAAATACATTACATAGCGAGCTAGCTAGCTAACAGTACACTTTAACCTGAAATGAAAACTACTTTCTGACAAAATTAGAAACGTGTGATATCTGAAAATGTATTGAGCTAGACCATATACATGGATGGACGCTTCTCCCTCTCTTTCACAGATGCCCTGGTTGCCTTAGTTTGAAAATCAAATCCGGAGACAGTTGTTTCATACCACAGCCTTCTGTGTGTTCTCTTTTTGACTCCATCCACATTTTCTCCACCTCCTTATCTATCATACACTAATTCCACCTTGCATTCCACTGATTTCAAAACTCGGTCCTGCAGAAAATGGAGAGCATTTTCGGTCCTGCAGTTCTACTACGTGATATATTTTTAAAAAAAAGCTGCATTAGAAAGAATTTCCTACTCATACTCACCAGGCCATGTTATAGACAGAAGTATGCTACATGGCAGACCAAACCGAACTCACCTCTCGGCATGTTCAGCCCACCCATTATCTCAGTCAATCATGGATAGCAGGAAGGTTCCTTACTTTTTCTGTGGCTAAACCAACTAGGCTCGTAATTTAACAATTTTATTTGTATTTACAGATAGCATACACCTTTGTTATTGAGGCACATGAAAGTTCACATGTTTCAGAAGACATTTCTGCCAAAAAAGACATTTTGATTAAAAAAAAAGGTTAGGTTCAAATCTCTCTCCTGTGAAGTAGTGATGCGCAACATATACCTAGTTTCCTGAAATGAGTCACATTTTTTAAGAATACTTTGCTGAAGTGACTTGTCAGTGAATAAAACTGGTTTATGTGACTATGTAGGCTAATGTTATTGTGCTGGGAACATGTGAACATCTTTCCTCTTTTTCTTTCCAAGAAGGGAATTAGCAGGTAGCATGCCATCCCTCTCCAATGCGAGTGTCACCAATTTGTCAGCCCCTAGCCACTTCTCCATGACACCTCATAGTGCCCTATTCTCATTAATATTTCAGTCCAGCAGCCAAATAATCTTATCTAACATATGGAATTGTTTTAAGATTGTCATTCAGCTATTTGATTTTCAATTGTAATTTATTAGATTATTTTTTTTACATTTGATGAAACATTGAATTTGGCCTTACTGCAATTAGTCATTTTAAATGCAATGAATAACATATTCATACATGGGATGATAAGCTCAGAGAATTATTATACATTTGAAGCCATATTTAACAAAATAAATTGTCACTACAGTACTTCCATTCGATTGGATGTGGTACCAAACCCAAAGGAAGGACATGCCTAGTTCCCTATTAATGCAGTTTTTATTTATTATAATAAGGATAACCATTCTCCTCATCCTTTCTGGGGGAGCCTCCACTTCAATCTACCTAACTTTGTTTTCGTCTCAAATGACACCCGTTTCCCTATATTAGTGCACTACTTTTGACCAGACACCTTAGGGCTTTGGTAAAAATGTGGTCACTATACAGGGAATAGGGTGCATGGGTCCTAGTCAAATGTAATATAGGGAATAGGGTGCCATTTGGGATGCATCCTGTTTTCTGAACAGGTTGACCTTGTTTAACGCTTTCATAAACATGCTTGGAATACGTTAAGCCTCAAATCATTCTCTAAGGCAGTAATTTGACCCATTGTTTGCATCGTAAATGGTAGCCTATTCCCTATATATTGCACTACCTTTGAGCAGAGCCCTACAGGCCCTGGTCAAAAGTAGTGCACTCTAAAGAGGATAGGGTGTCATTTTTGACAGAGACATTATTTGTGAATTCTATGGGTTTGGGCTATTTACCTTCTTTGGCAGGCAAAATAATACTTGTTATGTAAGCGTTAAAGCTGCTTCTGGCCATACTGCTAGGATACATTCTTAGAACCCAAAAGGGTTCTTCGGCTGTCCCCATAGGTTGACCCATTTTGATTCCAGGAAAGGGTTTTTACATGAAACCCAAAAGGGTTCTACCTGAAACCAAAAATAAATATTCAAAGGGTTCTCCAGAGGACTGCTGAAGAACTGTTTGAGGTTCTAGATAGCACCTGTCTAAGAGTGTAGTAGGGCTCTGGAATGATTTCATCAACCACTGTGCTTCTAGCTTTATTTGGTCTTAAACATGGTTGTCTGAAGGCCTTACTTGTCACACAGTTAACTACTAGGTGATTCATTCTCAACCAGGGCTGTTAGGGTGACCATATTACCGCCACACCGGCGGTCACGATGGCAGTTAAATTCCTTTTTAGTCAGGTAATTAGGCTTCTCCAAGCTCTGATGCTGCTGATGGTCATAAGTAGCCTACCAAACCAGCTAAGTGCCTGGAACTCAGCACTCTACTGTCCCTCTAATCACTCTGACATCAACGCAAGTGTAATCAAACACTTGACGAACACTTGACGAACACTATGAGCTCATGATGCACACCATTTTTTATAGGCTATGCAATTGCGTGAGAAAACAGAGTGATCGTCTCTATTAAACAGGGTTCCATCAGCTTTCTATATGCTAGGCCTACTATATTTATTTCTCAACTTTCCTAATATTAAGCACAATGCTTCTCTTTACAACAGGAGTGTAGTCTACCTGGCTAGCATGAAAATGAACCATGGGAAAAGCCTCCTCCATTCGCTATTTTAAGTGCATGACATGTATTTTTTTCCCCTGACCCTTTTTTTCTAGACAGGTGCATGATAATGGTCCATTCTAAATCCAAACAAATTTCACACATATGTTAGTTAGTATATGTAAAAACAAGATAAAATCAAGAATAGTCTGATGGGTGACTTTATTAGCCTAAGAATTGCGAATGATATATTATCACTTGGGAATGATGCCCAGCTTAAGGAAAGAAACAGCGCATGCCTTGTTTTTGCGACTTTTTCAAATCATAGTCGCACACATCATGTAGGCTAGCCCACAGGCCTATATGTTTTGATAAGGTTAAACTAAAATGGCCAAATAACTTCTTAAAATTAAGCACATTAATCAGCTTTACAGTGAGTGTAGAGGCTAACAGGCATACAAGTTTGGGGAAGATAATTTTCACCATAAAAATGTACTTATATAATAAAAGCGTTACATGCATATTTGCATTTGGGTCACTTTTGAGAATTGGGTTTTCCTGCTAAAGGAACATTCATGCTTATAGCCTATTGCCACGTGCTCATTGCTATGCTTATAATGTGAAGAAATACCCTAATAGTTTATCAACATTTTAAGCTAAATGTTCTGATCTGTTGCGTTAGCCTCACTGCTTAAAACTTTTATTTTTATGCTGGTGGTTGTATTAATTTGGGATCTATCGCATCCCACAACTGGCCCAGACAATGTTTGGAATATTTATTTATTGCACAGAATAGAATAGGTCAACTTTTGTACTATGGGGGATAGTAGATTGACATAGGCTTTTGCTGTTCGTTAGGCCTACTCATCTTGTTCGCTGACAAAAAGTGAATGTGGACAGTTCTTCCATTATCTTCAATAGGCGCCTTGGAATTAGATAAGGACGCGCGCAGTTGCATCCCCGATGTGTCTGTCTTCACTTGTAGCCTGTGAGAAAGACCCAATCACATGACGGAGAGCCATGTGAGTGATAGTCGGTTAGGAGCACGCAGCCGGGAGAGAGGAATTACAATTATTATATTCATCCCAAGGGTACAACAGCCACTGGCATTGCTTTTTTTAGGGGACATTACGGCCACACAAGGGGATGCCGCCGGGAAATTCAAGGAATTATCAAGTGCTTGTCAAATTGTGAATGTGAGACTGATGAAGTGCGCAAAAAACAAAGCAGAGCTTCACTTTTTTCAAATGATCATTAGAGTCGCATCGTGCAGCCTTAGAATGTACCAAAAATCAAAACATAAAGCCCAACATTTGTATCACAACTAAAGTTACATAACTAACTCTAAATCAAGCATATAGGACTACCTGTTTCTTCGTAAACCGCTCAATACAGAATGTGCACACTCCCTCAAATCGCTTCTATTTTATTCAGCTATTTTCAATTGTATTCTTCATATTGTAAAATAGTATAAAATAATGCCACAGAATTCTAAGCAAATCTTGTCTGTCAAATTAACTAGTCTTGCCCACAGTCATATGGCATGGCCAGATCAGGGCTTTTCATAAGGACAACTCAGAGTATGCTATTCTGTTCTCCTGAAATAGATGACATTTTCTTCATATCATGTTTCTTTAGACCTGTCTAAAATAAATAATAGATTTATTGTGGTGGTGTAGGCTATACTACATGGATTTATTATAGGACTTTTCAAAAGGTCTGCATCAGTTGCTTGTAGGCTATGCGTGGAAGACAGGAGATGCTACATTTGTTTATGTTAATTAGCAGTCTATAACCGTGAAACCGGCAGTTAGTTGCTTGACAATCACCGCCACAGCCCTAGTCTCACCATATATCGGATGAAAATGGAAAGTAAATACATTCAGTATTCTGTTAAAATATGCCATTCCTGAGCCTGTATGGAGCACTTAATGATATGTTGCCGCCTGCATTTACATGCAGGTTTCGACATTAGAATCATGGAATGAATTATAAAAACCATGATGACGTACATTTAACTATGAAATTGTGGCAATATTTGCACTCTTTTTGTGTTTTTGTTTTGTAAGGCTTCTTTGTTTCGAATTGACACTTTGATATGTGCATGCTATTTGTAAGCAATGTGCTCAGGTAGAATAACAGCCCGGAGCTTTCTGTCCTGCCTCATGCCCATGTGACTGCATGATTCGGGGTTGGAATGTTTTGGAATGCTTTGTCGTTTGAGTTACCTAATTTAGACTGAATTGGATCAAATCCAAAATGTCACCCTATGCACTATACATTGCACTACTTTTTGGTTCCATTTGGGATGTAGATGCAGTGCCAACCGTATTATGTAAAGCCGGACAGAACATACTTCCCTAAAGACATAGAAAGACTCTTGCTTCAAAATGTAGCATGACTAATGGAAGACAGCAAAAACATAGATTTTTCATTCAGTTGTTTTTCCAATTGACTTTGATTGTTTTTCGATGGTATATGTTAAATGGGATTATTACACAGCTCAAAATGTAGACCTTATAATGCTGTTCTTGGCGCCATACGGTAGGTGTCATATCCTGACGGTTCTTGTGTTTAATAAGTCTCTCTCACAAAATAACGCTTAATCTCAATGGGACTGTATAGATAAATGTAAAATATTTTGTGTCATTGTTCTGTTTTATTTTAAACTGATAATGAGCAACTCAAGATCCTAATAAACACTAAACATACACATTTAACACAACCTAATGACCCTGATTAGACATTTGGGATGCATACCAAATTGGACCATATTCCCTATATAGTATACTACTTTTGACCAGGGCCTATTGGGCTCTTCTCAAAAGCAGTGCACTGTAGGCAATAGGGTGCCATTAAGGAAGGGGCCTTGGACTCATCTGCATAATGCAATTTATTTTTGCGTACCTCCCACTTTTGCTTCAGTATGTTTACGCATTCAGCTAACGTTTTATGATTTGTGTTTTTACATGGCAGGTTTTGATGACCGGGACACAGATCTCTTCTTGTGCGACACCAACACCTGCAAGTTTGACGGAGAGTGTTTGAGAATTGGAGAGACCGTGACGTGCATCTGTAACTTCAAGGTAAGACACTGTTCAATGTTTTATTCTCAGAAAATGTTTTGGGGAAAAATTGCATATTCTTCTTTTCATATACAGTGATCATTGTTGCCACCTCATTTGGTTGGAGTTGGATTTTTATGGTGGGCTGACGGTTTGTTGTTTTTCAAATTAAGATGTTGGACTTTACCCAATGTTGATGTAACCAATAAATTACTGGGAGTTCATATATGGAGTGTACAACTTTATTTTCTTATAGTTTATTGGACTTAAATGTACAAAACAATCCATTTCAGGGGCAATCTGTGATTGCTACGTCTATTTTTGGACTTTTAAATTTATGATACAGCCATTGATTCTTGAAGAATATAAATTATGAATGTGTTATGAGCTTAGTTCAAATTAGTTAAACTGTCTAACCCTATCATATCCCCAAAATATAATATATATTGTGTATATATACTGTACTTATTAAGCTTACTTTACTTTTTTGTTTGTAAACAATGTAATTGTAAACAAACATTGTATAGCCTCAAAACATTATTATTTTGTTGTCATGGATGTTCTGTCTATGAATTTGAGAGTGGTTACATTTTCCTCAGCTGTTAAACAAAACACCCACTAGCTATCAAGAGGGAGGTGAATACACTGTATAGTAAAGACATAATTTACTACTTCTCATAAAACTGAATGTCACTCTCAGTCAAGGTGGCTGTTTAATGCATTCCACTTTATTGATGTTATTGCCATTGACAAAAAACAGATTTAAATACCCTCATTAGTAACATAAATCCAGTGAATGATGCTGTGCTATGGTTCAGTTTATTACCAATCTATAACAAAGGCAGCAAACCAGCCATCCATTGATAGATTTTTGTATTACTCTCACCTCATTCAAACTAATATATTCTATATTACAAATGTAAAAGATTATACCAAGATAAAGCATAAGGATATGCCTTATGCGTTTCAGCTCGAAACTCTCTTCCAATGTGGCGAGCTTATCAGCACACCCAGCGCCGGCGCTCTAGGCAGACGACACTCGATCGGTCGCTTGCTTTAATCTCAATTTTGTACATCCCTGGGAGCGGACATTAGTAAAAGCGCACAGATAAATTACATTACCTCTCCATTTCTCATCCCTGAGATCTCGTACTGATAGTGGATGTCATTCGGGATAGAGCTCTCTCTGTGAAGCATAGCAAGGAGCGGGTCACACCGCTTTCCTTTCATACTTACTTAATACTGGTTTGGCCTTGGGTCACGGCCTACCGTGGCATCCTGTGTCTCTGTATGTATGGACGGGATGGGACCTGACGTCAATGCGCTTAAACCAAATAGCCGCCATGTCGTTATTCCATTAAGCGTTGTAATTCAGCAAACATGATTCTCTTATAGGGGTAGGCTGTGTCTGAGGGGGTTGTGTACTTCTCCACACACACACACACACACACACACACACACACACACACACACACACACACACACACACACACACACACACACACACACACACACACACACACACTTTAAGCTGCTGAGGGGTTACGTGCAGTATAGCTGTGAGGAGGAAGTCGGTTTGATCTGCGAGAATCAATGGGTGCTATTCAAAGGCGGGATGTCCATTCAGCAACCATGTTAGATAGCTAGTCCATTTCACACTGCCTCTTTTGAGGAGCTGAGGCTCGAGTCTTTAGCAGGACTCGCTATCACTACCACACAACATGCTGTGTGTGTGTGTGTGTGTGCTACAGTTTCACAGTTATGTGATACTTGGACCTGCTGTGAAATATCTTGTTATGATATCATCCATTCATGTCGGATTATGACTATTTCTAGCATCTCAATGAATTTTTTCAATAAGGCTATTGTTTCAATGGCTCTGGCTTGCTTTTCAAGGTATAGTTTTGACCCTGTCTATAATGTGTTCTGTAACTCCAATTTTGGGTTGTGACATTTTCTCTGCTGTAATACATTATATCTATCTGCTGTCATGGCTGAATCAGAAATAGTTAGGTAACATTAATAAATATGATGTTTTATTTACATAATAATGCTTATGTGAGATATGTCATTAGAATGTCTTCTTTTGGATAATACTGTTGGCAGTTGCATTTTCCTCTCTCTTCTCCAGGGCTTAGTCACTTGGGGCCCAGAGAGGGGAGAGGTCAGGCTTGTCTTCATATGTCAATGTATCTGTTAAACCATGTGATGCTATGAAGAATATCATACACCTAGGGACACTGGAGGACAGAATGGAGGCTTGTCTTCTTATGGGAATGTGTCTGTAACTATTGTATGTCCCCTCTGAGGTTGCCCTTATCTTGACCTAGTATATGACCTAAGAGGCTCACTGTCTTTTCTGATCTTGTCCAGGAGGGGTGGTATTTGAGATGGGAGTATCTAGAATTGACAATTGATATATGCCATTGGATAAGGTAATGTTTTAGTCCTAAGTGGTACCAAAAACGAGATTAGAACCTTGTCTAAAGAGACCAAACTGAACAATAATGTATAGCTAATGCTGTCTGGCTATGGGATACTCCTCTCTCAATTAAAAGTCTTCCTTTGTAATGTTCCTAAGATCTGTGTTTCGTCATGTGAGTTGAGATGGGTGTGTCTTGGCTATAAATTATACTAAGAATTGTTTTGTAAGCACTCTCAGAGAATTAATTTATTGACACTGAATTGATCTGAGAGTCACAGGGCTATGGTGAAGCTCATATATAATTAAAGATGGACTTCATAATATAACTCTGACTTGTGTGTGGTTTGCTCTCTCAATGTTTAGTAATACAGGAAATTACCACGACACTGCTCATGACTGGCTTTCAGCATTTTAATGTAATTTTGTGTATCAGTCCACAATGTTGTTGTTATTTCCTCTAATATCTGGTTGCTACTGGCTATTCAGCATGTTTATGTCATTTTATTTCTAATGTTAGGTTGGGATAGTACTTCAAAGATGGCGAGAGCTAATGCAAGTCGTGCTGTGGATGTGACAGTGGAACAGAACAACATGTCCTTTCTAGCTCTCTCAGAGCAAACACTTCCTCCAGAAAGCACTCTCACACACACACACACACACACTACTGACGAACCATAGCTATACCACGGTGCAGTCCCTGGTGGCATTCAGGAGGCCATAATAAGAGGGCTCCTGATGGTGACCTTGTTCCATGTATTTGTATACATTCATGATCCTTTTATCAGGGAACCGTCTCTGAGTCGTACAGTCCATAGAGCTGTAATTCCCAAGCAGAGCCTTGGATAAAGGGCACCTAGGGACACTGGAATAACAGGTACCCTGGTATAAGATGATGGCTGTTCAAATATTCATTAGTGTTTGTAGTGAAACTAAAGTGCATGTGTCAGGAAATGGTTAAGTATAAGTATTTTATTGGGAGTTGTTATACTAGCACCCTCTTAGCAGAGACAGGTGCTGTAACATCACTAACGTGACATGCCACTATGATAGGATAAGACATGATAGAATATGTTTAATCTCCCATTAATTTTGTTATATCTTGCTCCCCCTTCTTTCTTTGCATTGAACCCCTCATCTGTTCCTCCACTACCTTCCTCAACTCTCCAGCTGACTCTCTACCCCCTGCCTCTCTCTCTCTACACTCTTAGAAAAAAAGGTGCCATCTAGAACATAAAAGGTTATTTGCTGTCCCCATAGGAAAACCCTTTGAATAACCTGTTTTGGTTCCAGGTGGAACCCTTTTTGGGTTCCAGGCAGAAGCCTTTCCACAGAGGGTTCTACATGGAACCCAAAAGGGTTATCCTATGGGGACAATAGAAGAACCCTTTTGGTTAGAAAATACATTTTTTTTGGAACTGTAAGCCCTTTGAGAGTTCCATTGGGCAGCAGGTAGCCTAGTGGTTAAGAGATTGGGCTAGTAACTGGAAGGTTGCTGGTTAAAATCCCTGAACTAACTAGGTGAAAAAGCTGTTAATATGCACTTGAGCAAGGCACTTAACCCTAATTGCTCCTATAAGTCACTCTGGATAAGAGTGTCTGCTAAAATTTAAATGTTGTCATAGTGGTCTGCAAAATTGACTTCCACCTTTTGCATGACAATTGTGCCAATTCAAATCAGTGTGAAGAAGGGCCCAGCACTGGTGGCATCTCCCAGAGCTGTATCTTTGGGAGCTAATTCAGATTGACTGAAGGGCAATGTTGATAGATGGGCACTCCTGTAGTGTCCATGCTATTTTAGTTCATGGAAAAGGCCAGAAGGGCAGTCCTTTGGTGTATGGGCCGTATGTAGGAAAATGTTTAGTAAGGTAAACTCACTGGTAAGAGTCAGGTATTGGTGGATGCATAAGCCCAACTAGCTCATGTGACCATGTTAGAAATGAAGATGAGATCTAAAGATATTGTCCTACATTTATCACTCAAGGCCTCACAACCCATCCAGTCACCCAAATTAACACCATGAAAATGTATGCAGCGTCTGGCCTCCAAGTTGCCTTTTCCCCTTATTCAGTCAAGGCAGTGGGCTTGATGGGGGGGCAAGGCTATCTCCTCAGGACGGTAGCATCTGTGTCAGCTCCTTGGCGGCTCTAGCTGGCCTGTCAGACACTATTACAGCAGAGCCCATCTCCGGTGACTGCACTGGGGCCTAATCAAGAGGAGACTGCCAACCGGTTAAAGAGCAGAAGCACAAGCCAAGCAGCCCCCAGTCTATCTCTCCCCCCAACCGTCAGAGCAGACTAGAATCTGCAACCATGGCAAGGCATGATGGGAGTTTGTCAATCACTCAGACAATGCTCAACACATTTCTGTCTGGGGGATAGAAGGAATACATCATCAGCTTAGACACAGAACAGATTTTATCCTGGGATGGTGTTCCTCAAGAATTAGCTGTTGGTCCATTGCCTTTTGTTATTGACCCCCACTGACATAAGTTCCCTCGGATATGTCTTGGGTAATGTGGAGTGTTTTTGAGGCAAAGGCTGAGGCGAAGGCTGAGCCAAACCAAATCAACTGAAACTGGGAGTTGTTGTCTGTGCTTCTGGCTCTGTATTGGAATTATATCTGATTTGGCACCAACTTTGGACTAGAAGCAACAAAGTACTTTAACACCCACTTTTGGATTGAAGGCTGTACAGAGGGTGCCCTTGTAAGAGGAGAGAATGAACAACTAATGTTACAGTATCTTTGTGGGTGTTTGTCTCTAGGTGTTTGTCTCTCAATGCAGCGACAAACACCTATTGCTATCCACTGCCTCCTCCCGTTTCGCAGTTTGTCTTTACCAAAGCCTTTCTCGGTTGTGTTCTTTTCCCTGATGGAAGGTCAGAGCTTACCCCCGGTGTGGAGCTAATGATCTGACAAAAGCCCCTGATTTTACGCTCTCTGTCCCCCAAGCTCTGTGCCGTGTCAGAAACACTGTAGCAGACATCCATCACGCTTCAAGGTCGACTGACAGATGAGAGCTCTGCATCAGAGACTGAGACGCCATCTCAGACGAAAACATCTGTCTCTTGTCATGAGCCACAGGTACCCCTGCTTCTAGAACCAGTGAGTCATCTCAGTCAGAGGCTTAAAGAGATGTCGCTTTGATTAGTATGAGCAGACGTAAGAAAATACTATGCCTCAGGGTCTTTTGAGTGGAAATCGTGTACCGTGAATACGGCACATTGTATAGATCAAATGGTGGAGTGATTCAATGAGAATCAGAACGTGCCGTGCAGCACGGTTGCTATCTTCTGAGGTGAGCCACATTTTTGTAGAGATGTTTATTATTGATTGGAGTGAATCATAGCCTTGGGATCTATTTCATATTCGAGAGCTTGCTTTAATGGATACAGGAAATGCGTGAGGTTTGAGTTTGTCAGTGTGTGTCTGTTTCCGTGTGTTTGTGTTTTATTTTCTGTGTGTTTGTGTGTGTTTGTGCATACATGTTTGTGATGTTGTGTTGTCGTACAACAGGAAGCTAAACCTTTAACATCACTCACAGTAAACAGAGAGTGATGGTAGCAATGAAAAAAAATATATATAATTAAGAGAGAAAAAAACATTCAGAGGGGGCGGATGGATTCTTTACAGGGCAACCGTCCACTGCTTGGCAACCCATGGCCCAGACTTCAAAGAGTTTTTGTGACCATGCTGAGTAATTGGCCATAATGTAGCTGTAATGGGTTCGGCAGCAGCTGATTAGAATATCAATGTTAATCGGCAATGGTGTGGCTTGTGCTAGTTGACATGGTGCTCTATGGGGTCAAGCTGAGAAGATCTTCAAGTAGACAACCTCTGAAACAAAAGGATATCTGTGAGGTTCATTGGAAAATCACTCGTGCAGGTGTCAATTTGGAAGCCCATGGATATTGAATGCAGAGATGTGGTTTTCATTTTATAGGTTTATATTTTAACCCTCACACATGGTAATGTAAAAAATATTAATATGGCAATTCATTATGTGACAAAAGTGACTCACAATAACACAACTTTCTCTAAACACAGTAATGGCCTGGCAATTGTTATTGTCTGTCAATGGTATTTTGATGACATGACATAGGTTTATGCTATTTGTGTTATCCTCAAATGTCTGATTTTATTTATTTTGTTTGCATATTGATATTATCTCGATTTGTTTAATTGCAGGACAAATATCTATTATGAGGAGGATCTCCAATCCCATCTAAATATTTTACTAACTGCATCCTATTTTACAAATATTTGTGCACATATGTTTCCTTTACCTCTCTCCCTAATATCTCCAATAGAGGTTGACCGATTAATCGGAATGGCCGATTAATTAGGGCCGATTTCAAGTTTTCATAACAATCGGAAATCTGTATTTTTGGGCGCCGATTTGCCTATTAAAAATATATATATATATATATATATATATATATTATATATACACCTTTATTTAATATTTAACTAGGCAAGTCAGTTAAGAACACATTCTTATTGTCAATGACGACCTAGGAACGGTGGGTTAACTGCCTCGTTCAGGAGCAGAACGACAGATTTTCACCTTGTCAGCTCGGGGGATCCAATCTTGCAACCTTACAGTTAACGAGTCCAACGCAATAACGACCTGCTTCTCTCTCATTGCACTCCACAAGGAGACTGCCTGTTACGCGAATGCAGTAAGCCAAGGTAAGTTGCTAGCTAGCGCTAAACTTATCTTATAAAAAACAATCAATGATAATCACTAGTTAACTACACATGGTTGATGATATTACTAGATATGATCTAGCGTGTCCTGCGATGCATATAATGTGACTGAGCATACAAGCATACAAGTATCTAAGTATCTGACTGAGCGGTGGTAGGCAGAAGCAGGCGCATAAACATTCATTCAAACAGCACTTTCGTGCGTTTTGCTAGCAGCTCTGAGGCTGGTGTAACCGAAGTGAAATGGCTAGCTAGTTAGCGCACGCTAATAGCGTTTCAAACGTCACTCGCTCTGAGCCTTCTAGTAGTTGTTTCCCTTGCTCATGGGTAACACTGCTTCGAAGGTGGCTGTTGTCGTTGTGTTACTGTTTCGAGCCCAGGGAGGAGCGAGGAGAGGGACGCAAGTTATACTGTTACACTGGCAATACTAAAGTGCCTATAAGAACATCCAATAGTCAAAGGTTAATGAAAAACAAATGGTATAGAGGGAAATAGTCCTATAATTCCAATAATACTGTATATACAACCTAAAACTTCTTACCTGGGAATATTGAAGACTCATGTTAAAAGGAACCACCAGCTTTCATATGTTCTCATGTTCTGAGCAAGGAACCAAAACGTTAGCTTTCTTACACAGCACATATTGCACTTTTACTTTCTTCTCCAACACTTTGTTTTTGCATTATTTAAACCATTATTTGGTTGAGGCTAAATTGATTTTATTGATGTATTATATTAAGTTGAAATAAAAGTTTATTCAGTATTGTTGTATTTTTTTGGTCCTCCAATAATCATTATCGTTATCGGCGTTGAAAAATCATAATCGCTCCATCTCCAATGTCAGGTATAGACATTCTCAGCTAAGCCAGTTAATCTCTATGTACTGTATGTTACCGGTCTAGGTTGAAATAGTATTTATTTGTTAAGCATGCTTAATTTCACTGGTGTGTAGCACCTTGATGGGTAAGTGTAACGCTCGTCGGACGAAGTGGAGCAAGGTTCAGCGTGGTACGTGTTCATGATTCTTTATTAAATCCGACCACCAAACAAAAGAACAATGAATATCACGTTCCGTAGAGCTAAGCTAACAGAGCTACGTTCCGCAGAGCTAACAAAAAAACAACATCCCACAACCTAAGGTGGCAAAACAGGCTGCATAAGTATGATTCCCAATCAGAGATAACGATAGACAGCTGTCCCTGATTGAGAACCATATCCGGCCAAAACATAGAAACACAAAACATAGAAATAAAGAACATAGAATGCCCACCCAAATCACACCCTGACCAAACCAAATAGAGACATAAAAAGGCTCTCTAAGGTCAGGGCGTGACAGTAAGGTTTACACCGTTAGGATTATTCAATTTGTTTTAATGCACTGAGCAAGTTAACTCAATTGTAACAACAATGTGGGAACACATTTAATAAACAACCAAGTTTACCAGGTCTTGGTCCAAAATGACTCTATGATTACTGTAGTAATATTATGAAAATATGTTGAAAATAAGTTGTCGTGGAATTGTGTGTTCTTGATTTTCACAGCTGCGTTATAAATACAAAGTTACATTTTACATCATGCTTCCATGACATTATGGTTTTCTACTGGACTAAAGTATATCCCAGGCTCACACAGTCTTATAGTACAAAGTCAACTGTGCGTCCCAAATTACACCCTACTACCTGCATGTCTTTTTTTTAACCTTTATTTAACTAGGCAAGTCAGTTAAGAACAAATTCTTATTTTCAATGATGGCCTAGCAGAATGACAGATTTGTACCTTGTCAGCTCGGGGATATGACCTTGCAACCTTTTGGTTACTAGTCCAACGCTCTAACCACTAGGCTACCCTGCCGCCCCAGCCCCATGGGCCCTGGTCAAAAGTAGTTCACATTGAAGGGAATAGGGTGCCATTTGGGACGCACTCAACCAGTTTTACCAAGCCTCAGTTCCATTCCCTCATCACTATGTTTATATCTCTCTCTACTGTCAGATTATTCTTGTCTGAATGTAATCTGGCCCTGTAAAGCCTACTGTGAATAACTAGCCTTCTGTTGACTATTCACCTCACTCCACAAAATTCAAATGGACCGACTAATTGTTTATTTTATTCCTGGGTACATGGGCAGGTATAGATAAATGCTAATTTCAATGGATGATTAGCTGATTCATTTATTGATTCTGATGGGCTGTCATGTTTGGTTTGTACAGATGTTGGATTCATCTAACTCTCCAATTTACAAACACTAAAATGTGCTTTGTCCGTTTATTATACATACGTATACAGACAGCGATGATTGTACTCTCGCTCTCTTTCTCCTCCTTTTCATCTCTCTTCCTCTCCATCCCTCTCTCTTCCTCGCCATCCCTCTCTCTTGCTCTCTCCCTTTTTGTTAAACCTTGTCAGACAACTGCTATGTACAACTGCTTTGTGTGATGTCACCTGCAATTGCAAGAAGGCATTTTCTACATAGTGTACAAAGTGCCCTCGCCCCTGTGTTTGTGTGTCAGGCCAGTCTCACAAGCAGGTAGACAACAGGTCTACATGTCCGTTCCTTATTTCTCTGCCCAAATATAGAGGTAGTAAGGTTAGGTTGGGGTTGCAGAGGGGGCTTGCTCACAAGGCAGAGCCACAGCAGCCCCTGCAGGTGGGTTTGGGAACTACAGCTCAGCCAGCAGCCCGGAGTACTTGCAATGGGATGGGTTAATGTAGATAGGCAAAGACACATACAGTACATACATACACACATGCACACATGGACAATAGCACACTCCATTATCTCCTAGGTAGTTGAAATGCTGCCCTGTGCACCAGGTTTCGTAACAGAGCAGGGCTGAATCTCCGTTCGGAGGTGTGGTCTGTTTTGAAAGGCCCAGTGCAGGCGTAGAAGGCTGTGCCATATGGCCTTAGCCCATCGCTTTAGCTCACTGTCTGCAGAGAAAAATGGGGGATCAAATTCTCTCAGCTTCTGTCTGTCCCTTTCTCCATCCCTTCCTTCCAATTCACCCCTCCCCCTCTCTTGCACTCATTCACCCCCCCCCTCTCTCATTTGCACTCAATCCCCACTTCTCCATATCCCTTTTTCTTCTCCATATCCATAGTACGTTTGCCTATGTTTCTCTGCCACATCCTCCTTCATGTCTTTTCCTCTCCATCCTCCAGGTTTCTGTCTGTCACTCTGATTCCTCCTACCCACATTGCCTGTTTATCCCCCTGCATGCCTTCTTTCTCTCTCCTCTCTTCCTCTCCTCCTCCTCTCCACCATCCTCCATTAGCGAAAAGGATGAGAGATACACTGGGCAACTGAGAACTGTGAGACATCAAGGCTCAACGGCATCTTTGTGCCTACATAGATGTGCTCCGAGACGGGGGGGATGAATTCACACCTCCCTAAGAGATGGATGTTTAAATCCCTTTCACTTCCCTTAGGGGAGAAAAAGATAGGGAGAAGATCATACTAAGAGAGGCTTTATAGAGAAACAGGCACACTCCAAGATGCCCGCAGGGTCCTGCCAGGCATCTTTCCCTCAGTTGCATCATGTCTGGCAAAAGACATTCCTGGTGTTAAAAAACACTGAACCAGATGGAGAGAGGGAGAGGAGGATAAAAACGTACAGTATAAGCCACCCAGGTCCTCTCTGTAGAATTGGCCCTCCTTTCTTTCTTTTGAGAAGGGGGAGGGAGGGAGAGTTCTTCCCTCTGTCCTTGAGCTATCAAGTCCTTTCATCCCTTCTCTTTTTTCACCGTTTCTTTCTTGTTCCTGTCAACCATTTCTTCCTAGTATCCCTCTTTCTCCAACCCTGTTCTTTCTTTCCTCTCCTCTCCTTCACTTTTCCTCACACTCCTCTGTCTCTATCCTCTTTTCCCCCTCTCTATTGCTTTCTATCTCGAACTGTCCTTCTCTCTACCCCCTTCTCACCCTCCCTCTCTATCTTCCTTTTTTCCCCTCCTTCTGGCTTTCTATTTCCAACTCTCTTCTTTCCTCTACTCCTGCTCACTCACTCTCTTTCTCCATCCCTATCTCTCTCTCTTTCTCTCTCTCTCTCTCTCTTTGATCAGGAGCCAACCCTCTGTCTCTTCCTCCCTCCCTGCATTATGCCACCCTCCCTTACTCTCCCAGCCAGTTAAAAATGTTGCCGCTCTGTAGCCCTGCATCGCTTTCAGGCTCCAGAATCGATGGCATGGATATTTTTGTGCTGCTCCTGGCAGTCGACAGACTGTATGTGTGTGTGTGGGTATGTTTCAAGTTTCAAGTTTTGTTAGTCGTATGTACAGGATACACATGGAATACACAGTCCAACAAAATGCTTACTTGCTGGTTCTTTCTCGACAATGCAACAACAATAAGAAATAATACAAACAAAAAGTAAATGGCTCAGTAGGATAGAAGAATAGAATAAACATGTTAGCGTATAGTATATTCAGAACAGCCTGAATTTGGTGGGACACACTGCAAGGTGTCGAAAGCATTCCACAGGGATGCTGGCCCATGTTGTCTCCAATGCTTCCCACAGTTGTTTCATGTTGGCTGGATGTCCTTTGGGTGGTGGACCATTCTTGATACACACAGGAAACGGTTGAACCTGAAAAACCCAGCAGCGTTGCAGTTCTTGACACACTCAAACCGGTGCGCCTGGCACCTAATACCATACCTTGTTCAAAAGGCACTTACATTTTATGTCTTGCCCATTCACCCTCTGAATAGCACACATACACAATCCATGTCTAAATTGTCTCAAGGCTTAAAAATCCCTCTTTAACCTGTCTCCCCCCACTGATTGAACTGACATCAATAAGGGATAATAGCTTTCACATGGATGTCATGGAAAGATCAGGTGTTTCTAATGTTTTGTACACTGTGTGTGTGTGTGTGTGAGTGTGTGTGTGTGTGGATGATGCGGGACTTCCTCAGGCACCGTTTTGAGTAGATGTCCTGGATGGGTGGGAGCACTGTCCCAGTGATGTACTGGGCCGTCTTCACCACCCGCTAGAGGGCCTTGCGGTAATGGATGAAGCAATTCCTGTACCATGCCGTGATGCAACCGCTCTCACTGTATTATTTGGAGAGGAACCGGGGTGGCATGCCGAATTTCTTACGCCGCCTTAGGAATTATATGCTCTGTTGCGCCCTCTGACAAGAGTGATGGTGTTGTTGGTCCATGTCATGTCCCCAGTGATGTGGATGTTGAGGAACTTAAACTGCTGACCCTCTCTACTACAGTCCTGTTGATGTAGATGTTTGAGTTTGTGCATGTGTGTTTGTGTTCGTGCGCACGTGCGTGTTTGTATGTGTTAGTGTGTGTGTGTGTGTATGTTTGCATTGTTCTGCCGGAGTGTGAACAGATGAAATGACAGCCTACTGTGTGGTTTGCCATCCTGTACACCTGCACACATTATAGTTAATCTATTAGGGGCCTGTAGTAGCCAGTTTATCTCCTGTGGGACCCACACTGTGGGCCCAAGTTGTGGCAGTGACAAATTGTTTCATGGTTTGTTTTTTCAGAAATGTTTAGCGTATGTGCTACTGTTCTACAAGTCTTTACAGTATTTGCAGTGGCTTGTTGTTTAGAAAAGTTTAAAGTGGAATCAAAATGCCAATATACACTACCATTCAAAAGTTGGGGGTCACTTAGAAATGTCTTTGTTTTTAAAGAAAAGCACATTTGTTGTTCATTAAAATAACATCAAATTGATCAGAAATCCAGTGTAGAGTTGTTAATGTTGTAAATGACTATTGTAGCTGTAAACGGCAGATTTTTTAATGGAATAGCTACATAGGCATACAGAGGCCCATTATCAGCAACCATCACTCCTGTGTTCCAGTGGCACGTTGTGTTAGCTAATCCAAGTTTATAATTGTAAAAGGCTAATTAATCACTAGAAAACCCTTTTGCAATAAGCACAGCTGAAAACTGTAGTCCTGATTAAAGAAGCAATAAAACTGGCCTTCTTCAGACTAGTTGAGTATCTGGAGCATCAACATTTGTGGGTTTGATTACAGGCTCAAAATGGCCAGAAACAAAGAACTTTCTAACCAGAATAGAAAGAGGAGTGGGAGGCCCCGGTGCACAATTGAGCAAGAGGACAAGTACATTAGAGTGTCCAGTTTGAGAAACAGACGCCTCACAAGTCTTCAACTGGCAGCTTCATTAAATAGTACCCGCAAAACAGGAAAGTAACAGGAAATCAAATCAAATTGTATTGGTCACATACGCATATTGAGCAGATATTATTGCGGGTGTAACAAAATGCTTGTGTTCATAGCTCCAGTGCAGTAGCATCTAACAATTCACAACAATATACACAAATCTCAAAGTGAATAATGGAAATAAGAAACATATAAATGTTAGGATGTGCAATGTCGGAGTGGCATTGACTAGAATACAGTATATACTCATGAAATTAGTAAAACAGTATGTAAATATTTTTAAAGTTACCAGTGTTCCATTATTAAAGAGGCTAGTGTTTCCATGTCTATGTGCATAGGGCAGCAGCCTCTAAGGTGCAGGGTTGAATAACCGAGTGGTAGCTGGCTGGTGACAGGGACTAAGTTAAGGGCAGGGTACTGGGTGGAGGCCGGCTATTGATGACTATTTAACAGCCTGATGGCCTTGAGATAGAAGCTGTTTTTCAGTCTCTCTGTCCCAGCTTTGATGCACCTGTACTGACCTCACCTTCTGGATGATAGCGGGGTGAACAGGCCATGGCTCGGGTGGTTAATATTGTTTTGGCCTTCCTGTGACATCGGGTGCTGTAGGTGTCCTGGAGGGCAGGCAGTGTGCCCCCAGTGATGCGTTGGGCAGACCGCACCACCCTCTGGAGAGTCCTGCGGTTGCGGGCAGTGCAGTTGCCTTTACCAGATGGTGATTCAGCCCGACAGGATTCTCTCAATGGTACATCTGTAAAGGTTTGTGAGGATCAAGACAAATTTCTTCAGCCTTGTGTAAGGTCTAAGAGGCGCTGTTGCTCCTTCTTCACCACATTGTCTGTGTGGGTGGACCATTTCAGATTGTCAGTGATGTGTATGCAGAGGAACTCGAAAGCTTTTACCTTCTCCACTGCGGTCCCGTCGATGTGGATAGGGGCGTCCTCTCTCTGCTGTCTCCTGAAGTCCACGATCAGCTCCTTCATATTGTTGACATTGCGGGCGTGGTTATTTCTAAAAAATGTCTAAAAACCTGTTTTTGCTTTGTCATTATGGGGTATTGTGTCTAGATTGATGAGGATATATTTTTTAAATCCATTTTAGAATGAGGCTGTAACATAACCAAATGTGGAAAAAGTCAAGGGGTCTGAATACTTTCCGAATGCACTGTATCTGCACATGTTTGTTTGTGCACACACACACACACCGGAAGCCAGGGAAAATGATTGCCACCTGCAATGCCAGCCACTCAGCCATTATTCAAGGCACAATAGAGTTCAGTGAAAGGAACTTTTCTAAATTGTGGTCACACATGCCTGCCTACAAGGGCTACATATGTTAAGTGCCTCACTTGAGTACTAGTGTGCCCAATGTTAGATTTGAAGCAAACACTCTCTGTAAAAGTGTCTGATGGAAGTAGCTAGAAAGTTGGAATATTGTTTGAAGGTATTACACTCTCCTTTGGTCCATTATCAAACTATAAAGCCAAACTGCTTTCATCCACAATACTTTAGTTCATCAAAGTTACTATTGTACTACGCAAATTAAGCTTTGTTATAGGAAGAAAGTTATATCCTTTTCTCACAATTGAGCCAAGCTGAGTCAAGCTGTACTGTGCTGGCCTGGTGTCAGCACATTG
Source organism: Oncorhynchus mykiss (assembly GCF_013265735.2). Lineage (NCBI taxonomy): Eukaryota > Metazoa > Chordata > Actinopteri > Salmoniformes > Salmonidae > Oncorhynchus > Oncorhynchus mykiss. The sequence continues at coordinate 41,600,043 of NC_048567.1, forward strand.
TTATGACTCTCCTGTGAGGATACGAAGGATCAGGTTACAGTGAGTACGCTCTACAACACCGTCTCTCTCTCCCGCAGAGGGGGAGAGGGGTGAAGTTGGCCGCTTTATGACGGTCGTAAATACCTTGTAGAAACTCTGCCTTTGGGCTCTGCTGTAACGGCCGTTGTTGGTGGTGGAAGAAGAGAACCAATGCGCAGCGTGTTAAGAGTCCATATTGATTTAATAGAACAATTGAACACTGAAACAAAAGAATAAAGCGACAACGAACGAAACAAAACAGTCCTGTACGGTGAATACACAAAACACAGAACAGAAAATATTCAGCCACAACTCAAGGGTGAAAACAGGCTACCTTAGTATGGTTCTCAATCAGGGACAATGATTGACAGCTTCCTCTGAGTGAGAACCATACCAGGCCAAACACAGAAATCCCAAATCATAGAAAAAAGAACATAGACTGCCCACCCCAACTCACGCCCTGAACATATTAAAACAAAGACAAAACAAAGGAACTAAGGTCAGAACGTGACATCTTCAGGATTGAGGGGGAAGAAACCTTTTGTTACAAGGAGATTCCTCCCGCCATGACTACAACATCAAAAGGCTGGATAATGAAACAATGTTCCTGTAGTCCAAACATTGGGAATGGTTTGTGGGTATTTAAAGAATAACCATGTCAAAAGTTGTTGTTTTGTGATATCATGAAGGACGGTATAACTAAATAACTGTACCACATCTAAATGTTGTGGAACGTAAATGTTTAAATATGAACTATTTGTGATGTACATAGGGCAGCAGCCTCTAAGGTGCAGGATTGAGTAACCGGGTGGTAGCCAGCTAGTGACATGGACTTCTAAAATGCGAGAATTGTTTATCATATAAAGTCTTAACCAGTCAGTGACCACACCCACGTGAGCATTGACATTATGTAGGCATCATAGAACGCCCCTTTTGCCAGTGCATAAAACCCCTTGTGAAAAATTAACATATCAGACCAAGTTGGCAGACTGTGTTGAACCTGACGTCACAAATGGTTAGAATCTCCGAGACCAGAAAAACGTGGAGCGTGGATGCACGTTGAAATGGTAGGAATTGAACTCTCTAGAGACCAGTACATTGCCGGTTTGCTACGGGCGTGTAAAATGGTTCTAGCTCTACATTAGACCAGAATATACATGCGGCGCAAGCTGAATACGTCACAAATGGTCAGGAACTCTCAACGAGTGAAGAAGATAAAGACTACACATTCACAGTCTGCAGCTGTCTAGGAAACTCGACCGAAGATGAGAAAATAACCTTTCCCTATCGAACGAACATTGGTGCGCCTGGAAGATCCGTCTAACAGACACTCCGAGACCAACCTACTACAACTACAAAGGACATGGTAACCTCTGGTGGACAACCAGAGACTTACACAACAAGTGACTCTCCGTAGATGAATTGAGTGTTTTCAACAGAGGGACAGCGAAGACATACAGACGTAAAAATGTACATTACAATTATTTCGAATGAGCGGCCATTCACATTTCCATGAGCATAGTTATCAGCTGTATGTACGACAGTGGAATTCATTTGTCTCTCCCTTTCCCTCTTTTGAATCCACCATTTTGTGTAACAAGCCATCATATCAGGTTAGTCCACTAGGAACTTTTCATTGCATTATGTAGTAATCAATATGTATTTTATCCTGTTTGTGTGTTTATGTAATTCTGTGTGATTGGTTAGTTAGTAAATAAATAATTAAGCCAATTTGTGTATTGGTGATTCATCATGGAGACTAAGGTTCATGCAGAATAATAGGACATTACGACGTTCAGAATGAGACTGAGATATGAGTTAATAAAAATTTATAGTTGACTGCTATGAAATCGATATATTTTTATATTCTTTCGGGAAACGGTAACTCATTAAACAAACGATTCCCGTGGTGCAACAGGTTACTGAGTTAATTGTTACAGGATTAATTTAATCACGTAATAATAACAGTTAACAGTTAATCATTACATTAATGAGAGTCACGACATGACACCATCTACCACAATTGCTGGAACCGTGCTGGAAAGAATCATGTGAGAAGAACATATCCAAGCCAGTACAGTATGGTTTGGTGAGCACTATAGTCTGAAAAGTTGGATTGTCTTAGCAAGGGTCATGTTCATTAGGGCATCCAACAGGAAATGTTTTAAAACATTTTACAGTGGCAAACGGAAATTAGTGTTTTTATAGGGCATATCCATGTAGTCCCTCCCTGTTTGTCAGTTTTGTTCTGATTGGTGCCTGAACAAGACCATAGTGAATCTGTTGGCAATATTTTCCTGTAGGTGTCCTGGAGGGCAGGCAGTGTGCCCCCGGTGCAGTTGCCATTACCAGGTGGTTATATAGTCCGACAGGATTCTCTCAATGGTGCATCTGTTACCTTCCTGACGCTACCCATCCCTGTAGCGGGATAATTGTTTTTAAAATATATAATCGATAATATATCAACCGCAACTGTCTATCAGTAGGACAGGGAGAGGCAATGGCTGCCCAAACTCTGTTGCGCGAGAGAAACTCATGCGAACACCTGACGCGATGTTATCTTTCTCGCTAATTTTTCAAAATAAATGTCTAAGGACTGTTGACATCTTGAGGAAGCGATAGGAAAAGGAATCTGGTTGATATCCCTTTAAATGGAGCAAAGGCAGGCTATGGAACATGGAGCTTTCAAAATAGAAGCCACTTCCTGGTTTGATTTTCCTCAGGTTTCGCCTGCAATATCAGTTCTGTTATACTAACAGACAATATTTTGACAGTTTTGGAAACTTTAGAGTGTTTTCTATCCTAATCTGTCAATTATATGCATATTCTAGCATCTGGTCCTGAGAAATAGGCCGTTTACCTTGGGAACGTTATTTTTCCAAACATAAAAATAGTGCTTCAAGAGGTTAAAGTTTATGAGGGTCTTAGGGGCCAAGCCAGATTTCTTCATCGTCCTAATATTGAAGAGGCGCTGTTGAGCCATCTTCACCACACTGTCTGTGTGGGTGGACCATTTCAGATTGTGGAAGAGGAACTTGAAGCTTTTCACCTTCTCCAATGCGGTCCCATCGATGTGGATGGGGGCATGGTCTCTCTGCTGTCTCCTGAAGTCCACGATCAGCTCCTTCAGTTTGGAGCGGTGTGGTGACCACTCCGTCAGAGCCCTTACCTCCTCCCTGTAGGTTGTCTCATTATTGTCAAGGAAATATATAATTGTATGTCAACAAACATGGCTCCACACACATAGCTGAAATTAGCTTAGCTCATCATAAGCAGTACAACCTTCAAAAAAGTATTTTACACAAATAATATGTGCCAATTATAATCTATTCCTCGTTGGTGTTGATTTCAGCCTGTCCATTTGATGATGGTATATCCCTCACTGGACATGTACACTGTCTATTTGCAATGTATTACAATGGGCATTTACCAACACAAATTGGATATGCTCTAATATACTGCTCTAATATGTTAATTGGATATGCTCTAATATGTTAAAACCATAAAACAACCTTCAAAAACAGAGTTACATTCGAACTGCGGGTCCAGTTCTGACATTATGTGTAGGCCTAGCTGAGGCTACCCCGAATCCCGAGTTTCGGGTCGATAGGTCATTCGGAGCCCTAAGCAGCAACCGTAGTGCTGAAATGCACTTATTTCGGGGTTCGCTACAGGGTCTTTGAACGAGCTATCAGCTAGAAACTGTTAGCTAATAGGTCCATCGGCCAATTTCTCGGGCCACTATTGCCCGAGAAATGTAGTTCCACCTCCCACATATGCGATGACATCACCTGGTTTAAATGTTTCTAGAGACAATATCTCTCTCATCATCACTCAATGCCTAGGTTTACCTCCAATGTACTCACATCCTACCATACCTTTGTCTGTACATTATGCCTTGAATCTATTCAATCGTGCCCAGAAACCTGCTCATTTTACTATCTGTTCCAAACATACTAGACAACCAGTTCTTATAGCCTTTAGCCATACCCTTATCCTACTCCTCCTTTGTTCTTCTGGTGATGTAAAGGTTTATCCAGGACCTGCAGTTCCTAGCTCCGCTTCTATTCCCCAGGTGCTCTCATTTGTTGACTTCTGTAACCATAAAAGCCTTGGTTTCATGCATGTTAACATTAGAAGCCTCCTCCCTAAGTTTGTTTTATTCACTGCTTTAGCACACTCTGCCAACCCGGATTTCTTTGCCGTGTCTGAATCCTGGCTTAGGAAGACCACCAAAACCCCTGAAATTTCCATCCCTAACTATAACATTTTCGTCCAAGATAGAACTGCCAAAGGGGGTGGAGAGGCAATCTACAGGATAGATAGCCTGGAGAGTTCTGTCTTACTGTCCAGGTCTGTACCCAAACAATTCGAGCTTCTACTTTTAAAAATCCACCTTTCCAGAAACAAGTCTCTCACCGTTGCCGCTTGCTATAGACCACGCTTTGCCCCCAGCTGTGCCCTAGACACCATATGTGACCATCTATCTTCAGAGCTCGTGCTGCTAGGTGACCTAAACTGTGACATGCTTAACACCCCGGCCATCCTACAATCTAAGCTTGATTCCCTCAATCTCATACGAATTATCAATGAACCTTCCAGGTACAACCCCAAATCGGTAAACACGGGCACCCTCATAAATATCATCCTAACCAGCTTGCCCTCCAAATACACCTCTACTGTTTTCAACCAGGATCTCAGCGATCAGTGCCTCATTGCCTGCATCCGTAATGGGTCTGCGGTCAAACGACCACCTCTCATCACTGTCAAACGCTCCCTAATACACTTCAGGGAGCAGGCCTTTCTAATCGACCTGGCCAGGTATCCTGGAATGATATTGACCTCATCCCATCAGTAGAAGATGCCTGGTTATTGTTAAAAGTGCCTTCCTCACCATCTTTAATAAGCGTGCACCATTCAAAAAATGTAGAACCAGCCCTTGGTTCACTTCAGACCTCACTGCGCTTGACCAGCACAAAAACATCTTGTGGCGTACTGCATTAGCATCGAATAGGCCCCGTGATATGCAACTTTCCAGGGAAGTTAAGAAACAATATATATTGTTAATGAAGACAGTTTGATATGGCAATCATAACTCACATAGGCATCAGGTTGAAGTTAGGGGTGCAAGCAATGTATTCCTATGGGGAGAGATGTCAATGAAAACTGTTAAAAGAAAACACACTGTTTTCACACAGTCAATGTTAGGTTTTCACAGATCGGGAGGACCTTAGGAACGTTATTGTGGTTGAATTATGCTTCTAGCCTTAACGGTTCTGCTGCTCTCACCCAAAAGCACCTCACATTTAGGTCAAGCTTCATTTTGGGCCTACTTTTTTGCACGGTCGCTGCGGTCAGACCGAGCGAGCTAGGTCAAGTGGGGCATCTCCTCGAACTTGGCACGGCCTAGAGACTATGGGGATTCCATTTGTTTCCCTTTCTGTGATGATTTAAGCCTGCAAATGTCTGTATTTCAGCCCTATTTGATGGTAAAGTTCATACTTCCCCTTTAGGATATGAAGAGGACCATTCAATATTTTCATGTTGATATCTGTAGAGGTACAGATGACCTTGAACACATGGCAAAAATCATTTTGAAAATGGCCTGCACAGAAGCAGAGTTAGAGCATAACCTGTAAACCCATGTTATCGTTAGGGAGAAACTTGGATGTGTCACACTAAATTAACCTGCGCGCAGCTAGAATAACTCTGTGGCTTATCCACCCCAACCTGCCCCCTGAAGAGCCCATCGAATACGGTGTGTCTGTGTGACCTAGAGGCCACAATATGTCCATAGCATCAATAAATCATTAAATCACTACAAGTCATTCTTCATTCCATGCAATTTGCATGGTCGCTGCGGTCAGACCGAGAGAGCTAAGGTCAGACTCAGCTTGAACTCGGCATGTTCTAGAGACTATGATGATGCCATTTTCCAACACTTTTAATGTTGATTTCAGCATGTATATTTTCTGTAGGTCATCACTGTTTAAACATATTGGAAATATACCTGAGTTGTAGTCAATGAACAGCATTCTTACATACTGTAGGTATTCCTCTTGTCCAGATGGGATAGGGCAGTGTGCAGTGGGATGGTGATTGTGTTGTATGTGGCTATATTGGGGCGGTATGCAAATTGAAGTGGGTCAAGGGTGTCAGGTAAGGTGGAGGGGATTTGATCCTTAACTAGCCTCTCAATGAACTTCATGATGACAGTAGTGAGTGCTATGGGGAGATAGTCATTTAGTTCAATCAAATGTATTTAGAAAGCCCTTTTTTACATCAGCCAATGTCACAACGTGCTGTCCAGAAACCTATCTTAATAAAACCCCAATACAGATGTAGAAGCACGGTGGCTAGGACAAACTCCCTAGCAAGGCCGGAGCCTAGGAAAAAACATAGAGAGGAACCAGGCTCTGAGGAGTGGCGCTGTGCCGCGTGGAGATTATAACCGAACATGGCCAAGATGTTCAAACGTTCATAGATGACCAGCAGGGTCAGATATTAATAATCACAGGGGTTGTAGAGGTTGCAACAGGTCAGCAGCTCGAGTAAATGTCAGTTGGCTTTTCATAGCCGATCATTCAGAGTTAGAGACAGCAGGTGCGGTAGAGAGAGAGTCCAAAACAGCAGGTCCAGGACAAGGTAGCACGTCCAGTGAACAGGTCAGGGTTCCATAGCCGCAGCCAGAACAGCATAAATACTGAAGGCTGAGACAGGAGGGGTCGGGAGACACAAGATATAAACCCACCCATTTTGCCAAAGCACAGCCCCCACACCACCATAGGGATATCTTCAACCACCTATCTACTACGCTGAAACAAGGCAGAGTATAGCCCACGAAGATCTCACCCACTGGACAAACCCAAGGGGCGCCAACCCAGACAGGAAGATCACGTCAGTGACTCATCCCACTCAAGTGACGCACCCTTCCTAGGGACGGCATGGAAGAGCACCAGTAAGCCAGTGACTCAGCCTCCGTAATAGGGTTAGAGGCAGAGAATCCCAGTGGAGAGAGGGGAACCGGCCAGGCAGAGACAGCAAGGGCGGTTAGTCTCTCCAGTGCCTTTCCATTCACCTTCACATCCCTGGGCCAGACTACACTCAATCATAGGAGTCTTCAATAAAGACGTAAAGGTCGAGACAGACTCTGCGTCTCTCACATGGATAGGCAGACCATTGAATAAAAATTGAATATTATAATGCTTTGTAGGTTAGCAGTAAAACCTTGAAATCAGCGCTAGCCTTAACAGGAAGCAAGTGTAGAGAGGCTAGCACTGGAGTAATATGACAAAGTTTTGGCATTCTAGTCAAGATTCTAGCAGCCGTGTTCAGTTACCTTTTACTTTCTCTGGATACAGGAAGAATGGTGGACATCTTGAAGCAAGTGGGGACAGCAGACTGGGATAGGGAGATATTGACTATGTCTGTAAACTCTCCAAATGAAATCAACAAAGCACTATCAAAAGTACCTACCATCTATCAACCTTGTACTGCTGCCCTGCTTTTTACCAGCACGCCCTGCTCCAACGGTCCAACCCTGGAAAGTCTACAGAAAGCTGCAGAAGGTGAAAACCTGTAAGGCAGAGGGCTCAGATGAAATCCCAGGCAGACTAAAAAAGGAGTCTGCATATGAATTGAGCGGGCCACTGGCTGATATTCTTGGCCTGTCGATGCGATAAGGCATTGTTCCTGATGAATGGAAAGAAGATAGTGGGCTCTTTACCATAAACCAAGCCACTCTCCATCAGTGAAATATATCTCATTAACCTCTCTCCTGAGCAAAGTAGCTAAGAGCTTTATCACTGCGCTTAGCGATATCCTACCCCAAGTTAATACTCAACAGTACGGATGTCTACAAAGCCGGTCATCCACTCACTGGTGGATATAACCAACAAGCTCTTCAAGTCCCAGGATAAGAATGGTTGCCCACCTACTTCAGCAAAGCCTTCTAACGTGTCTGCCACAACCTTGCCATCAACAGGATGTTAGACCTCCAGCTTCGACCATCCCTTGCCATATGGATAGACAACTTCCTCTCTAAGGCTGCCTTTATACAGGCAGCAAATTCTGATATTTTCCACTAATTGGTCCTTTTACCAATCACATCAGATCTTTTCACATCAGATATTTTTCAGAGCTGATCTGATTGGTCAAAGACCAATTAGTGGGAAACATATCCGAATTGGGCTGCCTGTCTAAATGTAGACACTAGGTTGTAATGTATCATGGTGTGCTGTCGAACAGTGTCAGTGTATTTTATGGCCTACCTCAAGGAACTCTGCTTGGCCTGCTGATTTTTATTGTATATGTAACAATGTTTCTTCCGTCCCTCTCCTCACTCCAACCAGGGATCCTCTGAACACATCAGCAACTGCCTCCCACAAAGCATTGTTACCTATCAACTACTTCAAGATTACCTAACAACTACTTCAAGGTCTCAGAGCGAGTGATGTCACCGACTGAAATGTTACTAGCATGCACCTCTAACTAGCTGGCCATTTCACACGGGTTATTCTCATCCCCTTTGATCTCCTCAATCTCGGCAGCAACCGGGCAGAGCACAACTGAGTCATCCAGGTCATGGCACCGTCCCTCTCCTTGCCCCGACCTGGGCTCGAAACAGAGACCCTCTGAACACAAACAACTGCCTCTCACGAAGAATCGTTACCTATTGCTCCACAAAAGCCACTGCTTTTGCATAGCAAGGGAAACAACTACTTCAAGGTCTTCGAGCAGGTGACATCACCAATTGAAACACTACTAGCACGCACTGCTAACTAGCTAGCAATTTCACACAGGTGACACATATCAACAGTGTAGCCAGGCTAACTGCAGTCAAACAATGGAAGCTTGTGGATCACCTTCCACCATCCAAGAAGACCTGGTTGACCTAGAGAAGTGGTCAGTGGGGAGCCACATGCTCTGAACCCTAAAAAGTGCAAAGTGCTCCACCCGTACTACCCCGCCTGTCTATTAACAACACATAACTCCAGATAGTTGAGGTATCAAGATCAAAGGAAATCTAAAATAGTCGACACAGGTAGAGAACGTCTGTTCCTCCTCCGATGCCTGAAGTACTTCCACATCCATAAGAATGACTTGGTAAGAGTATTTCCAACCTACATCCAACCAGTGGTGAAATATGCCGCCCCAGTGTGGCACGCAGGGCTAATCAAGAGACAATCCGATACCATCGAGACTGTCCAAAGGAAAGCAGTTCGTATCATCATTGGCACAGACGACACCTCCTACTCAGATGCATGCACCAATCTCGGTCTATCATCACTACACACGCAGAGAAAGTCTTTCAAGATCCTTTAAGGATCTTGAGAGACTTCTTTAATCCGATCCTTACCGCCATATGCTCCCACTCCAACAATCGTCTGTGAGCCAATACCAGACCCACTCCTCAACTAAATTGGAACTGATCCATTGCAGGACTGTGCATTTCCATGGCAGCATCATCCCAACCATGGTTTTCCTGCTGAACAGTTGATGATGAACATTATTGTATTTTAGTTAGTAATATCAATTTTAATATTCAAATGTATGTCGTACTCACAATTCAGCATGTTGCTGCCTTTTGTACAATTTCCTGTTAAAAAATGTAAATAAAAATATTCTCTCAGAAAAGAGAGATGTAATAATTCATACAGTATGGAGAGGGGAGATGGATTTATCTGACATAGAGATGTATAATGTAGTGATCTGACCATAACCTTTACCTCTGCTCTCTTTCTGCAGTGCAACAATGACTACGTCCCCGTGTGCGGCTCCAACAATGAGAACTACCAGAACGAATGTTATCTACGCAGGGATGCCTGCAAGCAGCAGTCTGAAGTGCTGGTGGTGTCAGAGGGCTCTTGTCCTGTCGGTACGTAGCCTACGTAGCATCTTAAGGATGGACATATACATAGGTCTGTAGATGCATACCTACAGTTGAAGTCGGAAGTTTATACACACCTTAGCCAAATACATTTAAACTCAGTTTTTCAAATTTCCTGACATTTAATCCTAGTAAAAATCCCTGTTTTAGGTCAGTTAGGATCACCACTTTATTTTAAGAATGTGAAATGTCAGAATAATAATAGAGAGAATGATTTATTTCATTATTTCACCCCAGTGGGTCATAAGTTTACATACACTCAATTAGTATTTGGTAGCATTGCCTTTAAATTATTTAACTTGGGTCAAATTTTTCGGGTAACCTTCCACAAGTTTCCCACAATAAGTTGGGTGAATTTTGGTCATTTACACACACTATTTAGTTCAGTTGTTTGCACCTCATCATTGTGAGGTATTGTTTGTTTTGATACACATTTCTATTCAGAGCTCTGTTTTTTCCCGTATTAGTCCCGTATTGGGGATACCTTTTTAAAATGTTCATTTAACCAGGCAAGTCAGTTAAGAACAAATTCTTATTTACAATGACGGCCTAGGAACAGTGGGTTCAGGGGCAGAACAACAGATTCTTACCTTGTCAGTTCGGGGATTTGATCCTTTCGGTTACTGGCCCAACGATCTAACCACTAGGCTACCTGCCTCTTTTTGCATAATCCCTGCTTGTACTTTTGCCTATCGGATTTCCTGTCATCAACCTCTTGCCTGATCTCCCGGACTACGTCATTATCCTTCTCCCTGCCTGTACTGTTGTCATTTTGGACCCCTGTGTATGACCTTCTGTCTGCCCCTGGACCCAGCTACCTGCCTCCACCTGTGGTCCTTTACAAAAAAACACCTGATGCGCCCTATGCTTGTAACCAGCTCTCTGTCTCCAATCGTATTCATTACAGAAGGAGTAGCTAGAAAGTTGGAATATTGTTTGAAGGCACTACACTCTCCTTCAGTCCAATATCAAACTATAAAAGCTAAACTGATTTCATCCACAATACTTTAGTTCATCAGAGTTACTAATGTAGTATGCGAATCAAGCTTTGTTAGAGAAAGAAAGTTATCCCTTTTCTCACTTCTGAGCCAAGCTGAGTCAAACTGTACTGTGCTAGCCTGGTTAAGCATTGACCACACTTTCTGGAACCTTGTGAGGAAAGAATACTGTGAGAAGAACATATCCAAGTCAGCACAGTATGGTGAAAAGTAGGAGTATCCCACAATTCCTTTTTTATCAAGATACGAACCTACATGCATGTTGATTTTATCTAGCGCTTAGCACAGGTCATGTTCATTAGGGCATGCAACAGGAAACATTTTGCAGTGACAAACAGACATTTGTGTTTTACTGGACATGTCCAGGTAGTACCTTCCTGTTTCAGTCAGTTTTCTTCTGTTTGCTGCCTGAACAAAACCAAAGTGAATCTGTTTTCAAGGGGAACATGTTGGCTCCACTCAAGCTCCACTGTTGGGCTAGCGTTGTACACTGGGGGTTTTCCTGGCTCAGTTAACCTCACTGCCACCCTGGTCAACTCCACTCAAGGGACCTAAAACACTCGTATAGCTCAGCAGTCCACCACACTCATAAGGAACACAGTAGGAATTGGAGCGTGTGTGTGTGAATGGGTGAATGGGTGGGGGAGGGTTGAGGGTTGTGTGTGTTTCTGATTTGTTTCACAAAAGTAACTTAATTTAGCCTCATTTACATGGAAGCTCTTAACTCTATGTAAATTGCTTGAATGTTTGTCATTTACCTTGTGTGTGTGTGTGTGTGTGTGTGTGTATGTTTGCATGTACACTGTATGTATGTGTGCGTGCATGTGTGTGTGCATCTGCCTGTGTGTCTTTTCTGTGAGAGTGTGAAATATATATATTTTTTCATGTGATGAGAGTTCATTTTGAGAGACAAGCCTCAGAAAACAAAATAAATATCATCGCACCCTGGCAGAACGGACGTGACAGTGATGAGAATAGGCTGACAGCTCACTTCCCTCCGCAACGCCCAGCCCCCTTCTCCCCCTTCACTGTCACTTCAAAAGAATATATGGTCAAATTACATTTTAAAAACTATTTATGTACTGGATGTTTACTCTTGGAAGTAGTCTTACAAACAAACAACATCAACAAAGAAGGGAGTAAAACAGTGTCCTGGGCACAAAAAAAGTTATTAACCTCTATCTTGCCTATTCATCCCCCTTTCTCTCCCTCTCTCTTTGTTTTCTTTGTCAGTTCTCCCTCACCCTTTACCTACCTTTCTCTGCGAAACTACACATCAGATAAATAATTGAGGGGACAGTGAATGTGTCCATACACTGCTAGCTTGATTAACATGGGTCATGCATTTTAAGAAACCAAAAAAGTAACAATTCACTCAACACCCGCTAGAAAAGGCTTTCATAAACATGTGATGACGTGGTTAAGGTGTGTTAGTGCTGGGCTTGAACCAAAACCTGCACACAATACCTTTTCAAGGACTGATGATGGACATCCCTGTTTAAAACAAACCAATCACAGAATGAAGACAAGAATAGGCTGTCAGTCTCACTCCCATTTCAAATCTACTAGTTCCTTAAAATACTTGTAGAAGAGCTGTCACTCAAACCCACATCTGACTACTCACTCTCTCCACATGTGATACTATATGTATGTCCAGGCATACCTTAACATCCTCTGATCGGATGGTTCGTACCCTGTCTATTCACACCTAAATTCCCAATGGCTGTCCAGGATCCAGGCATCTCTGTATGTTCTCTTATTGGCTACCCTGTCACCCTGTCTTACAAGTAAACAAGTCTGGTCTTCATCAGAACACTGGCTAATGTGTTCTGTAGCCTACATGTTGGCAACACAGCCAGGCTCATTGTTGTTGTTTACCTCAATAACCATATCCGACAGCCGTGTGACAGCAGGGCTCTGTCCTCCCAGAATCGCCGTGTGACTAGAGCCAAGGCCAAAAGGCCAGAATCGGGGGTTTTCTGTAGCTGTCGAACTGGGAACAGAAGGACACAGAGCCAAGTTGCCAAGTCATGCTACCATGCTACTGGGTACCACTGTGTACTTCAAAAGTACTATTTAAACAAGAGAGTCACATTCGGATGACTCTGTAGAGAGCTTCTGCAAGGAAGAAGACCATGTTAAATGGTTGCTTAAATGTTCCAGTACTGGTTTTCCAATGTTTTTGACTCACAACCTTCGAGTTGTATCATATATTTTTCATAAGAAAATGTATTGTTTACTTATACTTTTAGAATTGAGGGAAAGATGAGTTTGTTTACATTTGGGCTACAGATAAGCAGGTATTCACCAAGCTAGCACTAGGCAGTGAGCAAACAGAGAGTGAATGATAGCTGATTAGCACAGGATGCTTCAGTTCCTCCATCCCATTGAGTGTTAGTGCTACAGTGCAGTCAGCAATTTAGTGACTTGAAACAGTGAACCGTTTGAGGAACCACTTGTCAGATTTCTTGGCTGCTTAGGCAAGTCACAGCTGACATGAGCCATATGTTTGGTTGACTGGGGGGGGATGCACAATCTCAGATATCAAGGGAATTGAAGGCAAACATGTGGAGTGTTGCTGACAAATCTCAGAGGGTGACTTCCAGAGAGAGGCAAAGGGATCAATACATCCGTCAACTTTGGGACACACTAGTGACTTAATGCAATTTATACAACAGGTGGGTCTAATCCTGGACGCTGATTGGTGTCTATTCCATAATTTACCACCGGCTAAAGCTATGATGTTGAAGTTAATATCCACTGTCTTATCAGCCCAGCCAAACAATTTATAAACTGGATCTCTACTGTAAAAAGCATCTAGACATTATTTCCCATTTCTTTTAGACAAGCAAATGGATTGCATAATGGCAAAAATATTTATATTTTGAAATTCAATCTCCAGCTGTCCCATAGTAATGAACGTGTAGGGGTCCGGACAAGACAGACAGGCAAGCAGCTTTTCTCAGTCAGTCAAAATCATCAATAAGCATAATTTATTGATATATACAGTGCATTTGGAAAGTATTCAGACCCCTTGACAATTTCCACATTTTGTTACATTACAGTCCTCCAGACGTGACTCTTGGATTTCAAGCTAAATAATTAAATCTTGGTTTCATCAGACCTTGTTTCTCATGGTCTGAGAGTCCTTTAGGTGCCTTTTGGCAACCTCCAAGCAGGCTGTCAGTTCCATTTGGCCACTCTACCATCAAGGCCTGATTGGTGGAGTGCTGTAGATAAGGTTCTCCCATCTCCACAGAGGAACTCTGGAGCTCTGTCAGAGTGACCATCGGGTTCTTGGTCACCACCTTGACCAAGGCCCTTTCACCCGATTGCTCATTTTGGCCAGACGGCCAGCTCTAGGAAGAGTTTTGGCGGTTCCAAAACCACTGTGCCACTGTGTTCTTGGGGACTTTCAATTCTGCAGAAATGTTTTGGTACCCTTCCCCAGATCTGTGCCTTGACACAATCCTGTCTCTGAGCTCCAATTCCTTCCACCTCATGGCTTGGTTTTTGTGCTTACATGCCCTGTCAACTGTGGGACCTTATATAGACAGGTCTTTGCCTTTCCAAATCATGTCCAATCATTTTAATTTACCACAGGTCATCTCCAATGAAATTGTAGAAACAGCTCAAGGATGATCAATGGAAACAGGATGCACCTGAGCTCAATTTCAATTCTTATAGCAAAGGGTCTGAATACTTATGTAAATGGCATATATATATTTTTTTGCCATCATTTCTAAAAACCTGTTTTCACTTTGTCATTTTGGGGTATTGTGTGTATATTGATGATGGAAAAAAACAATTTAATACATTTTTGAATAAGGCTGTAACGTAACAAAACGTAAAAAAGGTCAAGGGGTCTGAATTCTTTCCAAATGCACTGTACAAAGAAATGTCAATAGAAAACCGGTAAAACTAAATGCACTGCAGCTAGTTTGCAGTCTTTCCAGCTTCCTTTTGAAGTTATTGTGTTAGCTGTGTTGTTGGCTAGCTCCTCTAAACAACAGTGTCCTGACGAGAGAGCACATGTTCTATGCCAAGTAAAATCTCACATCATTAGTTCATTGTTATGGATGCAAGATGGTGCCGGATGAGATGGCTGATGTTTTACAGGCTCCTAACCAATTGTGCTATTGTGTGTGTTTTTTTTGCATTATTTGAAACTTATTTTGTACATAATGTTTCTGCCATCGTCTCTTATGTCCGAAAAGAGTTTTGCATATCATGACAATGATTACTCATCTCGTACTGGACAAATACTTTTTCATTAACGAGTCGGTCACAAAGGATTTACTTAAGACACCCAACAAGGCCCAAATCCCAGTCATTTGCATGAAGAAGAGACGAAGATATCGGGGACGTAGGTCGGGGTGCCTTGTAAGGATCCAACAGCGAGTGAGTAATCCGCCTTTACCATCAATCCTATTAGCCAACGTGCAATCATTGGATAATAAAATGAATGAGCTCCGATCAAGACTATCCTACCAACGGGACATTAAAAAGTTGTAGCTGAATGACGACATGGATAACATAGCTGGCTGGGTTTTTGGTCCATCAGCAACATAGAACAGCTGCCTCTGGTAAGACAAGGTGGTGGTCTTTGTCTATTTGTAAATAATGTAAATAATGCTGGTGCACGAAATAAGGAAGTCTCAAGGTTTTACTCACCTGAGGTAGAGTATATCTTGATAAACTGTAGACCACACTACTTACCAAGAAATTATTTATCTATATTTTACCTAGCTGTCTATTTACCACCACTTACAGATTCTGGCACTAAGAAGGGACTCAACGAGCTGTATAAGGCCATAAACAAACAAGAAAATGCTCATCCAGAGGCGGTGCTCCTAGTGGCCGGGGACTTTAATGCAGGGAAATGTAAATCCATTTTACCTAATGTCTTCCAGTATGTTACATTTACAAAAAAACTCTATACCACCTTTACTCCACACACAGAGACACGTACAAAGCTCTCCCTCACCCTCCATTTGGCAAATATGACCATACATTGGCTTTATCAATAAGTGCATTGATGACCTCGACCCCCTAGTGACCATACATACCCCAACGAGAAGCAATGTTTTACAGGCAACATCCGAACTGAGCTAAAAGGTAGAGCTTCTGCTTTCAAGGAGCAAACCTGGAAGCTTATAAGAAATCCCACTATGCCCTCCGACAAACCATATAACAGGCAAAGTGTCAATACAGGACTAAGATTGAATCATACTACACCGGGCTCCGACGCTCGTCGGATATGGCAGGGCTTGCAAACTTTTACGGACTACAAAGGGAGAGCCACTCCAATTTGCATATCTCCCCAACAGATCCATTGATGATGCAATCTCTATTGCACTCCACACTTCCCTTTCCCACATGCACAAAAGGAACACCTACAGTTGGAGTTGGAAGTTTACATACACCTTAGCCAAATACATTTAAACTCAGTTTTTCAAAATTCCTGACATTTAATCCTAGTAAAAATCACCTGTTTTAGGTCAGTTAGGATCACCACTACATACCAATTTCACAGCTCCCAGTTCGCTGTGCATTTTGTTTTCAGTATCGTCTAGAAAGAAAACAGACTGGGGTCATTAAGTAATGTAAGGGATTACATTAGCTAATAAGGGACTTTAGCTAATAGCCTATACAGTACCTGATCCTGCAGAGCTGGATGCTGATGTGACATGCTGTGACTTCTTGGGGGGACATCTTCTACATCACCCTTAAATACAGTGAGGCAAAAAAGTATTTAGTCAGCCACCAATTGTGCAAGTTCTCCCACTTAAAAATATGAGAGAGGCCTGTAATTTTCATCATAGGTATACTTCAACTACAGTGCCTTGCGAAAGTATTCGGCCCCCTTGAGCTTTGCGAACTTTTGCCACATTTCAGGCTTCAAACATAAAGATATAAAACTGTATTTTTTTGTGAAGAATCAACAAGTGGGACACAATCATGAAGTGGAACAACATTTATTGGATATTTCAAACTTTTTTAACGAATCAAAAACTGAAAAATTGGGCGTGCAAATTTATTCAGCCCCCTTAAGTTAATACTTTGTAGCGCCACCTTTTGCTGCGATTACAGCTGTAGGTCGATTGGGGTATGTCTCTATCAGTTTTGCACATCGAGAGACTGACATTTTTTCCCATTCCTCCTTGCAAAACAGCTCGAGCTCAGTGAGGTTGGATGGAGAGCATTTGTGAACAGCAGTTTTCAGTTCTTTCCACAGATTCTCGATTGGATTCAGGTCTGGACTTTGACTTGGCCATTCTAACACCTGGATATGTTTATTTTTGAACCATTCCATTGTAGATTTTGCTTTATGTTTTGGATCATTGTCTTGTTGGAAGACAAATCTCTGTCCCAGTCTCAGGTCTTTTGCATTCTTCCAAAATGGTCCTGTATTTGGCTCCATCCATCTTCCCATCAATTTTAACCATCTTCCCTGTCCCTGCTGAAGAAAAGCAGGCCCAAACCATGATGCTGCCACCACCATGTTTGACAGTGGGGATGGTGTGTTCAGGGTGTTGCTTTTACGCCAAACATAACGTTTTGCATTGTTGCCAAAAAGTTCAATTTTGGTTTCATCTGACCAGAGCACCTTCTTCCACATGTTTGGTGTGTCTCCCAGGTGGCTTGTGGCAAACTTTAAACAACACTTTTTATGGATATCTTTAAGAATTGGCTTTCTTCTTGCCACTCTTCCATAAAGGCCAGATGTGTGCAATATATGACTGACTGTTGTCCTATGGACAGAGTCTCCCACCTCAGCTGTAGATCTCTGCAGTTCATCCAGAGTGATCATGGGCCTCTTGGCTGCATCTCTGATCAGTCTTCTCCTTGTATGAGCTGAAAGTTTAGAGGGACGGCCAGGTCTTGGTAGATTTGCAGTGGTCTGATACTCCTTCCATTTCAATATTATCGCTTGCACAGTGCTCCTTGGGATGTTGGGAAATCTTGTTGTATCCAAATCCGGCTTTAAACTTCTTCACAACAGTATCTCGGACCTGCCTGGTGTGTTCCTTGTTCTTCATGATGCTCTCTGCGCTTTTAACGGACCTCTGAGACTATCACAGTGCAGGTGCATTTATACGGAGACTTGATTACACACAGGTGGATTGTATTTATCATTAGTCATTTAGGTCAACATTGGATCATTCAGAGATCCTCACTGAACTTCTGGAGAGAGTTTGCTGCAATGAAAGTAAAGGAGCTGAATAATTTTGCACGCCCAATTCTTCAGTTTTTGATTTGTTAAAAAAGTTTGAAATATCCAATAAATGTCGTTACACTTCATGATTGTGTCCCACTTGTTGTTGATTCTTCACAAAAAAATACAGTTTTATATCTTTATGTTTGTTTGAAGCCTGAAATGTGGCAAAGGTCACAAAGTTCAAGGGGGCCGAATAGTTTCGCAAGGCACTGTATGACAGACAAAATTATTTTAAAAATCCAGAAAATCACATTGTAGGATTTTTAATGAATTTCTTTGCAAATTATGGTGGAAAATAAGTATTTGGTCACCTACAAACAAGCAAGATTTCTGGCTCTCACAGACCTGTAACTTCTTCTTTAAGAGTTTCCTCTGTCCTCCACTTGTTACCTGTATTAATGGCACCTGTTTGAACTTGTTATCAGTATAAAAGACACCTGTCCACAACCTCAAACAGTCACACACAACCACGTGGTTAAACTCTTAGACTATTGATACCGACAGAATAAGAACAAGTCTTTGGTATTAATTACTAGTCTGTAGCTAGGAATTCGATGTCATTGAACGTGAAGAACAACAACCGCCGAAACATCCATTCTATAACAATTTCATCAATATCACTCTGAACAATCCATTCTAACCGTGAGATAGAGAAAGACTAACTTTTCAACAAAGATCCCGACGACACACTGAGCGTAAATATATATATTGATTGCAATTGTTCCCGAATGAGTGAGCTTTCATGTGCAAAGGATTAGCATTTCAATTGTTATGATTT
The DNA here is from genome assembly GCF_013265735.2 of Oncorhynchus mykiss. Lineage (NCBI taxonomy): Eukaryota > Metazoa > Chordata > Actinopteri > Salmoniformes > Salmonidae > Oncorhynchus > Oncorhynchus mykiss. The sequence goes on from NC_048567.1 coordinate 41,618,948, forward strand.
TCAACTTTGTAGTGTCTCATCTCAGTTGACCGCCACTTCCCTTTTTGTCCACCAAGCCACGATACCGGTTTATCCCACTAGGGACACTCCGTTATCTTTTCCTTGTAACTATCTACTGTTTGTTTATGCATTTCTGTGAATTATTTAGTTAGTAAATAAATGATTTAAGACAATTGATGTATGGATGACTCATAGTGAAGACTGGGTTCGTGCAGATAACCAACAATTTACAATGTTTGGAATGAGACTAACATGAGGTAAAGTAAATAATTCATTAATCAGAAGACTATTTGATCAGATTTAATATATCTGAAAAGTTATTTTAGGAAATGATAACTTTGTAATCTGAATATTTTCCTTGGTGCCCCCAACTTCCTAGTTAATTACAGTTACGTGATTAATCAGTTTGATCGAGTAATACTAATTACAGAGAATCTTTGATAAAAATTGTCTTCAATTTAATGATAGTAAAGACACGATACCTTACATGTGCAGAAGGGCCAGTGATGAAGTTGACTCTTGCTGGATTTATTTTTTTTTGTTCTACTCTTGCCCTCCAATAGCACACTAACACTATACATCATAGAAAATAAGCATAGACATAAAAGGCATGATAATTAGAAAGTCATAAATAAGCAATAGGCATTTAATTTAATTATTGTATATACTATGTGTAGGCTGTGTAGACTCACTATGTGTAATTTAGGGATTGGCCGTCGGCATCAACGATACACATTTAGAGCCAGCCAAACACAACAAGGCGTACATTGAAGAAACACAGAAAATCAACGATCAAATCGATTACATAACTGTACATGTAAACCTAGGCTTACTGCTCAAGTAGGGCAAATTTGTCCAAATAAGATTCCATCACTGTAAGTAATTAGCTAGCTGGAATGCAAAAGGATGTTATTGCTAATTAGCTAGCTCACTTGCAAATGTGACTAATTAACACTATGCTAACATCGGTTAGCAGGTAGCTGGGGCGGCAGGTAGCCTAGTGGTTAGAGCGTTGGGCCAGGAACCAAAAGGTTGCTAGATCAAGGTAAAAAGAAATCTGTCGTTCTGCCCCTGAACGACGCTACTGTTCCTTGGCTATCATTGTAAATAATATTTTATTCTTAATGACTTGCCTAGTTAAATAAAACAATCAGTGCAGTAGTTAGTTATATAAAAATATACCTTTGCCCTGGTATAACATGAATGTTACAAAGTACATTATAATGACAGACTCACTTACTTCCATGGTTTATATTTTCATCCGTGTTCGATTAAGATTTGCTTTCGTTGACGTTGATACCTTCGACGTGAACCTCAACTTGGGTGACCTTGAAGGAGACTGGAAGGGTTCGGGTTAAACGCGCTTGACTCCGCCCACATTGAACCCAGCCCCGAACTGCACACTGCAGTCAAGGGCTTCTCGGCTATTTAGCTAAAGAATCCCCATTTTGTGCTGGGAAGTGGGAGACCGGGGTTCAATTCTCCTATGGGCACTGTACAACGTGGCGGTCAGGAGTAGGCTACAGTACTGGACTATTTAACTAAACATGTAATTTGGGAGGTACACTATATATGCAAAATTATGTGGACACCCCTTCAAAATTGTGGATTCAGCTATTTCAGCCACACCCATTGCTGACAGGTGTGTACAACTGAGCACAAAGCTATGCAATCTCCATAGACAAACATTGACAGTAGAATGGCCCATACTGAAGATCTCAGTGACTTACATAGGATACCACCATTCCAACAAGTCAGATCTGCTAGAGCTGCCCCTGTGAAGTGGAAATGTTTAGGAGCAACAGCCGCAAAGTGTTACGCCACACAAGCTCACAGAATGGGACTGCTGAGTGCTGAAGCGCGTAGTTCGTTAACATAGTCTGTCCTCGGTTGCAACACTCACTACCGAGTTCCAAACTGCCTCTGGAAGCAATTTCATCACAATAACTGTACATCGGGAGCTTCATGAAATAGGTTTCCATGGCTGAGCAGCCGCACACAAGCCTGAAAAGTGGTGTAAAGCTCGCCGTCATTGGACTCACCATCTGGCAGTCTGACAGACGAATCTGAGGTTGGCTGATGCCAGGAAAACGCTACCTGCCCCAATTCATTGTGGCAACTGTAAAGTTTGGTGGAGGAGGAATAATGGTCTGGGGCTGTTATTCATGGTTCGGGACCCTTAGTTCTAGTGAAGGGAAATCTTAATACTACAGCATACGATGACATTCTAGACTATTCTGTGCTTCCAACTCCGTGGCAACAATTTGGGGAAGGCCCTTTCCTCTTTCATGACAATGCCCCTGTGCACAAAGCGAGGTCCATACAGAAATGGTTTGTTGAGATCGGTGTGGAAGAACTTGACTGGCCTGCACAAAGCTCTGACCTCAACCCCATCGAACACCTTTGGGTTGAATTGGACCGACGACTACGAGCCAGGCCTAATCGCCCAACATCAGTGCCGACCTCACTAATGCTTTTGTGGCTGAATGGAAGCCCCCACAGTCCCCACAGCAATGTTCCCAACACCTAGTGGAAAGCTTTCCCAGAGGACCGGAGGCTGTTAAAGCAGCAAATGGGGGACCAACTCCATATTAATGCCCATGATTTTGCAATGAGATGTTCAAGCATCTTTTGGTCATGTAGTGTATTTCATCTGTTTTCAAGTCTCGAAATTAGACATAAATAAATGCATTTAACATATAAATAGGCACGCCACGCCATTCTTTTGTATGACATTGCGCAAACTCCAAAGATATCACAGTGTGTGTCGGGATAGCACAGCTCGGAAGCCTGTAGCCTTGCTGGCTCAGTCGAAGTGGCTATCTGAGGGTCGAATTAGCCCCGACACCATCGGTAATTGTAATTCTCTCAGCTTCGGGACATTTGTGAGAATGGCAGAGGCACGAGGTAATGTGCAAATGGAGGGGTGTGGGGAATGGGAATGGGGTGATTTGTGATTCAGCCACTGTCACTTCTCGCCTGTAGTCTATATGGGGCCATACTTGTGAACAAAACAATTCAACATTAAGTTAAAGCACCAGCCAATTAAAATTGTCAATATTGTGTCACATTATAGAACGCTACATTGTGGCTTGTCCCATCAGATAACCTGGCACACGTTAGCCCTATGCTAATCTCATCAGGTGACAGTGATTATTTCCTGTAACAAATTCCTCATTATCCTATCAAAGATCTTAAATGGGGTGTTCACCAAAAAACATTTCTGGGCCCTTTATAACACTTGCCTGGGTGTTTGTCAGTACCCCAGACAGTTTTTAGGTCCATTGTTAGAGTGTTTAGATTTCGTTATTTTTATGTCAAATTGCTGAATTTCTGAAATGACCTAAAATGCATTAAAAACAGTGTATTTGTTCTTACATAAACAACAATTGGTGTCTCTGCATTGAATTTCTAAATACATGTGTTTTTAATGTAAAAAGTGTAAAAAAAAACAAAGACCTGTTGGTGCAAACGTCTTCCATATAGTCTGTAATCCAGTAGATGCTCTCCTTCGTGATTCTAAAATATGTAATTACAGGAGGCGGGACGAAGGAGTTATGTGCCTTCAAGAAAGAACATCAGAATGAAAGGCAGTAAACAAAGATATGGTATCTAGCTAGGCTAGCGGGTAGTAATCTCTGAAGTAAAGTAAGGCTAGGTGAATAATATTAGTAGGTGAGTGACATTGGCCAAATGTAAGTGCAATAATGTTCCACAGATACAACTACACAACACATTTCCACTCTTTTTCTGACCGCGATGGAGTTTTGTGTCACACAGGGCTGCAGGCCATCCGACATCCTGCTGATAGTGTCGAAACGACCACTTTGTGGCCACTGACTACAATGGGGACCGGGTTCTGTTCCCACCGTCTTTCCACCATTAGCTAGCTAAGTTGCTAACACCGGTAGCTAGTCACCGCAAAGTAGTTTAATGTTATTTGTTTGATATTCCTTGAACTAGTTTGTAGTATTTTTTACTTAGCTACTACTGTAACAGTAACGTTAGCCTGTCCTACTGACTGTTTTGCTTAATTTGTTTTATGTAATTTGCTTTTTCTCATTATTATGTTACTGATAAGAAATAGTATATTATTTTCTACTAGATATCACAGTTTTCTTTAGTCCTCTTGACTGATTAAAATTAATTGCACTAGTGAAGGTCCATGAGTAGGACACAGCCCTAGCCAGAGCCATATAGATAAATACGCAGCTCTGGCCCTACCTGGTGCATGAGTTGTAATGACAACAAACTTGCCCAGCCTTTACATGAGGTCAATTAAAACATTTAGAATATCAGCTCATGCCCTGAATTGACATGTAATGACTGACTCTGTTTTATACCAGCCAACACCACCAATCACTCTTTCTGTTTATACCTGCCAGGGAGGAAATGGCAGAAGGAGAGGGGTGGTGGAACAGACATGAGGATAGGACAATGAACCATAGTTTCTCGGACCCAATGTTCCTCCACTCATGCCTCTTCTAATAACTTTTCAGGAGGATGTAAGGAATGACTAAATAGGACAAATTTACATTTTTTGTTTTGTTATTCTGTTACACATCTTTCAGGATATCCGAGAAGCTGTGTAGAGTATTCCAAACAGGCCAACGACTGGGTAGAGAAGAGTCTCTGAACAGAAGACATTCAACTTTAGAACACGATTGGTCCAGCAGGCTATCAAGCGGCGGGAAGATAAACAGATCATATACAAAGACCCATACTTCAAAGTTGAGACACGAGACCTACCTCCCAACATCACCCCAATAGAGAAACCAACCAAGGAGGAGCTGGTGGCAAAGCTTTTTAGCCTAACTTTGAAACTACCTTTAGCAAGCCTAATGATGGTATGATGTTGTGAAACATCATCAATAACTTCAAATTAAATTTTGTCACATGCGCCGAATACAACAGGTGTAGTAGGCCTTACAGTGAATTGCTTACTTAAAAGCCCTTAACCAACAATGCAGTTTTTTTGAAAATACCTAAAAAAAGTAAGTGATGAGAATAACAATTTATTAAAGAGCGGCAGTAAAATAACAAATGTGGGGCTATACACAGGGGGTACCGGTACAGCGTCAATGCGCTGAGGAACCGGTGTCGAGGTAATATTACATGTAGGTAGAATTATTAAAGTGACTATGCATAGATAATAACAGAGAGTAGCAGCAGCGTAGAAGGGGGGGGGCAATGCAAATAGTTTGGGTAGCCATTTGATTAGATGTTCAGGAGTCTTATGGCTTGGTGCTCCTGTACCGCTTGCCGTGCAGTAGCAGAGAGAACATTCTATGACTAGGGTGGCTGGTGTCTTTGACAATTTTTAGGGCCATACTCTGACACCGTCTGGTATAGAGGTCCTAGATGGCAGGAAGCTTGGCCATGGTGGTGTACTGGGGCATACCCACTACCCTCTGTAGTGCCTTGCGGTCGGAGGCTGAGCAGTTGCCATACCCGGCAGTGATGCAACCCATCAGCATGTTCTCGATGGTGGAGCTGTAAAACCTTTTGAGGATCTGAGGACCCATGCCAAATCTTTTCTCCTGAGGGGGAATAGCTTATGTCGTGCCCTCTTCACAACTGTCTTGGTGTGCTTGGACCATGTTAGTTTGTTGGTGATGTGGATGCCAAGGAACTTGAAGCTCTCAACCTGCTCCACTCCAGCCCCATCGAAGAGAATGGGGGTGTGCTCGGTCCTCCTTTTCCTGTTGTCCACAATAAAAAATTTATGTGTGGAATTTCTTTCCTTCTTAATGCGTTTGAGCCAATCAGTTGGGTTGTGACAAGGTAGGGGTGGTATACAGAAGATAGCCCTATTTGGTAAAATACCAAGTCCATATTATGGCAAGAACAGCTCAAATAAGGAAAGAGAAACAACAGTCCATCATTACTTTAAGACATAAAGGTCAGTCAATCCAGAAAATGTCAAGTACTTTGAAAGTTTCTTCAAGTGCAATCGCAAAAACCATCAAGCGCTATGATGAAACTGGTTCTCATGAGGATTGCTACAAGAAAGGAAGACCCAGACTTGCGAACAAAGGACTTTAGACAGGTGGAAATCTGTCCTTTGGTCTGATGAGTCCCAATTTGGCATGTTTGGTTCCAACCGCCGTGCCTTTGTGAGACGCAGAGTAGGTGAACGGATGATCTCCGCATGTGTGGTGAAACTTGGAGGAGGAGGTGTGATGTGTGGAGGTGCTTTTACACTTAACCAGCATGGCTACCACAGCATTCTGCAGCGATATGCCATCGCATCTAGTTTGCCCTTAGTTGGGACAGTCATTTGTTTTCCAACAGGGGTTTTCACGCCCAAAACACACCGCCAGGCTGTATAAGGGCTATTTGACTAAGAAGAAGAGTGATGGAGTGCTGCATCAGATGACCTGGCCTCCACAATCACCTGACCTCAACCCAATTGAGATGGTTTGGGATGAGTTGGACCACAGAGTGAAGGAAAAGCAGCCAATAAGTGCTCAACATATGTGGGAACTCCTTCAAAACTGTTGGAAAAGCATTGCAGGTGAAGCTGGTTGAGAGAACGCCAAGAGTGTGCAAAGCTGTCATCAAGGCAAACGGTGGCTACTTCGAAGAATCTAATATCTAAAAAATATTTTAATTTGTTTAACTACATGATTCCTTTGCATTATTTCATATTTTTGATGTCTTCACTACTGTTCTACAATGTAGAAAATATTAAAACTAAAGAAAAACCCTTGAATGAGTAGGTGTGTCCAAACTTTTGACTGGTACTGTATATAAGTTTGATAATTTTATTTGGATAATGCAAATACAGTGTCTTATGAGCCCATTTGGGCTTATCATTTAATTTGCTGATGTTTAAACTTAACCTTGAACTTAAACCTGTTTCTAGTGTTCTCGAGTATGGCCCTAAACTGTCTGGTGAAAAACTGGAGATTCAGATCCAATCTTTGACCATATACTGTACACTGAATGTACAAAACATTAGGAACGTTGACTGACCATGACAAAGACTGACCAGGTCTTTGTCATGGTCTGACTGAAAGCTATGATCCCTTATTGATGTCACCTGTTAAATCCACTTCCATCAGTGTAGAGAAAGGGGAGGAGACAGATTTAAAAAATAATTTTTAGCATTGAGACATGGATAGTCTCTGTGTCATTCAGAGGGTGAATGGTGCCAGGCTCACCGGTTTGAGTGTGTCAAGAACTGCAACGCTGCTGGGGTTTTCACGCTCAACAGTTTCTTGTGTGTTTCAAGACTGGTCCACCAGCCAAAGGACATCCAGCCAACGGCAGACCAGTGGTTGAAATGGGTCATTGATGAAAGAGGACAAAGGAGGCTGACACGAATTGTGCATAGCAAGAGATGGGCTACAGTTAGTCAACTGACAGTCCAGTACAATATTGGTGCCCAAAAACCCATAAAAGAATGATCAACTCGTCGATTGGGGTGGCAGCCGGTTATAGAGTTCTATTTCTTTCAGCACAAAACAAGGAACTGCGGTTGCAGTGGGCTAAGGAACAAAAACGCTGGACACTGGAGAATTGGAAAAACATTGCCTGGTTTGGTGAATCCCGGTTCCTGCTGTTCCACGCTGATGGGAGGACTAGGGTATGGAGAAAACCACATGTGTATGTTAATCTATCATGCCACATGTCAACATTACAGGCCGGTGGTGGTGTGAGGTGTGTTGTCAAGGCACACATTGGTCTCCTTGATAAAATTGGGCAATGTCTGAATGCCACATGATATCTGAACATCATTGTCTATCAGGTGCATCCTTTCATGGCGGCAGTCAATTCATCTACCAATCTACCAATTCATCTACCATTTTTTCTGCAGGATAATGCCACATGCCACAAGGCTAGGACTGTCCAGGAATGTTTCCATGAACCTGACAGTGAATATAGCTTACTGCAATGGCCAGCCCAGTCACCAGATCACATATCCTTTTGAGTATCTGTGCGATGAGATGGAACGTGCTATTCAAAGTAGAGATTCACTACCAGCCAACTTGACACAGCTGTGTGAAACATTGGAGTCAACATGGGCCTACATTCCTGTGGAATTCTTTCGACACCTTGTAGAGTCCATGCCCTGATGAATTGAGGCTGTTCGGAGGGCAAAACGGGTGCAACTCAATATTAGGAAAGTTTTCCTAATGTTTTGTGCATTCGGTGTAGTTGACCTGTGTGCATTTAAAAGTTGTACACAAGATTAATTTGTTAAATTGCAATGTGTAATGGAATGAGTGATAGTTTTGGAGATCAAGATTGTTGATTCAAAGAAATCTTCTTATGTTATATGCCAGCAGCATACTACCCTGCATCCTACTGCTGGCTTGGTTCTGAAGCTACAGTATGCAGGGTTGGTCCTGGTTGGCCCCCTCCTCTCCCCTGTAACTATTCCCCAGGTTGTTGCTTTAAATGAGAATGTGTTCTCAGTCAACTTGCTTGGTAAAATACAATTTAAAAATAAGATGAATGCACAAATTGTATTTTGCTCTGGATAAAAGTGTCTGCTAAATGAGTACAATCTTAAAATGTTAAACAGATTGAGAAACCTGTGTGTATGTGCAGAGCTGTAGCTACAGTACTGTGAAAAAGCATTTGCCCCTTTTCTGATTTTCTCCATTTTTGTATATTTTTGACACTGAATGTTATTAGATCATCAACCAAAACATATATTAGATAAAGGGATAGCTGAGTGAACAAATAGCACAACATTTGTATAATTCATTCCATTATTTTATAAACAAAGTTATGCCCTTTTGTGAAAAAGTAATAGCCCCCTTAAACTCAATCAATGGTTGTGACCGCTTTAGCTGCAATGACTGCAACCAAATGCTTCCTGTAGTTGTTGATCAGTCTCTCACATTGCTGTGGAGGAATTTTGTCACACTCATCCATGCAGCACTACTTTAACTAATCAACATTTGTGGGGTTTTGAGCATGAACTGCTCATTTCAGATCCTGCCACAACATCTCAATGGGGTTTAGGTCTGACTTTGACTAAGCCATTCCAAAACTTTACATTTGTGGTTTTTCAGCCATTCTGATGTAGACTTCCTTGTGTGTTTTGGATCATGCTTTAGGTCACAGACGGATGTCCTGACAATCTCCTTTAGAATTTTCTGATACAGAGGAGAAGTCATGGTTCCTTCGATGATGGCAAGTCATCCAGGTCCTGAGACAGCAAAGAATCCCCAAATTATCACACTACTACCACCACCATGCTTGACCATTTGTATTGATGTTCTTACTGTAGAATGCAGTGTTTGGTTTTCGCCAGACATAACGGGACCCATGTCATCCCAAAAATTCCCCTTTTGACTTAGAACATTTTTCCAGAAGTCTTGAAGATTATCCAGGTGCTTTTTTGGCAAACATGAGTCAACTTGTTGGTCATGCACAGAGGCGTAGGCAGAAACTTCCATGTGGCTGGGCCTATGTAAAAGTGACTGGGCCAACATTTTCCAGCAAAAATACCCAGATATCAGTGGTGTAGTCATGGTGCATGGAGAAGTGGGTATACTAACATAACTCTGAATGGCCTGCCTGGCGAATTAAATGAAAGGTGAACAATTGTATGTGGAACAGAGGTAATGTGAAATACATTCACCATGATATCCAGAATTAAATAATATGCCTACCCCTTATGGCTAATATGTTAGGCTAAGGGACCAGATAAGCGCAGAGGTAAGAAAAGGAACAGATTTCCTCTGTGATCGTGCGTCACATGAGAACGGGAGTTCCTACACTTTACAACAGCTGAAGACTTGCTAGTCGCTGCTGAAGGCTTGGATGCTAGTCACAGTTAGCCTAGTGTTTAACAACCATGGGACAGTAACCGAAGGCTTGCTGGTTTGAATCCCCGAGCCGACTAGGTGAAAAATCTGTCGATGTGCTCCTGTGCAAGGCACTTAACCCTAATTGCTCCAGTAAGTCGTTCTGGATAAGAGCGTCTGCTAAATGAATAAAATGTAAATGTATGCTGATTCATCTCTGTATTTATCTAGAGGAGATTTATGGGTTACGCCAAGGTTTCCATATTTCTACCTTAATATTACTATTTTTGTATAACTTTTCTAGACTGTGGTCTTTGCCACATGATTTCTGTAGGCTGAGGCAATTTTATCTATAGGGGAAATGATGATCGCTAACAGATCGAGTCAGGGCCCTGACCTACTGTAAATATCATAGCCTCTCCCTAAAGCTCTTCTATCGAGAAGTAAAATAAAGAGGCTAAACTGTGGAACTCATGAGAATAAATGCACAACTCTCGTTGTGAATGTGAATGTCAGGAGTCAGAGAACAGAGCTGAGTGCAGATCTGTCTGGGTGCTGAATTCTTTGATCCGACTTTCGCAGGCTCAGCCAGCGCCTGCCAAGCTGCATTACCTCCCCGTGGTGCTGAATAATATAGGCCTATGCTATGGTTTCACACTCACACTTTTCACACCCATATTGACAAATATTTCACGTGATTTGTGTTTGTATAGGCTGCTTTGTGTATGATTTCTCTATTGTACTATATCATGTATACCTCCACTACACTGCTTTGATACAGCATAAGTGGGGATTAACAAGTGAGTATACGAAATTCCCACTGAAAAAAGTGGATATACCTACGCATAACCTCCACCACAACACTGCCCGACATATTTAACTGTACATTTGTGCAATCACATTGCCTCATTTAACATAACAGAGGATAAATGTAACAAACAAGGCTGAAATTATTGCCAAGTAGGCAGCGCAAGTGCGCAATTCCACAACCACTTACAACAACACCGCTGACATAACAGGCTGACTGTCCGAGACTGACAGTGAACAAACTACAGCAGCAGACAAGTGCAATGATGAAATGTGAAAAATGATGCTGTCACAAAATACGGATAATGGATCAAGTGTACAGTCTGACAGTCAAACCTAATGAAATAATCAACATATTATCAGGTCAGATCGACCATTACCACTCAACGGAGCGATCTACAGTACAGGCACAACAGGTGGATTCAGGACCATGGTTAGCACATCGGCCGAACACCAGCTCTGCATTGAATTGTAATGTGCGTAAAAAGCTTATCGCACTATTTCACAAAGAAGCAAGGAAGCCATGAAAGTGTTTTTATTAAGACCAAAAGTGCACATGTTTTGCCATATGAAATAGTCACACACAATACAATAAACACTTCAGGCCTATATCTTGAACTGTACGCCAGGTATGAAATTAATAGCTCACTTTGAATAACCAAATGCTATTGTACAGGAATTTTAAGCATGAAAACATGAAATCATTATATGTGATACCACGGCAGGTATAACTACAATAGCTCACTTGAATCATCAAACATAAACCTGGCCTACCAAGGCAGGCATGAAAACATGACATCATCATGCATAGCCTAATATCACGGTGGATATGAATACAGTAGCTCACTTGGAATCAAACACTTATAGGCCTGCCTACCAAGACAGACATGAAAACATTAGGCAAAATCATAAATAAACAGCATTCAGGCATACCTTTTCTGTGTTTCACATTTTACAGCACAAGGCATGGACGCCTACCGCTTGGTGTTAAAGATGGAGAGTATTTCATCATAGTGCAAAAAGTCACTGAGTTCGCTTTGAAAGGAGAACAGGGCTAGATTGTTTAGATGTGCAGTCAGCATGCAAGATCTGATGGATATTTTGATACTGCCTGTAGTGGGGAAGAGTCTCTCAACAGTACATGAAGTCATAGGAAGGGTGATGATGGCTCTTAGTAGATTATAAATGTTAGGGAAAATATCAGGACTGCAGCTGTCCAAAACTTCAATAAGGGATGGGAATTCCTACTTTCCAATGCAGTTGTTGAATAAAAACAGCTGTACACCAGAGGAACCCATCCAACTTGAAGCAGCTGCAGCAGTTTTGCCTTGAAGAATGAGCAAAAATCCCAGTGGCTAGATGTGCCAAGCTTATAGAGACATACCCCAAGACACTTTTAGATTATTTTTGTGTTATTTATTGTTTGTTTGAAAATGAAATATATTTTGCATCTTCAAAGTGGTAGGCTGCCCGCCCAATTTTAATTCCAGGTTGTAAGGCAACAAAATAGGAAAAATGCCAAGGGGGTGAATGCTTTCGCAAGCCACTGTAGCTAACATTAGCAGAGGTTAGATGGCTGTCTTGCTAGCTAATATTTTACTTTCATGTATAAATAGTGTGTAAGGTTAGGGATGTTTTCTCAAAATGCCATTTTGCATGGCTATTTATAGCCTAATGTTAGCTGGCTAACTAGCCAACATTGAACCTATTTGGTTAACTTTAGCTAGCTATAACAATCGGTTGGTATTGCTAGTTAAAGCTTGCTGTTACCTTTCCAGCTGATGTTAGATGGCTGGCTTGTTAGATAATATTGACCCTATTTGGTTAACCTTTCTGATCTCCCCATCCCGGATCCGGGTTCGTGAATACAGACTCAAGCTCATTACCATAACGCAACGTTAACTATTCATGAAAATCGCAAATGAAATGAAATAAATATGCTAGCTCTCAAGCTTAGCCTTTTGTTAACAACACTGTCATCTCAGATTTTCAAAATATGCTTCTCAACCATTGCAAAACAAGCATTTGTGTAACAGTATTGATGGCTAACGTAGCATTTAGCATTAGCATTCAGCTGGCAACATTTACACAAAAAAACAGAAAAGCATTCAAAAAAATCATTTACCTTTGAAGAACTTCAGATGTTTTCAATGAGGAGACTCTCAGATAGCAAATGTTCAGTTTTTCCTGAAAGATTATTTGTTTAGGACAAATCGCTCCGTTTTCTGCGTCACGTTTAGCTATGAAAAAACCCCTGTATCCAGGATTGTGTAAATCAGCAAGCTCATTAGCATAACACAACGTTAACTATTTATGAAAATCGCAAATGAAATGAAATAAATATGCCATCTCTCAAGCTTAGCCTTTTGTAAACAACACTGTCATCTCAGATTTTCAAAATATGCTTCTCAACCATAGGAAAACAATAATTTGTGTAAAAGTAGCTAGCTAGAGTTAGCATTTCGCGTTAGCATTTAGCGTTAGCATTAGCGTTAGCATCCAGCACGCAACATTAACAAAAACATAAAAGCCTTCAAATAAAATCATTTACCTTTGAAGAACTTCTGATGTTTTCAATGAGGATACTCTCATTTAGATAGCAGATGCTCAGTTTTTCCAAAAAGATTCCTTGTGTATTAGAAATAGCTCCGTTTTATACATCACATTTGGCTACCAAAAAAAATCCATAAATTCAGTCCTCAAAACGCAAACTTTTTTCCAAATTAACTCCATAATATCGACTGAAAACATGGCAAACGTTGTTTAGAATCAATCATCAAGGTGTTTTTCACATATCTCTTCATTGATACATCGTTCTTGGACACATGCTTTCTCCCCTGAATCAAATGGTAAAGTAGAAGCAGCTGGCAATTGCGCACCGAATTCGACGCAGGACACCAGGCGGACACTTGGAAAATGTAGTCTCTTATGGTCAATCTTCCAATGATATGCCTACAAATACGTCACAATGCTGCTAAGACCTTGGGCGAACGACAGAAAGTGTAGGCTCATTCGTTGCGCAATCACAGCCATGTAAGGAGAGAATGGAAAACAGAGCTTCAGAAATTCTGCTAATTCCTGGGTGATGCATCATCTTGGTTTCGCCTGTAGAATGAGTTCTGGGGCACTTACAGACAAAATCTTTGCAGATTCTGAAACTTCAGAGTGTTTTCTTTCCAAAACTGTCAAGAATATGCATAGTTTTCGTGACAAAATATCGCGCTTAAAACGGGAACGTTTTTTATCCAAAAATGAAATAGCGCCCCTAGAGCTCTAACAGGTTAACTTTAGCTAGCTACGACAATCGGTTTGTATTGCTAGTTAAAGCTTACTGTCTTTGCTTATTTGAGCTGTTTTTGCCATGATATGGACTTGGTCTTTTACTAAATAGGGCTATCTTCTGTATACCGCCCCTACCTTTTCTCAACCAACTGATTAGCTAAAACATTAAGAAGGAAAGACATTCCATAAATTTACTTTTAACAAGGCACACCTGTTACTTCAAATACAGTCCAGGTGACTACCTCATGGAGCTGGTTGAGAGAATGCCAAGAGTGTACAAAGCTGTCATCAAGGCAAAGGGTGGCTACTTTGAAGAATCTCAACTATAAAATATATTTTGATTTGTTTAACACTTACAACATGTATTATTTAAGTTAAGCTGGATTCAGACATTTAACTTTCTGCACCAGAGCCAGATGCTTAAGGTTAGGCATTAACTCTGAATGGTTAAGGTAACGGTTTAACGTTTGGAATAGGCTTAACCTTTCTAGCGCAGAGGAACCCCTCGACAACTTTCCCCTGAAATTCAAAAATATTTTTTTGAAATATGTAACTTTCACATATTAACAAGTCCAATATGGCAAATGAAAGATAAACATCTGGTTAATCTACCCATCATGTCCAATTTCAAAAATGCTTTACAGCTAAAGCACAACATATGATTATGTTAGATCACCGCCAAGTCAAAGAACACAGCTGTTTTTCCAGCTAAAGATAAGAGTCACAAAAATCAGAGATGACACTCATAGGACATCATGTTAAACAATACATGTATGTTTTGTTCGATAATGTGCATATTTATATCCAAAAATCTCAGTTTACATTGGCGCCTTACGTGTAGTAATGTTTTGATTCCAAAACATCTGGTGATTTTGCAGAAATACTGATTATGAACATTGATAGAAGATACAAGTGTTATTCACAGAATTAAAGATAGACTTCTCCTTAATGCAAACTCTTAATGCAAACTCTGCATAATCTGAGAAAGGCGCTCAGAGCCCAAAACAGCCAGAGGAATATCAGCCATTTTGGAATCAACTAAATTAGAAACAACACCATAAATATTCACTTACCTTTGATGATCTTCATCAGAAGGAACTCCCAGGAATCCCAGTTCGACAATTAATGACTGATTTGTTCCATAAGGTTCCATTATTTATGTCCAAATAGCCACTTGGTGTTCACGTGTTCAGCCCAGTAATCCATCTTCATGAGGCGCAGGCACTTCATCCAGACAAAAACTCGAAAAGTTCCATTCCAGTCCTTTAGAAACATGTCAAACGATGCATGGAATCAATCGTTAGGATGTTTTTAACATCAAACATCAATAATGTTCCAACCAGAGAATTCCTTTGTCTTCAGAAAAAGCACTGGAACGCGAGGTAACTCTGTCGGGAGCGCGCGTCATGAGACCAAGGCTCTCTGCCAGACCACTGACTCAAAGAGGTCTCATGAGCCCCTCCTTTATAGTAGAATCCTCATTCATGTTTCAAAAGACGGTTGACATCTAGTGGAAGCCCTAGGAAGTGCAACCTCATCCATATCTCAATGTGTATTCGGTAGGCCAAGCTTTGAAAAACTACAAACCTGAGATGTCCCACTTCCTGGTTGGATTTTTCTCAGGTTTTCGCCTGCTAAATGAGTTCTGTTATACTCACAGACATCATTCAAACAGTTTTAGAAACTCCAGAGTGGTTTCTATCCAATACTAATAATACTATGCATATATTAGCATCTGGGTCAGAGTAGGAGGCAGTTCACTCTGGGCACGCTATTCTTCCAAAAGTGAAAACGCTGCCCCCCAAAAATCTAAAATATACTTTCTAGTACTGCATTCAAACATGCAACCTTTGGCACCACAGGCAGTTGCTTAGGGCCATCCGCCATCCCTTGATCCCCGTCCACAACACCATAGCAAAACTGAAACCTACTTGAAGGTTACAGCGCTCACTGTTTCCCCTAGTGGCCAGTTTCCACATCGTCTCCCGATGTCATCAAACATGGATAGATGTCGAATACTGACCTGGCTGCTCATTTTACCACTGGAGCAGTGTTTGCCAATATCCCTTTCAAAGGCGTATCGCTAAACAAATGAGTATGCTAGATGTCTTGGAGGAAGCTTTAGAAGGATTCAGAAGGATTCAAATGGGCATACAGAAAGATGTACCACATAAGCATATTGAGCAATGGGAAATATAAAACATGATCACATAGACATTTCTGATGTGAGTTCGGGATTGTGCGGATCGTGACGTGACCAATGCACACAGATGTATCCGCATGCAAAGTGCACACACACACAGACACATATTCATACACATTAAATCACACATAGACACTTGTACACACACACGCTAAGTCAGATACACAGACAGACACACACAAAATAATGATGTTGTTTAGCAGGAGGCCTGCTTTATCTGTTGTCGCAAAGTCCTCTCAGAAGTTGTCTTTAATTAGCAAATGTGTTTGTTCTCTCTCCTTTCTTTCTTTCTCTCTCACAGATGTCGGCTCAGGCTCGGGAGATGATGGTAAGATTGCTCAACTATTTCATCTTCACTTGTTTTCATTATCCCTTACTGTTATCTCTATAGTCATTCTCCTTCACTAGAAACAAGACTGATCATGACACACTACTTGGAATTGAGGTTTCAAATAACACGTCTTTCAGATTGTGGAAAGAAATACGTCTTCACAAACATGCACGCATGCCCTCAGTGAACACACTGCATGGAAAATTTGACAAACACTTACACACACACACAGACATGTTTGTATTCTCTCAGACAAGCAGACACATCCTGACACACACCATGCTATCATACCCTTGAACTAAACATTCATGCATGTATACAGCAAACACGCTCTCAGGTGCTTCGCACTTGTACACACCCCTGTACCAAGCTATTATACACAGACACATAGTCTTGCCAATTCTCTGACCTCTTCCAACATACACACTCCACCCCCCCCCCCTTCACAAAGCAATTATGTGCACATACATCCACTTTTGAGAGCGATTGTGCACCTTTTCCCCTGAGTGTGACAAGTGAGAGACACGAGACCATGGGTTGGGTACCAAATAGCACTATATTCTTTATATAGTGCACTACTTTTTACTAGGGCACATAAGTAATGCACAATGTAAGTAATATGGTGCCATTTGGTACGCAGCGATGGTCAAAGAGACTGACGAGGGAAATTAGTATCTTCTCTGTCGCTTGCTCTCTCTCTCTCTTTCTCTCCATCACCCTCTATCCCTTTCCCTCTCCTTTTCCCCCTCTACACACTCCTCCTCTTAATTCAGAAATTACTCTTCTCCTGGGGTAGCCAGATGTGCGTGTGTGTATGTATTACCCCTTTCATATCTAGACAAAAACAATAAAAGAGGGGTATACCTACAAGGAAGTGGAAAATAATGTTTGAAAGGGGGACAAACTTTGCCTACTAGTTTTTTTACAGGTAACATACCGTGAATAGTGCCTGAAATAGGTATTAGTATGTGAATGGGGTTCATTTGCACAAGCTGGAAGTTTTAGATGTACAGTATGTTCAATATTGTTTTTCAATGAGTGGTGGGAGTCAGAAGGGGTGTAGAGTGTGCAGACAATTGGAAAGGGGATTGGAGTATGGTGGCAGATCTGGGATAAAATTTGAAAGGAGTGGGAATCTTTCGAGCAGATGACAGGAAAGGTGTGTGCTTACATGCATGTATGTAAGAGATTTAATTATTGTAGCTGTATATTCTGTATACAGGTGTTTGTGTAGCTCATGTACTGTTTATTTGTGTGTATGTGTGTGTGTGTGAGTTAGTGTGTGTATGTATGTGCGTTTGAGTGCACTAGTTCGTTCATGCTCACATTTGTGTGGTCCTGTGTGTATGTGTGTTTGTCCATGCAAGGGTGTTCATTAATGCATGCTCGTGCTGGAATAATCAGTATCCCGGAGTCAGATATGAGAAACATATTACAATCTTCCCATTAACCTGCAAATGAGAGATGGACAGAGAGAAGCAGACATTAATAACAGAGTGGAAGGTTAACCAGAGATATATGGACAGAAATTACCAGAGAGATGAGGAAGAGAAATAAAGGGAGAAGCAGAAGGCAGAGAGTGATAACAGAAGTAGAGCGATAGAGATGGAGGGAGGATTGACAAAGATAAGGAGGAGGTAGCGCTAGATGGCGAGATAGTAGAAAGGAGAGGGTGGCAGGAAGAAGAGATGGAGGTGGAGAAAAGATGGCAGTTTATGGGTAAAGAGAAGGTTAAAGACAGAGTTACAGTATAGAAGGGGGGTTAGGGTAGTACAGAAGCACTAGCACTAGCACAAGAACAGCCACCAATAAATATTAGGGATGCACGATATATCGGTGAACATATCGGAATCGGACGATATTGGCTAAAAATGTCAACTTCGGTATCGGCCCGTTGTCTATTTTAACACCGATGTGCCAAACCAATGTCAAAGCTGATGTTTCATACCTATAAAACATAGGTACATGACATAGTGACGCCATGTAAAATTCTGCGCTACACGTGCAACACAGCATTCCTAACCTAGCCCACAATGTCTGCAGTGTGGATTGAGCAGTCAACAAGTCGAGCAGTCATTTGAAAGAGTGATACAATTTCAGCGAGACAATTCAAAGGTGAAATTCATTAACGCCAAGATAATGGAATTCATTGCCCTTGACAATCAACCATTCTCTGTCGTGGGTGATGTTGGCTTTCGCCGACAGGTCGAGCACTGGTACACATGTTGCCCTACCGGAGTTACACAGTAATAGCGTCACTGCTATTAGCTTCACGACATACTGTGGAACGTTGTTTGGATCTTTGCGTGTCAAAAAAGATACACGTCAAATAACACTATTTGACGCGTTAAATACGCTTTTAATTTGACACGTCAAATAACACAGTTCTATTATAGAATGTTGTGTGTTCTGAATTTGCACATGCAAGCCAAGTGCCACCACTACTATTAGTAGCACAAGCATGCACCGGCCACAAACAATGTGTTTACAATACCGGGTTGGTAATAAAGCATTATTTGTTCGACCGCAACTTCTGGGATGGCTAGCTTTATCTTGGTACCTAGCTAACACCAATACAACCAGCATGAAAACAATTACCAGTAGAAACTGCAGTCATTTTCATTATTCTTAGCAATGATTTAGGAATCCTTGTGAGTAAGTATTATCTAGATAGACACTCGTTATTCGCCTAGTGAAATTGAACTACAGTTCATGAAAATAAATAGCGAGCCAGCTACTTAACCCTGTTGCCCAAAGCTAACGTTATAAGCAGCCAGCTAGCTTCATCTGGCTAGTGACGCTCGACCGGACCGGGTTATGTGCTGTGAACCTAGCCACAATAAAGATTAGGCACAATAGTGTAATTTGCGGTTTGCCTTCAAAATAAAAGTACCTCTTTGAAAGTCATGCAGAAGGTTACAATTGATGGAATAATGCCATATTTAGACTAGATAATGTTAAAACAGGTTGGAATGTGAAGCAATGAAATGGGGTATCAGTCTACTTGGTGACACCCACAGAACACAACTGTGAAGAGTTTACGGAAATATTAGCATTGTTGCTCTTTTCGCGGGACTGTGACTGTGTGAAATCACCTCCCCAGTCAGCCTATTGTGTGTATTGACATTCACATTGCACTGTACAGCTTTACCTAAGGATTGGGGATCAATGAAAGGGGGTATCAGTCTACTCAATACCCAAAATATTTTTTCCCAACGTCCTCCTCAGAGTTATCAGACTCCAAAACATCCACACAGTATTGTTTTTCCTCAAGAATAGTGTTCAATACACATACGTTGACAAAACATTTGGCTCTTTTTCATAGTTGTTTCAGAATCCCGCAATAAGTGCCACGACACTAATGTTCTCTAGGTGTCACTGAGTAGACTGATACCCAATGTCATTAATCCACAATCCATAGGTAAGGCTGTACAGTGAAATAATTATGCCCCAAATGCAATTCTAAAGTATAATACAATTTGTCAAATTAACAAATGATTGTATTTTGTTTATTTTATATAACAACATTCCAACCTCGTTTAGCATGAGCTATTCAATTATGGCATAATTCTGCTATTTGTATTCATTTGCATCACTGTCAATGACACTTTTATTTTGAAGGCTAACAGCAAAGTTCACTAGTTCACTTCACTAGGCAGGTACAGGTTGGCAGGCAGGCTCGGGATCAGGGCAGGCAAAATAGTCAGAACCTGGAAAACTATGACACAAAACTTGAGCAAAAGGAAGATGGGAAAGCACGCTGGTAAGTCCTGACAAGACAACCATAGAACACCATATACACTGGGGATAATGGGGAAGATGGGTGACACCTGGAGGGGGGTGGAGACAAGCACAAAGACAGTTGAAACAGATCAGGATGTGACAAACACATATCATGATTAAAAGGCTAGTCAAAATTACAAACAACCATAAATACATGAATTTATATTGACATCCTAGAAAGTGATACTATTCAATCCACTTTCCCCTAACCTAAAAAATCTACCGTATTCATTTCACATTTCAACCGTAAAAAATGATCAATACACCTGACCAACAGCAGGGGGTGCAAGGGGCAGCGGAGTGGTTTATCTTACTTAGACAACAAGCTTGCTTTTAATTTGCTTTATGTCCAAGGGAAGGCTATTCCAATGACAAATGCTTGTATTGAAAAATGTGCTCCTCGCTGTACTGTTTGAAAGACATAACACTAGTTCTGGCATTGTAACTGTGCTGGTTATAGACCATATCAATGTGGTTTTTCATATAATCTGCGGCACGGTCATTTAAGGTGTCAAACACATGATGGAGTTGAAGTTGGTCCACTCTGGACTCCAAAGGCAACAAGCCCACCTCCCGGAACTCCTGTACGTCTATGTGGGTCCTAGGGAGCACGTTAAACATATACCTGATAACATTAAGCATGAACCCAATTCTCTTTTTCAGATTTTTTGATAGCCCAATATACCAAGGCATAATCAATATGACACTGAATCAAGATTGAGACAAGCAATTTCTTAACTTTGATGTTATTAATCTATTTAATTATAATTTGTTTGCTGCTAAAATCCTTTCTAAAATGTCAATCAGGTCTCCAGAAAATTATTGTTCAGAAAGGGACACACCAAGATAAGTTAAACTTGTCTTAGATTCAATCTCCATGCCTGCACAGTTTACCTTTATCTTGTCAGCCCAGTCAACCAATTTCTAACAGAATGCAATTCTTTACTCAGGGTCTCCTCTATGTAAGCTGTATCCTTCCCTGATACCAGTAAGGCTGAGTCATCAGCATATAGCATACATTTGCACTTTACTCTATCTGGCATATCATTGACCTATATAAGAAATAGGAGAGGCCCTAAAATATATCCCTGCGGTACTACACAGGATATTTCTTGGGACTCTGACAGAACATCCCCAACATCACACACTTGTGTTCTGTTGGTCAGATAAGACCTAAACCAATTCACTGCTACATCACTTAGACCCATGCATTTCAGTTTCTTCAGGGAATATCATGGTCCACAGTGTCAAGGGCTTACCTGTATAGTTCCCCTTCTCACTTTCCTGCTTGATGAGGTCAAAAAGGTAGAGCAGGCAAGTATCAGTGGAATGAGCTGTTCTAAAGCCAGATTGGACTTCATAAAAAATGTTTGTGCTCGAGAAGGTATGCCTCAACTTGATTAAAAACGAATCTCTCAACAACTTTGGACACAGGCCAGTAGTTTCCTAAATTTGTTTTACTGCTGTTCTTGTGGAGCGGAACCACCCTGGCTGTTTTGAAATCATTGGGGAATTTACCACTATTAACAGAAAGTTTTACAATATGCGTTATCATTTTAGCAGTGACGCAATTACTATTCTTTATGAATCTTGCAGGAAGGTTCCAACCCAGTTGCTTTGTTTGTGCTCTTAAGCATAGTAGATTGGAAACTTTGTTCTCTGTTACCATGCACAGCTCAAACAAATCGTTTGTGATACCTTTGCTATTGTAACGTCTGCTTCAAACGCATAGATCCCCAGAACGCAGCTCACTTTCCAGCTCACACGCTCAAACACATAGATCCCCTGAATGCAGCTCACGCTCCAGAGCCCAATCACCTGATTTCTGATCCCCTGTTCACAAACCTGTATGTAATTTACACACTCTATTTAGTTCAGTTCTTTGCACCCCATCATTGCGAGGTATTGTTTGTTTTGATACACATTTCTATTCGGCGCACAGTTTTTTTCTCCCCGTATTAGTCCACCAGTGTATTGTCGTTTTTGGCCATCCTCACTTAACGATGCCTTTTTCCCTATTCCCTGCCTGTACTTTTGCTGCCTATCAGATTTCCTGTCATCAACCTCTTGCCTGATCTCCCTGACTACATCAATAGCCTTTTCCCTGCCAGTACTGTTACCTTTTTGGAGCAGCTGTGTATGACCTTCTGCCTGCCCCTGGACCCAACTACCTGCCTCCTCCTGTGGTCCTTTACAGTTAAACACCGTGCGCTTGAAACCAGCTCTCTGTCTCCCATTGTTTTCATGACAGCAATGGTAAAAGTTGTTAATGAAAGACTGGCCATAGTGTCCAGAGCAGGTCGGTAACTTCTTAACCAGAGATGAGGCTATAGTGGTAAAAAATGTGTTAAAGTAACCTTTGCCTGGTCATAGCATAAAACTTCCTCAATATCCAGGCCAATACTACATGATTTTAACTTATGGAGAGTTTTTGAGCCAATGTCCTTTAATATTTTCCACAGTTTGAGGCTGACTTAAATTGTAATTAACAGCATCTATGTAATGTTGGGATTTGACCTCATCCATTTTGTATTTTGCCTGGTTTCTACACTTAATATAACCATCATAATCTTGTTGTAGATTTGTCCATTTGAATTTGGCCAGGTAGCGATCTCTTTTCCTTCTGAGTTCTAAGATCAAGGAAGTGAACCATTTCCCTAACCGCTGTAGGATTCGAATTTGTTTCATCGGAGCCATAGAGTCGAGTGCAGACAGTGGCATCTCTTTAAAAAGATACCAAGTTTGATCGCCATCATCAGTTTACTACATACGACCAACCCAAATTTCCATGTACATACGTATACAAAACGTTCCTTTGAGTATTGTTTCATAGACGGTACCTTCATGTAGTTATTACCTGGCTCAAGTATAATTTTTGATTTTATTTTAACCAATATTTAACACCCATGACTGAAACCTTCTCTTGGTCTGATACACTCAACAATCAGTTGTCTAAGTCCAAATAACTGATTAAAGTTATACAAGGCATTTACTAGTGTACTCATCTTGGGTGCTAACTGCACAGTTGTATTACAATTGCCAAGCAGAATACATTCCCTATCAGCAAGTACAGAGTGCTCTGGGGCAGGGGATCATCAAGGATCTCTCTCTGTATTTTGCCCTGTTCATCTTTCCCTCGATCCGAACTAGTCTCCCAGTCCCAGCTGCTGAAAAACATCCCAACAGCATGATGATGCCACCACCATGCTTCACCGTAGGGATGGTGACAGGTTTCCTCCAGACGTGACGCTTGGCATTCAAGCCAAAGAGTTCAATCTTGGTTTCATCAGACCAGAGAATCTTGTTTCTTCTGGTCTGAGAGTCCTTTAGGTAACTTTTGGCAACTCCACGTGGACTGTAATGTGCTTTTTACTGAGGAATGGCATCAGTCTGGCCACTCTACCACCACGGCCTGATTGGTGGAGTGCTGCTGAGATGGTTGTCCTTCTGGAAGGTTCTCCCACCTCCACAGAGGAACTCTGGAGCTCTTCCAGATTGACCATCAGGTTCTTGGTCACCTCCCTGACCAAGCCCCTTCTCCCCCGATTGCTCAGTTTGGCCGGGCGGCCATATCTAAGAAGGATCTTGGTGGTTCCAAACGTCTTCCATGTAAGAATGGAGGCCACTGTGTTCTTGGGAGACATTCAGGGCTGCATAACTTTTTTGGTACCCATCTGTGCCTCAACACAATCTTGTCTCTGAGCACTACGGGCAACTCCATTGACCTCATTGCTATGATATGCACTGTCAACTTTTGGACCTTAAATAGACAGGTGTGTGCCTTTCCAAATCATGTCAAATCAATTGAATTTACAACAGGAGGACTCCAATCAAGTTGTAGAAACATGTACATGATGATGAATGGAAAAAGGATGCACCTGAGCTAAATTTCGAGCCTCATAGCAAAGGGTCTGAATAGTTGAGTAAATAAGGTATTTCTGTTTTTTTTTTTTAATACATACATTTGTAAACATTTCTCAAACCTGTTTTTGCTTTGTTGTTATGGTGTACTGTTTGTAGATTGATTTGATCCATTTTAAAATAAGGTTGTAACATAACAAAACGTGGAAAAACTCAAGGGGTGTGAATACTTTCCAAATACTCCTTCCTACAGTGCATATCTCCCCATGCAACCTCAAGTCCATCCATTTTCAGAACCTAACAAGGGTTAAAATGCACATCATTCCTAGTAAAAAACACACAGTTTCAGTTGCAGTCAATTCTATGAAAGCTATCACCTGGTAGCTCCACCTCATTGTCCTCAATTGACCCATCGAGCCATACAGCAGAAACTACTGCAGCCCGGGTGTTAGAAGCAAGGCGTTTTAATTCCTCTAATTTCGGCAGCAGGCTCCGTGCATTCACATAGATTAAGTAAAGTCCTCTTCGATTGAAACAATCAAACATGTCCATGTCCACAACATTTCCACATGCCCACTGCTGATACGTCGACTATCTCTTCTAGATTGCACTCATTATCCCTGCTCATGTCCAGCAGCCCAATGTCAAATCAAATTTTATTGATCACATACACGTGTTTAGCAGATGTTGTTGTGTGTGTGTAGCGAAATGCTTCTGTTTCTAGCTACTGCAGTAGGGAAGTCTAGGACCCAGTTGCACAGGGCGGTAAGAAAATTGGGGTGGGTCTAGGGTGGCAGGTAAGGTAGAGGTGATATGATCATTGACTAGTCTCTCAAAGCACTTCATATACATCTCATATGTATATACTGTATTCTATCTTAGTCTATACCACTCTGACATTACTTGTCCATATATGTATATATTCATCATTCCTTAGATTTGTGTGTATCAGGTAGATGTTGTGATATTGTTAGACATTACTGCACTGTCAGAATTAGAAACATAAGCATTTCCTACACCCGCAATAACATCTGCTAAACACGTATGTGACCAATAAAATTTGATTTCATGATGACAGAAGTGAGTTGGCCACGGAGAAGGACAGCCCACAGTCCTTGGTAGCGGGCCGCATCGGTGGCACTGTGTTATCCTCAAAGCGTACAAATTAGGTGTTTAGCTTGTCGTCGCTGGTTTTCATTTTGTAGTCCATGCTTGTCTGTTGACCTTGCCACATACGTCTCATGTCTGAGCCAATTAATTGCTGCTCCACTGTGGTTTTCAGTTTGCATAAGTCCAGGGAAGTTCTTTGAGGGCCGTCGTGGTATCGGTTTGAGGTGGGATATACACGGATGTTACTATAACCGAAGCTAATTCTATTTTGAGATAATACGGTCTGCATTTTATTGTGAGGTATTCTAGGAAATGAACAAAAG
Source organism: Oncorhynchus mykiss (assembly GCF_013265735.2). Classification (NCBI taxonomy): domain Eukaryota; kingdom Metazoa; phylum Chordata; class Actinopteri; order Salmoniformes; family Salmonidae; genus Oncorhynchus; species Oncorhynchus mykiss. Next base: position 41,644,415 of record NC_048567.1, read on the forward strand.
GACTTGAGTTCCTGTATGTTATCACACTCTGAGTCATTAATCATGAAATATACACCCCCTCCCTTCTTCTTCCCGGAGAGAGATTTATTCCTGTCTGCGCGATGAACTGAGAACCCAACTGGCTGGACAGACTCAAACAGTATATCCTGAGAGAGCCATTTTTCTTTGAAACAGAGTATGTTACAATCCCTGATGTCTCTCTGGAAAGAAATCCTCGCCCTGAGCTCATAAATGTAATTATGCAGAGACTGAACATTAGCGAGTAATACACTCGGAAGCGGTGGGTGGTTTGCGCGCCTCCTAAGTCGGACTAGAAGACCACTCCGAGTACCTCTCCTCCACCGGTGGTGCTTTGGGTCGGCCTCTGGAATCAGTTCAATTGCCCTGGGGGGTGCAAACAATGGATGCGATTCGGGAAAGTCGTATTCCTGGTTGTAGTGCTAGTGAGTTACCGCCGCTTTAATATCCAATGTTTGGCACTGCGTTTAAACAGCATACATTTCAAACAAGCCAAATATTACTTTGAGACTTTACAGCTTCATCATATGTAACCCGTTTCAGGAAACTAGACATTTTTGGGCAGAAATGCCTATTGGAACGTGTGAACTTTCATGTGCCTTAATAACAAACTTGTGTGCCATTTGTAAGTACGAATATAATTGTTAAATGAAGAGCTTAGTTGGTTTAGCCATGAAAAAAGTAAGCAACCTTCCCCGCTAGCCATGATTGGCTGAGATAATGAGTGGGCTGGACATGCTAAAAGATGAGTTTGGATTGGTCTGCCATGCACAATTCTGTCCATAACATGAGTCTGTCAGTATGTGTAGGTAATCCTATCTATCACAGCTTTTTGAAAGCTATCACATAGTAGAACTGAGTAAGTGTTGCCCTCCACTTTCTGGAGGACTGAGTTTTGAAATCGGTGGAATTAGAGTATGATAGCTAGGGAGATGGAGAAATGTCTGGCTTTTGATTGCAATATTCAGACAGAGTCAAAAAGAGAACACACAGAAGGCTGTTGTATAAAACACCTGTCTCCGGATTCAATCTTCAAACTAAGGGCAACCATGGCACCCGTGACAGAGGGAGAAGTGTCCATCCATGTATACAGGTAACATAGTCTAGCTAGCTACATTTTCAGATATTACACATTTCAAATTTTTTAGAAACTTGTTTTCATTTGAAGTTAAAATGTACTGTTATCTATCTAGCTAATGTTAGCTGGCTGGCTCACTAGCTAACATTACGTGTATGATCTGTGTAGTAATATTATTCGTGTCTCAGAGCCATTTTATTGCTCATTATTGCCTAATGTTAGCTGGTTAATATTGAACCTGGTTGGTTAGCTAACTGCAGATTCATACAGGGTAGTAGCATTATGACTCCACTATGCAAAAAAGCGATTTCAATAGAATGTTTATGATGTTAATGATGTCACTGTGACAAGTGCTGATAGGCGTAGCTGGTAAATTCGAAATCTACTCCAATTTCAGAGCACTCTCTTCTGAGTGTACCAGAGCACAGAATAACTGACAAATTTACGAATGCTCAACACCTGTTTTAATATGGTCCGTGTCAGTAAACGTTGGCAAACAAAGCGAGATTAAGTTGTTGCCAGCAGCACAGTTGAAGTCACCAACACTCTGGATAACATAAAAATAGCCTAACCAGCTCTGCTAGAGTGACTAAAATGGTCAGAGTGAGCTGTTCTCTCATTTGTGTCTGGAAGTAGCTAGCAAGCTTGCCAACGTTAACCAGTTAGCTTGAGTGCTTGGCTGTTGTTAGGTTATTTGGGTCAGAATTATTTGGATCAACTCTACTCCTTGTCCAGAGCATACAGTGTGCGCTCTGAACGCTCCGAGACCAAAACGCTCTGAATTTACGAACAGACAATCTGAATTACGAATGCCCAGAGCACACTCTGGCACTCCTGATTACATTTTTGAACACACTCGTAGTATAAACCAGCCTTAAGTCTTGGAGACTTTGATTGTTTAGTACATAGCCTCACATGTAACTCCTTAGCCCTTGTGTGGGGTTCGGGTCTGTGGGACCCATTTTCAATGTTTACTAAAAGAGAAATTATCAAATGAATTATTTCATCAACATAAGACTCATTGGCCTTTGCTAATTGTCTGCGAAGAGCATGCAAATAACACAATTTCATTGAGTGCACACTGTGCACCCCCTACACATTTATATTACATATGCTGTGTTGGGGTCCTCTGGACCCGAGGGTAGGTAAAGTGTGTGTGGGTGAAAACAAGTAAAAATGAAACAAAAATGTTTGCTGTGTGCGTTCACTCTGTCTTTCTCCTTCCTGGGCTTGCTGTTATAAGCTAGCTGCAATCAGGTCAGTGTGGGACAAGTGGGTGGATCGCCTTCCCCTGTTTTACAACCCTGGGCCCAACGTCACTGTTGATGAGCAGCTCATGCCATTTAGGGGCCGCTGCCCCTTCAGGCAGTACATACCGTCTAAACCTGCAAAATATGGAATCAAGATCTGGGCTGCCTGTGATGCTGCTTCATCATATGGAATTTACAAGTGTTACAGGGATGTCAGATGGAGCCCCTGAGAAGAACCAAGGGATGCAGGTTGTCCTGGGTGTGACACAGGGACTCTGGGACAGGAGCTCCTCAAGAGGAAGCTGACGATGGTAGGAACAGTACGAAAAAACAAGCCAGAGCTCCCACCTCAGCTGTTGAAAACACAGAACAGGCCTATCAATTCCTCTAAGTTTGTGTTCACGGCCAACACGTCCCTAGTGTCCTACTTGCCAAAAAAAGGCAAATGTGATACTCGTGTACGCTGCATAGGGACGGGAGAATCTGTGGCCAGGAACATCAAAAATCATAATGGATTACAGTTCCACAAAAGGAGGAGTGGACAATTTAGACAAGCTGGTAACTGGTTACAGCTGCAAAAGAAGAACCCTACGCTAGCCACTTTTGATATTCTTCAACATCTTGGACATCTCCGCGAACACCGCGTTTGTCATGTGGATGGCGTTGAACCCAGATTGGAACAGAGGGAGGCTCAAGAGGAGACGTCTCTTTCTCGTGGAGCTGGTAAAGGCATTGGTAAGACTTCAAATCCAGAAGAAGCAACATATCCGAAGGACCCCAGCTTCTGCAGCCAAAATACTGGTGCCCCATCTGCCTGATCCACAGAAGTAAGTGTGAGTGATGTTGCATGTTTTTGTGCCTGACTCTCCTACCTTGGCCTGCTGTAAACTTTATATCTGAGTGAGATGTTAGTAAAATTCCAGAACTAAGTATTTTCATCATTCTAGATTGCTGCAGCTAGTAACAAGAAGAAGCGTTGCGATGTGTGTGGACCCAAGAAGGACAGGAAGACAGTACACATGCATCACGTGCAAGAAATACATTTGCAACACACACACACAGTAAAACTCTATCCCTCATTTGGAGTGTAGACCAGCCTTAATTTGTGTTCAATGGGGCTAATTTCTAATTCCCATAAAATACTGTACGTGAAATTTGTCCATCCAATTAGTTCAAAGCAATAAACAATAAGACCGACTCGAGCCGGTCGGTCAAATATGTCAAGGTTTGATGTCTCCACACTTTATGTGAACAAACAAATCAAAAATGTCGCAAGCCACCGCTTTTGACTTCTTCCTTGCGGTCTTACGCAAGCCCTGTGGGCATATAGGGATATGGGGACTTGATGGACTTTTCCTTCAAAGCAGGAAATGCTTTAATTAAGAGATAAAGTTTACTGTGAGTGTAAATGCACTTTCAATACATTTAATTGTTATTATATCTTATAAACAGGACATGTTGTATTGTGTGTGTGTCCAAATCTCCTTATCTATATGTCTGGGCCTACCAGAGCACCATAAACCGCTTAACTCGGAAATGTATCTTAGGCCATTGATAGACATTTGATTTTAATTGGGGGCTGCCTAGGCTAGACCACTACTATCTGTCCTAGGATCCTGCCAGACCAAAAATGCAGTCTAGATGAAGAGGTGGCAGGTTAAAGAAGTATTTTTTAGCCTTGAGACATTTGAGATGTGGATTGTGTATGTGTGCCATTCAGAGGGTGATGAGCAGAGACAAAAGATTTAAGTGCATTTGAAGGGGTATGGTATTAGGTGCCAGGCACAACGGTTTGTGTCAAGAACTGCAACGCTGCTGGGTTTTTTCATGCTCAACAGTGTTCCGTGTGTATCAAGAATGGTCCACCACCCAAAGGACACCAAGCCAACTTGACACAACTGTGGGAAGAATTGGAGTCAACATGGGCCAGCATACACTTTCGACACCTTGTGGAGTCCATGCCCCAACGTATTGAAGCTGTTCTTAGAGCAAAAAAGGGGGTGGTACAACTAAATATTAGGAAGGTGTCCTTAATGTTTGGTATACTCAGCGTATATGATGGCAGTTTGCAAAGCAAATGCCGACCCGATTGATAAGAATTCAAGGTGTACCCTTGAATTCAAAATCACAATGTCACCAGCATAGCTAACTCACACCATCACACCTTCTCAATGCTTCACGATGGGAAACACACATGCGGAGATCATCCATTCACCTACTTTGCGTCTCACAAAGACACGGCGGTTGGAAGCAAAAATCTAAAATTTGGATTCATCACAACAAAGGACAGATTTCCACAGTGCTCGTGTTTCTTGGCCCAAGCAAGTCTCTTCTTATTATCGGTGTCCTTCAGTAGTGGTTTCTTTGCAGGAATTTGACAATTTATTATTTGTTTCCTTTATTTAACTAGGCAAGTCAGTTAAGAACAAATTCTTATTTTCAATGATGGCCTAGGAACAGTGGGTTAACTGCCTGTTCAGGGGCAGAATGACAGATTTGTACCATATCAGCTCGGGGGTTTAAACTTGCAACCTTCCGGTTACTAGTCAAACACTCTAACCACTAGGCTACACTGCCGCCCCATGAAGCTTGATGTTGAGATGTGTCTATTACTTGAGGGCGGCTGAATCAAATCCCCAAACTGACAACTGTCGTTCTGCCCCTGAACGAGGCAGTTAACCCACTGTTCCCTGGTTGGCCGTCATTGTAATTAAGAATTTGTTATTAACTGGCTTGGTTACATTTAAATTAAATAAATAAAAAACTTGATCTCTGTGAAGCATTTATTTGGGTTGCAATTTCTGAGGCTCTTAACTCTAGGGATCTTATCTTCTGCAGCAGAGCCAGTTTCATCATAGCGCTTGACGGTTTTGGTGACTGCACTTGAAGAAACTGTCAACGTTCTTGACATTTTCCGGATTGACTGACCATGTCTTTTAAAGTAATAACGGACTGTCGTTTCTCTTCACTTTTTTGAGCTGTTCTTGCCATAGTATTGACTTGGTCTTTTACCAAATATGGCTATCTTCTGTATATCACCCCTACCTTGTCACAACACAACTGATTGGCTCAAACGCATTAGGTAGGAAAGAAATTCCACAAATTAACTTTTAACAAGGCACACATGTTTATTGAAATGCATTCCAGGTAACGGCTGAATGCCAAGAGTGTGCAAAGCTGTCATCAAGGCAAAGGGTGGCTACTTTGAAGAATCTCTAACACTTTTTTGATTTCTACATGATTCCATATGTGCTATTTTGTAAGTTTGATGATTTCACTATTATTTTACAATGTAGAAAATAGTTGAAATGAAGAAAAGCCCTGGAATGAGTAGGTGTCCAAACTTTTAACTGGAACAGTAAAATGTATATATATATATATATAAAATATTCCTTTATTATTTTCCCCTAACCAAGACTGAGACCTATTATTTGTTTTACAATGATATGCAGACGTTACCCAGTGTAACGCTCAGTGAGTGAATGGGTGTGGAGTCAGGCGCAGAGAGCAAAGGATGCGGGAAAAAACATGCTTTAATGTCCAAAAAAATCATAGGAACGAAATAGTATACCCAACACAGGTGTAACTATAAAACAAAATAGTACCCTATTGTGAAATACTAGGACAGCGAGAAAACCCAACAAAACACTAACACCTCTCACAAATACAGAAGAACAAGCCCACACAAACAGAAGCGGGCTAAACAAACTTAAATAACCCCACCCTAACAACCAAACAATGAACAGGTGAAACCAATTAGACAAAACCAAACGAACACAGAACAAAGGATCGGTGGCAGCTAGTAGACCGGCAATGACGATCGCTGAGTGCCACCCGAACAAGAAGGAGAGCCACCTTCGGTAATATTCGTGACACCCAGTACATTAGTTTAGTCCGCTAATTGGAGTAAACTAATGGACAATAACTTCTGCTTCCAGCTTATACATATACCATTTACAATTTACGGACACTTTTTTTACAATAGTTTTCTTTTGTTTGTTTTTAATCCCATCCTTCAGCTTTCCTCAACCCCTCCCATCTATCTCTGAAGAACATCCAGTTTTGATTTATATTTTCCATATATTTTTAGCTGTGCTGTTTCACAAAAGTTCTGAACCTATATAGCTTTTACGGACACACAGTGGCGACCTGTCATTCAGGGCAGGAGGGGCATGATCCGCACACTTGTTTACAGCTTACCTGTTTTGCATAATATTTTGCCATTAACATTTGTCACATATTAGTTTGCAAACAATGTAAACAATATTTTTTACTTTCTTGAGTAAGGCAGCTCCAAAATGCAGGTGTTTCAGCCTAGCTGAGTGCTTTCTGTGGTAGTGGGGCAGCCAGTGGAAAATACAGAGCGTAGGTGTTGGTAATATTCTCCAGTTGTGCCGTGATTAGCTCAGTGTCCTTCACTCATGGGGACAGTATGTCACCGCCAAGTCTGACATGGATGATTGACTGGCCCGGAGGGTTTCCAAAACCTCCTAATGGAGAGTGGGCACCCCTGTATGTCGAGCCATGCAACATAATATATATTTTTTGTATTCTTTTTAACATAAATGTAACCTTTATTTAACTAGGAAAGTCTATTAAGAACAAATTCTTATTTGCGATGGACGGCCTACCACGGCCAAACCCTAACCCAGACGACGCTGGGCCAATTGTGGACCGCCCTATGGGACTCACAATCACGGCCGGTTGTGAAACAGCCTGGAATCGAACCAAGGTCGGTAGTGAAACCTCTAGCACTGAGATGCAGTGCCTTAAACCACTGCACCGAATTATCAGCATTGAAAGGACAGCATTCTCCATGTCTCTCTTTCCCTCTCATCTCCTCTCTCTTCTCTCTAATTCTTCTTCTCCTTCAGCCTTTGTAAGAGTCAGTAGCTTAGTGAAATGATTGTGTAACATAATATGTGTAATTTGTTTTATGGCTTATGGCCTGTAGTAGGTCAAACTTTATGCTGTGTGTGTGTGTGTGTGTGCGCGCGTGTTTGTGTCTAAAGTGTATGTGTGAGTCGACTAATCCATGCCTAAAGATTCCACTTAAGTTAATTGAAATACCATATCTGAACTGAAGGTGATTAATCAAATTATAATTCTGAAACCACAGCGATATGGATTTGATTCCACTCCATAATGTTTAATTAAGTGTGAGATTCCGGTACGGCCCAATTGTGAATTCAATTTTGATTGATCTCCCCCATAGTCAATACATACTGTAGCGACACACAATAAGTTTAGCAAGTTAATCCCTGCCTGTTACTCCCTCCCTGCAAGTTTTGCCCTCCCTGTTTACAAGATCACACTCACACTTCATTTAACAGACTATGCACTGACTCAAAAACGCAACTCATGAGATTTATTTTTGTCAACATAGGGTACAAATTTACCCATAATTGTAATCCGCCTTTTATTTTTACAAATTATTTCACCTATTTCATTTAACCAGGTAGGCTAGTTGAGAACAAGTTCTCATTAACAACTGTGACCTGGCCAAGAATAAAGCGAAGCAGTTCAACACATACAACAACAGAGTTACACATGGAATAAACAAGCATACAGTCAATAATACAGTAGAAAAATGTCTATATACAGTGTGTGCAAATGAGGTAAGATAAGGGAGGTAGGCAATACATAGGCCATGGTGATGAAGTAATTACAATATACCAATTAAAAACTGGAGTGATTGATGTGCAAGTAGAGACACTGGGTGCAAAAGAGCTAAATAAATAAATAAATAAATAAATACAGTATGGGGATGAGGTAGTTGGATGGGCTATATTACAGATGGGCTATGTACAGGTGCAGTGATCTGTGAGCTGCTCTGACAGCTGGTGCTTATAGCTAGTGAGGCAGATATGAGTTTCCAGCTTCAGTGATTTTTGCAGTTCGTTCCAGTCATTGGCAGCAGAGACTGGAAGGAAAGGCGGCCAAAGGAGGAATTGGCTTTGGGGGGGACTAGTGAGATATACCTGCTGGAGCGCGTGCTACGGGTGGGTGCTGCTATGGTGACCAGTGAGCTGAGATAAGGCGGGGCTTTATCTAGCAAAGACTTGTAGATGACCTGGAGCCAGTGGGTTTGTCGACGAGTATGAAGCGAGGGCCAGCCAACGAGAGCGTACAGGTCGCAATGGTGGGTAGTATATGGGGCTTTGGTGACACTGTGATAGACTGCATCCAATTTGTTGAGTAGAGTGTTGGAGGCTATTTTGTAAATGACATCGCCGAAGTCGAGGATTGGTAGGATGGTCAGTTTTGCAAGGGTATGTTTGGCACCATGAGTGAAGGATGCTTACTTGCGAAATAGGAAGCCGATTCTAGATTTAATTTTGGATTGGAGATGCTTAATGTGAGTCTGGAAGGAGAGTTTACAGTCTAACCAGACAGACACCTAGGTATTTGTAGTTGTCCACATACTCTAAGTCAGAACCGTCCAGAGTAGTGATGCTGGACGGGCGGGCTGGTGCGGGCAGTGATCAGGTTTGAAGAGCATGCATTTAGTTTAACTTGCATTTAAGAGCAGTTGGAGGCAACGGAAGGAGACTTGTATGGCATTGAAGCTCGTCTGGAGGTTAGTTAACACAGTGTCCAAAGAAGGGCCGGAATTATACAGAATGGTGTCGTCTGCATAGAGGTGGATTAGAGAATCACCAGCAGCAAGAGCGACATCATTGATGTATACAGAGAAGAGAGTTGGCCTGAGAATTGAACCCTGTGGCACCCCCATAGAGACTGCCAGAGGTCGAGACAACAGGCCCTCCGATTTGACACAGTGAATTCTATGAGAGAAGTAGTTGGGTAACCAGGTGAGGCAGTCCTTTGAGAAACCAAAGCTGTTTAGTCTGCCGATAAGAATGTGGTGATTGACAGAGTCGAAAGCCTGTCTCTTATCGATGCCGGTTATGATATCATTTAGGACCTTGAGCTTGGCGGAGGTGCACCCATGACCAGTTCGGAAACCAGATTGCATTACGGAGATGGTACGGTGGGATCCAGATGAAAATGGTGCTGGAGTTTCTACCCCCAAGCCATAAGACTCCTGAAAAGCTTATCAAATGGCTACCCGGACTATTTGCATTGTCCCCCCACCCCCACACCCATTTTTACGCTGCTGCTACTACTCTCTTTTTATTATCCATGCATAGTCATTTTACCACTACCTACATGTACATATTACCTCAGTTACCTCGACTAACCTGTGCCCCCGCACATTGACTCTGTACCGGTACTCCCTGTATATAGCCTCGCTACTGTTATTTTATTGTTGATCCTTAATTATTTTTTTCCATTTTCATATAATTGTTCTTTTAATTTTTAATTTTATTTATTCATTTTATAATTCAGTTTATTTTGGTAAATACTTTCTTAACACTTGTAAGTAAGGTCTACCTACACTTGTTGTATTTGGCGCATGTGACAAAAACAATTTGATTTGATATCCAGAGAAAGAGCGTAATGAAATTGTTGCTAGCAGAGCTGGTTAGGCTGTTTTCATGTTATCCAGAGGTAAACAAATCATCGTCCCGAGCGTCAAGTGTGTGCTCTGAGTGCAAAATGAGATGGGTGGGGCTAAATCTTAAGAGGGTGTGAATGATGTTGAATGAGTGTAGACAAAGAGGAGCTCTTCACTAGATACCAAAACATTCCAAGGCAGTTCTCAAAAGTGAGTTTACAAGTTGATCAACTTTCAAAGCAGAATTACTTTCCCATTTTTCCTCAAATGCAGTGAATGCCATACCATTTTGTAGCTCAGTCTCTACTTTTATTCAATGTAATAAACACCATTTCACATTTTGCAACATAAGACCGAATTCAGGTGGTGAGTCACACATCATCATTCTGAATAGTCGGAACCTTATGCATCTGTAAAAACCCAGCCTTACTCATGGCTAACTAAATAATTACACAGGATAGTCACACACACACGGTATGGATTATTGACTAGAAACGTAGTATGATGGAAACAGGTCCCTAGCGGACTGACACAATATGATGGTTTGTTACAACAAAGATGGAGAGGGGGGAGAGAGAAAAAGGACACTTATCGTGGATGCATTTTGGAACTATTCTCACATTAATCATGTACTTTGCATATGAACTGCCACACGTTTGGAATAAGAAATAATGAATATATTTATGTGTGAGTGACATTGTTCATCGTTTATCAGAACCAGGCCTTTTTAATTCTTGACTCTACCCATCCCGTTGGCGGGATCATTTTCGTCAGCAACCGCTGAATAGCATAGCGCAACAGTCAAATAATAATACAAAAAAATATTCATATTCATGAAATCACAAGTGCAATATTGTAAAACACAGTTTAGCCTTTTGTTAATCCACCTGTCGTCTCAGATTTTGAAATTATGCTTTACAGCAATAGCAATCCAAGCGTTTGTGTAAATGTATCAACAGCATAACATTATGTACACTAAGCATTAAGTAGCTAGGTCACAAATCAGAAAAGCAATCAAATTAATCGTTTACCTTTGATCTTCAGATGATTTCACTCACGAGACTCCCAGTTACACAGCAAATGTTCCTTTTGTTCCATAAAGATTATTTTTATACCCAAAATAGATCCGTTTGTTAGTTGCGTTATGTTCAGAAATCCCCAGGAAAGAGCAGTCACGACAACGCAGACGTATATTCCAAATAATATCCATAATGTCCACAGAAACATGTCAAACGTTTTTTATAATCAATCCTCAGGTTGTTCTTAAAATACATATTCGATAATATATCAAACGGGTGTGTAGGTTTTTCAAAAACACCGGGAGCAACAATGGCCGCTTTACTCTGTAGCGCAAAACTCACTCTGAGAGCCCCCACCTATCCACTTACGCAATGTGATCTTTCACGCTCATTTTTCAAAATAGAAGCCTGAAACTATGTCTAAAGACTGTTGACATCTTAGGGAAGCCATAGAAAAATGAATCTGGTTGATATCCCTTTAAATGGAGGATAGGCATGCATAGGAACAGAGGTTTCAAAATAAGAGGCACTTCCTGATTGGAGTGTCCTCAGGTTTTCGCCTGCAGGTTCGCCTGCAGGTTCGCCTGCAGGTTCGCCTGCAGTTCGCCTGCAGTTCGCCAGGTTCGCCTGCAGGTTTTCGCCTTTTTACAGTTTTGGAAACTTTAGAGTGTTTTCTATCCTAATATGACAAATTATATGCATATTCTAGTTTCTGGAGCTGAGAAATAGGCCGTTTCAAATGGGTACTTTTTTTTAGCAAAAACAAAAATACTGCCCCCTACACACAAGATTAAGAAGGATTTGTGTTGGCCTTTCAGCGGCACACTTGTAAGACACTGATTGTCTGAAAGGGTCCGGACCATCTCTTGTACTGTTGTTCACTCTGGAAGATAGCCAGCTGTGTCGACGGTTCCCATTGGTGATGATGGTAGGAGAATACAAGGATTTGAGACTCGTAGTAGGATGGTCCCAGTTAGATTGACTTTTCTCGATATCTGACTTAGGACAGCTAATCAGCCGTTCCAGTGATTGTCTGGGAGATTAGATTTTTGCCTACACCTCGTGTTGATCTTCATGGTTCAGGATTCAGACCACTTTACACACACAGCTGCAACCTGGCAATGTTCTGGTCTCATATGTTAATTCTTAACCAGTCCTTTTATGCACTCTGGTTGAAAAGGATGGTTCCATCAGGCTGACACACTCTCTGACCTCATTCGGGGCATGGCGTCTTACTGTGCAAAGGTATATGATGCAAGTTCTCTTGACTCCTAAAATCACATTTATATCATAACAAAAATAATTGCATAATTTTTAATATTATATGCACAATGTATTGGATGGAAACTTGACAAAGGGGATATACTTTCCAAGTTACAGTATTTCGTCCATACGATTTTTATTACATCACAAAATAAAAACCAATGTGACATTAGTTTTATATAGTTCCCCACTAACCATTCCCCACATTCGTATGTTATAATTATTGTTCCGGTATTCACTTTTGTGTTAAAGCCTGTTAACAAAGTAATTCATTTTGTTAATACTGGAGGGGAGAAAGTTCACAACAGGGTGTTAACTGTCGACCATCCAGCCATTTGATTAGCTATTTAACAGTCTTATTTAGCAGTCTAATGGCATGGGGGTAGAAGCTGTTCAGGGTCCTGTTGGTTCCAGACTTGGTGCACTGGTACCACTTGCTATGCGGTAGTAGAAGGAACGTTCTTTGGCTTGGGTGGCTGGAGTCTGACAATATTTTGGGCCTTCTTCTGACCGCCTGGTATAGAGGTCCTGGATGGCAAGGAGCTCGGCCCGATTGATGTACTGGGCCGTACTCACCACCCTCTGTAGTGCCTTGTAGTCGAGTGCCTTGCAGTTGATGTACCAAGCGAAGATGAAGCCAGTCAAGAGGCTCTCAATGGTGCAGCTGTAGAATATTTTGATTATCTGAGAGCCCATGACAAATCTTTTCAGCCTTCCTGTGGGGGAAGATGCACTGTCGTGCCCTCTTCACAACTGTGTGGGTGTGTGTGGACTATGTTAATTCCTTGATGTGGACACTGAACTTGGAGCTCGAGTACAGCTCCTATTCCTGTAGTCCACGGGCAGCTCCTTTGTCTTGCTGACATTGAAGGACAGGTTGTTGTCCTGGCACCACACAGCCTGGTCTCTGACCTTATCCCTATAGGCTGCCTCATCGTCATGGGTGATAAGCAAACCATTGTGTCGTCAGCAAACTTGATGATGGTGTTGGAGTTGTGCACGACCATGTAGTCGTGGGTGAACAGGGAGTGCAGGAGGGGACTAAGCACATACCCCTGAGGGGCGCCCGTGTTGATGGTCAGCGTGGCAGATGTGTTGTTGCCAACCCTCACCGCCTGAGGGCAGCCCTTCAGGAAGTCAAGGATACAGTTGCAGAGGGAGGTGTTCAGTCCCAGGGCTGGTGTGGAGTGTGAGAGGAAAAATTGCAAGATTATATTATAATACTTTTATTGCATCAAATGGTTGTTTTATTCGACAGAATAGAATATTCTTAACTATTATGTGTATTCTACTGAGGATTGGTCTCTGGGAGATAACACTGACAGGAGATTTACGATGTCTTTTGGGTGATAAAACCTAAAAAGCATTCCAGAGCATGATATACCGTACCAGGGAGAGATGGTTCCAGTTTGGAGTCGGCGGGACAGACACTGGTCTAAACAATGAAAACTGTTGACACTGCAGATACTGTCAGCTACGTATTATAGGTATCTTACATACACATCCTAACCTTGTGACCCATTCCATATGTCTGTTGTTCGTCATGTAGGTTGAAAGGGGTGTATCTTGGCTATAAAATACCTTTTGTAATTTTTATCGCCGCTCTCAACGGATCATCAGAGACGGGGATTCGACGACCAGCCATCGCTATTGCCAAGGTCTCACTATTAAATATTTAGTTTAAGTATAACTCTGACTTGTGTGATAAGTTTGTCTCTCCTCATTTGATAGTAAAGAAATTAACCATCACAGGAGCCAAGCCTGCCCAGGAAGTGGAGGACATGTAGGGATGGTGCCTGTCTCTATAATGGCGGGATTAGGTGGGATTAGCAGAGAATAGGGAGAGTCAGGTGGGCTAGCATAACAGGTGGGAATTTTTGCAAACAGGGTTGTGTCTGTGTGTGTGTGTGTGTGTGTGTGTGTTTCTGCAAAATAAGATAGAGAGTGTAGTGTAGACATAGAGAGGTGGAGTGATGACGACAAAGTTGTTTCCTAATAATTATGTGTAATTTAAAGGAAACGATCATTAGTCCTCGTTAAGAATGACTGGGCATCACTCGACTTTCGGGAGTCACTTTGTCCGAGACGCCTTTAGAATGTTCATAACATTGGTGTGACGCAACCAAGTGATGGAGGTGCAACCATTAATTGCTTTTGCTTCTCAGAGACTTGCTTCTTAGAATGTCCCTACTAACGTTCTGGGAATGTGGAGGTAATCCAACATTGTTTGCTGGGATGATTCACGGTCTTATGAAATGTTATTTTATAAAACATGTTTGAAAGGGATAATTCTGAATTTTGGCAATGAAGCCCTTTATCTACTTCCCAGGAGTCCTGAAGTATCTCTTTAATTATATTTCTGTTCATGTAGCCTGTTTTCACTTAAGATATGTCTTTAGCTTTTTCCTTCTGATAGGTTGGTCTCAGGTTCATCATAAAAAAAAACAGAGACTGACTGATTTGATTCGAAAAGAGGTCACTCAATCAGCACAAATCCGAACCCTTTAAAGGTCATGTAATCAATCGTATGTACTTCTCTGCTAAATAAAAATGACAAATCTATCTCCTGCAATACCACAATGTAAACCATATTCCGAATAATACACCTTTTACTTCTCCCCTAATGAAATATCGTAATCGCAAAAAAAAACCTCATACTGTATATTTCTGTGCGTTTGTTCCAGTCTAATAGCCTAAGTAACCAGTGTATTTGCTTTCGATTGATGTACCTAAAAGTGCCCTCTAACATTTCTTTCCACAGGTTAGTGTTTGGTCACATAATATAAAAGAGCCACAATTCTCTCTGATCTCTCATGCTGTCACTTCCTTCCACTGCTGTCACCATGGAGCAGGGTTAGCTCATTAGAGGCATGGGCTGCGTCTGAAATGGCACCTTTTTCCAATATAGGGCTCTTGTCAAAAATAGTGCACGAAAGAAAGAAACAAAGAAAGAAAGAAATGTCTCACACTGTAGTTACTCTGCTCCATGGCAATATAGTGCGGCCAAGTACTAACAGCAGTCAGAAGACATGTTCGATATCACAAGTCACTTTGAACAATAGTATTTGAGGGCAAAACAACAGGAGTGTTACAATTGTTACAGGCAGCAAACTCTCTCTTTCTATTCAGGCGCACACCAGTGACTCATCACACTCCACACCCAGCTTCACCCACTAACATCTTCTTCTTATCAATAGTAAGTAGTGTAAATTAGCTCACAGCACCGACCTACTCCCTGGAGACGCCACGTGTCGCTGTGTTCCATATGTAAACATCTGAAGGCTGTTTATTTACATGTTTAGCCAATATCTCTGGAGAGTCTATGGAAGGGTAAACACTGCAATGTGTTGTTATTGTAAAGGTTTGGATGTAAGAAGAGTGGGAGTTGGTGCTTAGGGAATGCTCGTGTTGTGAGTTGCCTGTGTTGTGATGGGGGAGGAAGGATGAGTTGACGACCGTTTTTTTGTTGATTTCGAGAGGTGTTTGTTGTTTTTTTGGGGAAATTGTGTTTTTGCAGAAGCTAAGGAAGTTGACAATGAAAATATCTTATTTGCGTTACAAAGTGAGGATTAAAGTAGGAGTGAAAAAAGGTTGTCTACTTTGGTGTATGGGTTCGAGTAGAGGGGTGTTTAGGATTAAGAGGAATATTGAATTGTTCATGTATAATTCCTGGTTCAGTTGAGGTGTTGAGTGTATTGGTGAACTTTACCCCCCGTGAAAAATACTAAACAACCTTAGTAAGACACCCAACAACCTTACCAAAATATTGTAGCCTTTTGTTATAATGGTTTTTGAATCACAGCTATGCTAGCTATTGCTAAATTTTACCCATTGAAGAATAGTAAACAACCTTAGTACAACACCCAGCAACCTCACCAAAAGATTTTAGCCTTTTGGTATAATAGTTTTGTAATGACAGCTACAGTGCATTCCGAAAGTATTCAGACCCCTTGACTTTCTCCACTTTTTGTAACATTACAGCCTTATTCTAAAATGGCAGCGTCATGCTGTGGGGATGTTTTTCAATGGCAGAGACTGGGGGACATGTCAGGATTGAGGAAAAGATTAATGGAGCAAAGTACAGAGATATGCTTTTTTTATATTTCTGTTATTTCACCTTTATTTAACCAGGTAGGCCAGTTGAGAACAAGTTCTCATTTACAACTGCGACCTGGCCAAGACAAAGCAAAGCAGGTTGAACAGACTAGTAATAAGTGTTGCGGCAATGGCGGCAGATTGTCTAGCCCAGCTGATTTGTAGGGATGCAGATTTTGCAGCTCTTTCAGGACCTTAGCTGTCTGGATTTGGTTGAAGGAAAAGCGGAGGGGGGGGGCTTGTGCCAGTTGCTGCGGGGGTTGCAGAGCTGTACTGGCGTGGCCAGCCGTAGAGAAATGCTTATTGAAATTCTCGATTACCGTGGATTTATCGGTGGTGACAGTGTTTCCTAGCCTCAGTGCAGTGGGCAGCTGGGAGGAGGTGCTCTTATTCTCCATGGACTTTAGTGTGCCAAATCCTTGATGAAAACCTGCTCCAGAGCACTCAGGACCTCAGACTGGGGCGAAGATTCACCTTCCAACTGGACAACGACCCTAAGCACATAGCCAAGACAAGCCAGGAGTGGCTTCGGGACCAGTCTCTGAATGTCCTTGAGTGGCCCAGCCAGAGCCCAGACTTGAACCAGATCGAACATCTCTGGAGAGACCTGAAAATATCTGTGCAACGACGCTCCCCATCCAACCTGACAGAGCGTGAGAGGATCTGTAGGGAAGAATGGGTGAAACTCTCCAAATACAGGTGTGCCAAGCTTTTAGCGTCATACCCAGGAAGACTTGAAACTGTAATAACTGCCAAAAGGTGCTTCAACAAAGTACTGAGTAAAGGGTCTGAATATTTATGTACACGTGATATTTAATTTTTTTATTTGTAATTTTTTTTGCAAATTCTTTTTTTCTAACAGTTTTTGCTTTGTCATTATGGGATATTGTGTTTAGATTGATGAGAAAAAACAAAACAATTTAATCCATTTAGAATAAGGCTGTAACGTAACAAAATGTGGGAGAAGTCAAGAGGTCTGAATACTTTCCGAATGCACGGTAGACAGGTGTGTGCCTTTCGAAATCATGTTCAATCAATTTAATTTACCACAGGTGGACTCCAATCAAGTTGTATAAACATCTCAAGTATGATCAATGGAAACAAGATGCACCTGAGCTCAATATCAAGTCTCAAAGCAAAGGGTCTGACTACTTATGTAAATTAGGTATTTCTGTTTTTGTTTTGAATACATTTGCAAAAATTTCCAAAAAACCTGCTTTCACTTTGTCTTTATAGGGTATGGTGTGTAGATTGATGAGGAAAAAAAAATATGTAATACATTTTACAGTAAGGCTGTAGCAAAATGTTGAAAAATGGAAGGGGCTAGTCATATTAGAAGGGCTGGGAAATGAGCAAGTGTTGGACGGGCAAGGAGGCGTGGCTGAGTCAAATAGGAATCCTGACTTAATGAAGTGTTAATTAAAGAGCTCAGCCATATGCTCCTTGTCAGTAACAACCACATCATCAACATTAAGGGACATGGGCAACTGTGAGGAGGAGGGTTTATTCTCCAGGTGTTTCACTGTTTTTCAGAACATCTTGGCTTTAGACCCACAGAGAGAGAACTGCTTCTTAAAGTAACTAACTTTGGCCTTCCGGATAACCTGTGTGTACCTATTTCTTATTTGCTTGAACCTGAGTACAGTGTGAACAACACATGCAGAGATCATCCGTTCACCTACTCTGCGTCTCACAAAGACAAGGCGGTTGGAACCAAAAATGTCTAATTTAGACTCAGACCAAAGGACAGATGTCATCCCAGAGTCGCCTCTTCACTGTTGACGTTGAGACTGGTGTTTTGCGGGTACTATTTCATGAAGCTGCCAGTTGAGGACTTGTGAGGTGTCTGTTTCTCAAACGAGACACTCTACTGTACTTGTCCTATTGCTCAGTTGTGCACCAGGGCCTCCCACTCCTCTTTCTAGTTTGGTTAGGGCCAGTGTGCGCTGTTCTGTGAAGGGAGTAGTACACAGTGTGGCAGGAGATCTTCGGTTTCTTGGCAATTTCTCTCATGGAAAAGCCTTCATTTCTCAGAACGTGAATAGACTGATGAGTTTCAGAAGAAAGTTATTTGTTTCTTGCCATTTTGAGCCTGTAATTGAACCCACAAATGCTGATGCTCCAGGTACTCAACTAGTCTAAAGAAGGCCCGATTTATTGCTTCTTAGCACAGTTTTCAGCTGTGCTAACATAATTGCAAAAGGGTTTTCTAAAGATCAATTAGCCTTTTAAAATGATAAACTTGGATTAGCTAACACAACGTGCCATCGGAACACCGGAGTGATAGTTGCTGATAATGGGCCTCTTTATGGCTATGTAGATATTACATAAAATATCTACCGTTTTCAGCTACAGTAGTCATTTACAACATTAACACTATCTACACTGTATTTCTGAATTTCTAAATTACCCCAACCACAGATTAAATCAATTAAATTAAGTATGGTGGGGCGAACAGGGAAAAATGGGTGAGTGAGGGTAAGCGAACAATGCATAATGATGGAATCACAAATTGTGAATGAATGAAAATTCTATTTTATTGATCCATTCTAATTATAATCTCAAAATGGAATGTACCCTATATCAGTCCACTGAATCAAAGCAGTCTGACATTTATTTGAACTATAATGCCATTATTGCTTTTATGCAGAGTTTAACTATTTATCAAGGCCACTTGGTGCTTATAATTATGTTTAGGCTTATGATCTTTTCATCATTTGACCGAGTCTTTTGACCATGGTTGGGGTATTTTTACTTTTATTTTGTCATTATAGAAAGAAGCTGTTAAGGCTTTCCAACACATATGCTTTCTGTTTCATAGTTGTAACAAAGCCACTCCATGAAGAGTGGCATAATAGCCTACAGCAGGTATGGTGGGGAGCACAACAAAGCAGAACTCATCATGAGGGGCTGCAGTGGCTCATGGAGCTGCTTACCCACATCCTGATTAGCCTGACCAAGTCCATGTTTACACATGGTCTTCCAGGCCCAGGATGGGCTCTGAGGCTACATCAATAATGTAGAATTCACACTTGTGCGTTCCCTTTTGTGAGTGCATGGTAGAACACATTTTCCTGTGACAGGAAGCTTGTTGTCTTTTAGATTTTCCTTGCAAGCTGTTTGGGGTTAATGTATTTTAGATTTTCCTTGCAAGCTGTTTGGTGATGACATTCGCTTTGTGCTCCTGTGTCTACCTTGAATTCAACTGGGTTGCCTTTAATGCTATGTATTTGCATTTGTGCTATTAGTGACTACATCAATGAGGGTTACCTTATTCCCAGAGTCACTGCTTCCTTATATCTCATGTACAAGTCTGATCCTGCGGGCCACCCCCGTATATTGTTGTTTGTATATTTTTCTGTCACTCAAATATCACATGAATACACATTAGATGTGACAATGTATAGAATTTGAGTAAAATAAGCTTTAAACCTGCAAAATGCTCTCCACCAACAAGAGGGGTGTGAACAGTTTGTCAACAACAGTGCTTGTGCCCATACAAAAATACGTGGCGCGGGATTTTCCCCAATGCTGGAGGTGGGGAGTGAAGATGTTTAGGAACACCTGGCATATGAAATGTTGAAAGTTCTTACGACAGCCTACTTCAAAACCAAATGGTACATATTCAAAAAAGTAGATGGGGTGGTTAAGTTATATTTATAAAACCAAAAAATTGAGCGAATTTGGGGCAGCAGTTTTTCTTCCTGTGACCACTGAGCTATTTTTAGCAAAGCAGGGAGAAAGGATGTTGAGCACTGGAGCAGTGTGCAAAGAGGAGCTGTGTGCAATGACCGCTTTGATGAGTGGGAGCTCAACTCAGCTCACATACTCTGCCCAACTTGAGCTCAGTAGACATACTCTGCCCAACGCCCTATTAAGACACTTTATGTTGATGTACTGCTTTATTTTGGCAGTTACCTGTAGATGTGAGTGAGACAGTGATGCTACGCAATGCTAATGCTTTGCTAACAACATGTTAGCATATTTAGTTAGTAATGTGGGGTTTACACTACACCACTTTCAAAATTCTAACATCGCTGAGCCTCTCACATTAAACAACCATCTTTCCTGTAGTTTTTTTGTATTGCCAACGTAGTGGCGCACACAATAAACGATCTGGCACATACGGGACGAGGTGTCACACATTACAAGATTCTTCACTTGGTCGTGAGGATTCTCGATTGAGATAAATTACGCCGACAGAGAGGGCTGCCTTGCTTCTAGTCCTTAGGAGACTTTGCAGTATTTTGTTTTTTTAATGTATTGTTTCTTACATTGTTAGCCCAGAAAATCTTAAGTGTTATTACATACAGCCAGGAAGAACTATTGGATATCAGAGCTACGTCAACTTACCAAGCACTACAACCAGGAATACGACTTTCCCGAAGCGGATACTTTGTCCGAACCATTCAGGGCATTTGAACTGATTCCAGAGGCTGACCCAAAACAATGCCCCGGAGAAGAGGAAGACAGAGCGGTCTTCTGGTCAAATTTCGGAGGCGCGCACACAATCCACCGCTTCCGGGTGTATTACTTGCTAATGTCCAGTCTCTAGATAACAAGGTTGACAAAATCAGGGTAAGGGTTGCTTTCCAGAGAGACATCAGGGTTTGTAACATACTCTGTTTCACAGAAACATGGCTCTCGGGATAAGCTTTCGGAGTCGATACAGCCACCTGGATCCTTTGTGTATCGCGCCAACATGAATAAACATCTCTCCGGGAAGAAGTAGGGCGCGGGTGTATGTTTCATGATTAACGATTTATGGTGTTATTGTAACAACATACAGGAACTCAAGCCCTTTTGTTCACCTGACCTAGAATTCCTCACAACCAAATGCCCACCATATTATCTTCCAAGGGATTTCTTTGGTTATTGTCACAGCAGTCTATATCCCCCATCAAGCCAATACCTTGATGGCCCTTAAGGAACTTCACTGGACCTCATGCAAACTGGAAACCATCTATCCTGAGACTGTATTTATTGTGGCTGAGGATTTTAACAAAGCAAATTTGAGAGCATATTGACTGTAGCCCTCGCGCTAACTTCCGCGATGCATACAAGGCCCTCCCCTGCCCTCCTTTTGTCAAATCTGACCACAACTCCAACTCCATTTTGAAACCTCCCTTCCTATAGGTAGAAACTGAAACAGGAAGTACTCGTGCTAAGTACTATTCAACGCTGGTCTGGCCAATCGGAATCCATGCTTCAAGATTCATGTGGACACATGGATTCACGTGGACTGGGATGTGTTCCTGGTAGACTCGGAGAATAATATCAATTTATATGCTGATTCAGTGAGTGAGTTTATCAGGAAGTGTATAGGAGATGTTATACCCACTGTGACTAACTTCTTTGGGGTAGGGGGCAGTATTGGGAATTTTGGATGAAAGGGTGCCCAAATTAAGCTGCCTGCTACTCAACCATAAAAGCTAGAATATGCATATAATACGTAGATTTGGATGGAAAACACTGACGTTTCTAAAACTGTTTGAATGATGTCTGTGAGTATAACAGAACTCATATGGCATGCAAAAACCTGAGAAAACATCTGAGGTTTGTAGTTTTTCAACTCAGCCTCTATCGAATACACAGTGGGATATTGGTCATGTTGCACTTCCTACGGCTTCCACTAGATGTCAACAGTATTTAGAAACTGGGTTGAGGGTTCTACTATAAAGGAGGGGCTCATAAGAGCTCTTTGAGTGAGTGGTCTAGCAGAGTGCCACAGCCTCAGTCTCGCGCGCTCAGGTGAAAGTTCCACTTAATTTCTGAAGACAAAGGAATTGTCCGGTTGGAAAATTTACGATTTATGTTACACATCCTAAAGATTGATTCTAAACATCGTTTGACATGTTGCTACGAACTTTAATGGAAGTTTTTTTACTTTTCGTCTGCTCCTAGTGGTAGCGCATCATGAATGTGGATTACTGGACTGAAAGTGCAAACAAAAGGAGCTATTTTGACATGAATTATGGACATTATCCATTTATTGTGGAACTGGGATTCCTGGGAGTGCATTCTGATGAAGATCATCAAAGGTAAGTGAATATTTATAATGTTATTCTTACATCTGACTCCAACATGGCTGATACAGAAATCAACATACAGAAATGGAACTAGTGAACATCACGCGCCAATGTAAACTCAGATATTTGGATATAAATATGAACTTTACCGAACAAAACATACATGTATTGTGTAACATGAAGTCCTATGAGTGTCATCTGATGAAGACCATCAAAGGTTAGGGATTAATTGTATCTATATTTCTGCTTTTTGTGACTCCTCTCTTTGTTTGGAAAATGGTTGAATGCTTTCTGTGACTAGTTGCTGACCTGACCTAACACTTCTAGTTACGATTGACACAACAGTCAATGTTTGAGCTGGTCAGTTTTTTTTACAACTTTGTGTCCTTAATGTGAGCTGTTTGTGTTTGGATGCAGATGTTCAGACATTCACAGAAGTAAATAAAATAAAATGTTCTTTTGTCGATCAGGTGGCTGAGGTCCTTGATTATTTTTTGGGCCTTCCTGTGACACTGGGGGCTGTAGATGTCCTGGAGGGAAGGCAGTGTGCCCATGGTGATGCATTGGGCAGACCACAGCACCCTCTGGAGAGCCCTTGGGTTATGGGCGGTGCAGTTGCCGTACCAGGCGGTGATACACCCCGACAAGATGCTCTCAATGGTGCATCTGTAAAAGTTTGTGAGGGTCTTAATGGCCGAGCCAAATGTATTCAGCCTCCTAAAGTTGAAGAGGCGCTGTTGCACCTTCACCACACTGTCTGTGTGGACCATTTCAGATTGTCAGCGATGTGAACATTGAGGATCTTAAAGCTTTTCACCTTCTCATGTGGATGGGGGTGTGCTTAGGGCTGTGGCGGTCATTCAATTTTGTCAGCCAGTGATTGCCAAGAAAATAACTCACGGTCTCACCGTAATTGACCGTTAATTAACATAAACACATTCAGCATCTCCTGGCTTCCATGCATAACCTATAAGCCACTGATGCAGACCTTTGGAACATCTGCATTTTAAGAGTCTAATACATCCATTTAATAGAGCCTACATCACAATAAACCCACTATTTATTTTAGACGGGTCTAAAGAAACATGATATGAAGAAATGTAGTCTATTTCAGAAGAACAGAACATTATACTCTGAGTTGTCTTTAGCATTTAGCAGACAAGATTTCTGTAGAATTCTGTAGCCTTGTTTTATATTATTTTATAGTATGAAGAACATAGCTGAATAAAATAGATTGGATATTTTCTCCAGCATCTTAGAGCAGCCACTGGGAAAAGTGGAATCGCCTTGGGGCGTATGAACAAAGATTCCAATTCAGGATAATCGTATTTCTGGTCAAATTTCTGGTGCTCTGATATCCAAAAGTTATTTCTAGATGCATACAATTATGCAAAAAAAAAGCATTCTGAGCTAATAATGAGAGAATAACACACACCCCAAAAAATACTGCGAAGTTGCTAAGGAACCAGGAACCAGCCAACCACGCCATCTTGTAGCAACAGCATAACACAATTCACATTCAAATGAGGAAACTGTACTAACACAAGTGGTCAGATTTAGCTAAATTTCAGTTGACAGAAACCATAACATGCATTACAGTGTCTTGCAAAAGTATTCATCCCCCTTGGTGTTTTTCCTATTTTGTTTCATTACAGCCTGTAATTTAACTTGATTTTTTATTTGGATTTTACAAAATAGTCTTAATTGGTGTAGTGAAATGAAAAAAAAATAAAAAATTCAAAACAAATAAAAACGGAAAAGTGGTGCATGCATATGTATTCACCCCCTTTTCTATGAAGCCGCTAAATAAGATCTGGTGCAACCAATTACCTTCAGAAGTTAAAAAAAATGTTAAATAATGTCCACCTCTGTGCAATCTAAGTGTCACAAGATCTCAGTGTATATATACACCTGTTCTGAAAGGCCCCAGAGTCTGCAACACCACTAAGCAAGGGGCACCACCAAGCAAAGTTGTGGAGAAGCACAGATCAGGGTTGGGTTATAAAAAAAATCAGAAATTTTGAACATCCCACAGAGCACCATTAAATCCCTTATTAAAAAATGGAAAGAATATGGCACCACAACAAACTTGCCAAGAGTTTTTCATCGGCAGGGACTGGGAAACTGGTCAGAATTTAAGGTGATGGATGGCGCTAAACACGTTTCAGTCTTCCAGAGATTTGAGACTGGGACTGAGATTCACCTTCCAGCAGGACAATGACCCTAAGTATACTGCTGAAGCAACACTCGAGTGGTTTAAGGGCAAACATTTAAATGTCTTGGAATGGCCTAGTCAAAGCCCAGACCTCATTCCAATTGAGAATCTGTGTTATGACTTAAATATTCCTGCACACCAGCGGAACCCATCCAACTTGAAGCAGCTGGAGCAGTTTTGCCTTGAAGAATGGGCAAAAATCCCAGTGGCTAGATGTGCCAAGCTTATAGAGACATACCCCAAGAGACTTGCAGCTCTAACAGCTGCAAAAGGTGGCTCTACAAATTATTGACTTGGGGGGTGAATAGTTATGCATAGTTAGTTCATTTTTTTGTGTGTCGTTTCCTGTTTGTTTCACAATAAAAAATATTTGGATCTTCAAAGTGGTAGGCATGTTGTGTAAATCAAATTATACAAACCCCTAAAAAAATATATTTTAAATTCCAGGTTGTAATGCAACAAAAAAGGAAAAATGCCAAGGGGGTGAATACTTTTGCAAGCAACTGCAGCTCATAGCAATTACAATTTATCACATGACAGTTGAGCTCAGCAGTCGAAAGTAATCCGACGGTGCGTAAAAGTTTGTGCACGCAGCCATGTTTGTTTTTCCGTGTCAACCAAAGATAACACGAAGCGACAAGATGAGGGAGTGTTTGTAGTTTGCAGATGTTTGTCGTATGCATGTTGAAGGCAAAGGTGGTGTGTGGTCTATATCTTTCACTTTTGGAAGTTTACCATCCCATCACCTCATTTTGCTATATAATGACGATATGCCCATGTCTCCACCCTAACGTTGTCGCAAAGAAGGGAATGCAGGCGACAAACTTAGGTCCAAAATAAGCCCATATAAACACATTGAATGATTTCAACAAACATAGCTTCACACATAGCCGGCAAATAGCTTAGTTTAGCTCATCGTAATCAATACAACCTTCAAAAGTATTTTACACACATTATATATGTGACCGACCGGCTCAAATCGGCCTTATGGATAAAAGTAGAAAATCTGAGCCAGAAAATGGTATATCATACACTACAGTTGAGGAACAATGGGAAAGTAATTCTGCTTTGAAAGTTTATAAGAACTTTAAAACTCACTTTTGAGAAAATAGCCTTTGAATGTTTTGGTACTACTACTGGAGAACCCTTCTTTGTCTACACCCATTTATCATCGTTCACAACCTCATAAGCTTTTGCCCCACCCATCTCTTTAAATGTTGAGCATTCTGTGCTAACAGCAGTCAAGCTAAGTTGCTAACTATTTCCAGACAGAAATTAGAGAACAGTCCACTGAACATTACTCGCCTTAGCAGAGCTGGTTAGGCTGTTATGTTATGCAGAGCGTTGGTGACTGCAACTGTGCTGTCAGATTATCCATTCGTAAACTCAAAGCTTTTCGCTCTCAGAGTGTTCAGAGTGCACACTAGACGCTCTGGCCGATGAGCAGGGTTGATCCGAAAGTTCTAACCACACAAAGGCAGTCAAGCACCCAAGATAACCGACTAACATTATCTAGCTTGCTAGCTATATCCAGACACAAATGAGAGAACACCCAACTCTGACCATTTTACTAGCCCTAGCAGAGCTGGTTAGGCTGCTTTCATGTTATCCAGAGCGTTGGTGACTGTAACTGTAATGCTGGCAACAATTGAATTAGTTTTTTTTGTCTGTTTGTTTAATGACACCAGCCACATTTAACAAATGTTGAGCGTTCATAAATTCATCAGTTATTCTACGCTCTGGCACACTCAGACTAGAGTGCTCTGAAATTTGAGTAGATGACCAAACATTTACGAATGCACCCAAAATTGTGATTTTCATAGTGGAGTCTTTTGTTAAGACACGTAGATATATAGCTAGGTGAACAATAAACCATAATCCCAACTCATGACTTGACTACTCTGCATGAAGCTGCAGGTAGCTAACCAATCAGGTTCACTGTTCGCTAACTAACATTAGGCTATAACTGGCCAAGCAAATGGCTCTGAGAAACAAATAAAAAGATCATACACGTAATGTTAACTAGCGAGCCAGCCAGCTAACATTAGCTTGCTAGCAAACTGTACACTTTAACTTGAAATTAAAAGACAATGTCAAAATAGAAATGTGTAATATATGAAAATGTAGCTAGCTAGGCTATCTTACCTGTGGTCTGAAATCAGAGTAGATAGCCAGAGTGAATTTACCAGCTAAGTTACGTTTATCAACAGTTGTCAGTGACATTCTGTTGAAATGGATACTTGCATAGTGGAGTCTTTTGTTAAGACATGTAGCTATCTATCTAGCTAAACAATTAATCATAATCCCAACTCATGACGTTACTACACTGCATAAATCTTTGGGTAGCTAACCAACCAGGTTCAATGTTAGCTAGCTAATATTAGGCTATCACTATCCAAGCAAATGGCTCTGAGATATGAATAATACGATCATAAACATAACGTTAGTTAGCAAGCCAGCTAGATAATGTTAGCTAGCTAGCTAACAGTACACTTTGACTTGAAATGAAAATGACTGTCAAAATTAGAAACATGTAATATCTGAAAATGTAGATAGTCTAGCTATCTTACATCATGCTGGACACTTCTACCTGTCAGGGATGCCATGGTTGCCCTTCGTTTGAAGATGTTTTCTCCATCTCCTTAGCTATCATATTCTAATTCCACTGATTTCAAAAGACATACTAACCAGCTCAAATAGACAGAAGCGTGCTATATGGCAGACCAATCCGAACTCATTTATCGTCATGTCCAGCCCACTCATTATCTCAGCCAATCATGGCTAGCAGGAAGGTTGCTTACTTTTTCTGTGGCTAAACCAACTAGGCTTGTAATTTAACAATTGCATTTATATTTACAGATGGCATACAAGTTTGTTATTAAGGTACATGAAAGTTCACATTTCTGCCAAAAAAATGCATTATGTTAAAAATATATATATTATGTTCAAATGGCTCTCGTGTGGCAAGTTTGACAAGAACGTTATCCAGCCTGCATAGCAACCATTTTGTTTTAGAACGAACGACCAACCTTTTGCATAGCAAATATGCAAAAATAATTATTGACTGGGTCGTGTCTGTAGCAAAATGAACTAACAACCAGATTTGAGTGGACTATATCTTCTGATGGAATAATGCAATTGTATGAATTGACTTATCAAAATAGTGTTAAAGAAAATATGTAAATCATTTTTATTTTATATGTTGGTAACAGTTTTATAAATGCAATAAGGCATGGTAGTGCTGTATCATGAATACAGTCACAGTTAAACAGCATTTGCCTGTGACTGTATTCATGATACAGCACTTCCTCTTGTGCCTTATTGCTTAATTAGAATGCAATATCAGGATAGTTATAAAACAGTATTACAATCAAGCAACATAATAACACTGCTATAAATTAGTTGTATACGTTTTTAAATTGACAAAATCACAATTATGAATGATATAAGAAACAGTAACTGAAGAGCTCCACAAATGGTTAGGGCAGAGCAATGCTAAACAGGCCAAATGAATACACAAGCCATGGTCATGATAAGGCCAGGGAAGCTTTCCAAGTGACAATGCAAGCTAATAATTCTCTGAAGCCATTTGTATTGTTTTACAGAGTTAATAGAAAAATGCAGCTAGCTACACTACATGACCAAAATTATGTGGACACCAGTGGAAGCTCCTCGGAGGAGGAAGGGGAAGACCATCCTCCTCAGTGAATTTCATAAAAATAAAAATGG
The DNA here is from genome assembly GCF_013265735.2 of Oncorhynchus mykiss. Lineage (NCBI taxonomy): Eukaryota > Metazoa > Chordata > Actinopteri > Salmoniformes > Salmonidae > Oncorhynchus > Oncorhynchus mykiss. The sequence continues at coordinate 41,672,573 of NC_048567.1, forward strand.
TAAAATATTGAAAAAGTTATACTAAACTATACTAAATATATTCACGTCACCAAACAATTGATTAAAACACACTGTTTTGCAATGAAGGTCTACAGTAGCCTCAACAGCACTCTGTAGGGTAGCATCATGGTGTAGCCGGAGGACAGCTAGCTTCCATCCTCTTCTTGGTACATTGAGTTATGTACCAAGGCTGGCTGTTAGTCTATGGAAGGGAATGAGAACCAACAGAGCTCTTGCTGCATGAACTGACATGTTGTCCACCCTATCAAAGGATCAGAGAATTAATCTAGTACTGAAAGCATAAGCTACAGCCTGCTAGCACTGCAGGCTCAAACAGAGGAATGCGATGTTGGATAGTCATAACCTCCAAGCTAACATAACATTGGAACTCTTCCAAGTCAAGGTAAGCTTTTGTTTTTATTAATTTATTGCCACTGGGGCCCACCGGTCTAACTGCTTACTGACTATACACTAACATTATTGCATGATTGTAGTGGGTTTACTAACACATTAGTTATATTAGCTATGTTGACTAGGAGGTTACTTTAGCTAATATGGGGACAACGATGTAGGTAGACTGTGTGAAGAGCTTATGACATGATTTTGAACGTTTTTTTTGCCTGGTCACATACAGTTGATATGTTGTTCATTGAGGTCAACAAACAAAGGGAAAAGGTGAGAGTACATAGAGGCTAGAATGAATACAATGTGGCTACATAAAATGTGTTTATGCGTGATCAGGGGTGTATTCTTTCTGACGATTCTGTTGAAAAACGTTTCTTAAATGGAAGCAACATTTGACTAATGATTACACCCTAGATAAGTTAAGATGCAGGCAAGAATGTGCACAGTGGTATTGAATGTGTTACTGTCTGTCCATGTGTCACCTCATCATAAACGGCACTGACCGCCACTGATGGACTCATGCTTGTCAAACATCTCTTCACAAAATCAAGGGCGTTAATATGGAGTTGGTTCCCCTTTGCTGCTATAACAGCCTCCACTCTTCGGGGGTGGCTTTCCACTAGATGTTGGAATGTTGCTGCAGGGACTTTCTTCCATTCAGCCACAAGAGCATTAGTGAGGTCGGGCACTGATGTTTGGCGATTCGCAGTCAGTGTTCCAATTTATCCCAAAGGTGTTCGATGAGGTAAGGGATCTGAGAAGGCCAGTCAAGTTCTGCATCATCGATCTCGACAAACTATTTCTGTATGGACCTCACTTTGTGCACAGGGGCATTGTCATGCTTCAACGGGAAAGGGACAGAGCCTGGACTCGAACCCTGGACTGTGATGCAGTGCCTTAGACCACTGCGCCACTCGGGGGGTTAACTGTCCCTTTGCGTAACAATCACATTTTGGAACAGTGAGTGCATTCTTACATCAGCCGCATAAGCTCACGCTGGGGGGATCGTTAGAGTTATTTGGAACTCACACGTGAAAAGGCTAGAGCATAGAGTCGCTCCTCAAAGCTCTGGAGTGAAATGGAGGGGGCGGGACAAGAGTGAGACACACAGGTAGAAATAGAGAGAGATAGAGACAGTGTTCCCAATTGTTCCCAATTGTCATACTTGAGTAAAAGTAAAGATACCTCAATAGAAAATTGATTGGACCCTTTTCTGTCCTGCTAAGTACTTTTGGGTGTCAGGTTTGATGTATGGAGTAATAAGTACATGCTATCCTTTAGGAATGTAGTGAAGTAAAAATTGTCAAAAATATTAATAGTAAAGTACACATACCCCAAAAAACTACTTAAGTAGTACTTCATTTTTACTTAAGTACTTTACACCACTGGATGGAGATGGATGCAGAGAGTGATAGACAGTGTTTATGTGTGTGTGTGTACGTTTGAGAGAGAGAGGGAGAGAAAAGCTGTTTGTTCATTGGGAAAAAGGGATCTATAAGCTTGAGGTGAATATATCTACATGCGTGTGTGCGCTTGAGTCAAGTCTGATTTTTGGAGCAGCGGACACTTTTTGGTAACAGGAAACCGGGTTTCTAAAACTCCCATTCACAAGGGGGCGATACCTACATTACTTTAGCCTGGATAAAAACATAGCAAGCTAGCAAGCCTTAGCTTCCAACATCTCCATGTGAAATAATCTGATTTACAGTGCATTCGGAAAGTATTCAGACCCCTTCACTTTTTCCACATTTTGTTACTTTTCAGCGTTATTCTAAAATTGATTAAATCGTTTCCCCCCCACATCAATCAACACACAATACCCCATATTGACTAAGCAAAAACAGTTTTGAAAAATATTTGCAAATGTAAAAAAAAAAAAAACATTTTTACATAATTTACACAGTAACACATTTACATAAGTATTCAGACCCTTTACTCAGTACTTTGTTGCAGCACCTTTGGCAGCGATAAAGCCTCGAGTCTTCTTGGGTATGATGCTACAAGATTGGTACACCTGTATTTGCTACAAGCTTGCACACCGACTCTTTTCTCTGTATATGTCAATGATGTTGCTCTTGCTGCTGGTGATTATCTGATCCACCTCTACGCAGACAACACCATTCTGTATACACCTGGCCCTTCTTTGGACACTGTGCTAACAAACCTCCAAACGAGCTTCAACACTCATACAACACCCATTCCGTGGCCTCCAACTGCTTTTCAATGCTAGTAAAACTAAGTGCATGCTCTTCAACCGATTGCTGTCCACACCTTCCCACCCGACTAGCATCACTACTCTGGACTGTTCTGACTTAGAATATGTGGACAACTACAAACACATAGGGTTAGACTGTAAATTCTCCTTCCAGACTTAAACATCTCCAATCCAAAATTAAATCTAGAATCGGCTTCCTATTTCACAACACCTCCTTCCCTCATGCTGCCAAACATACCCTCGTAAAACTGACTATCCTATCGATCATTGACTTCGGCGATGTCATTTACAAAATAGCCCCCAACACTCTACTCAGCAAACTGGATCTAGTCTATCACAGTGCCATCCATTTTATCACCAAAGCCTGGAATGGGGAGCGTAGCTGCACAGCTATTTTCACGTCTCTCCAGACATGTTTGATCAGGTTCAAGTCCGGGCTCTGGCTGGGCCACTCAAGGACATTCAGACATTTGTACCAAAGCCATTCCTGCATTGTCTTGGCTATGTGCTTAGGGCCGTTGTCTAGTTGGAAGGTGAACCTTCACCTCAGTCTGAGATCTGAGTGCTCTGGAGCAGATTTTCATCAAAGATCTCTCTGTACTTTGCTCCATTCATCTTTCGCTCAATCCTGGCTAGTCTCCCAGCCCCTGTTTCTGCCTTTTGGCAAACTCCAAGCGGACTGTCATGTGCCTTTTACCGAGGAGTGGATTCCGTCTGGCCACTCTACCAGAAAGGTCTGATTGGTGGAGTCCTGCAGAGATGGTTGTCCTTTTGGAAGGTTCTCCCATCTCCACAGAGGAAATCTGGAGCTCTGTCAGAGTGACTATTGAGTTGTAGGTCACCTACCTGACTAAGGCCCTTCTCCCCCGATTGGCCGGGTGGCCAGTTATAGGAAGGGTCTTGGCGGTTTCATACTTCTTCCATTTAAGAGTGATGGAGGCCACTGTGTTCTTTGGGACATTCAATGCTGCAAAAAAAATGTTGGTACCCTTCCAGAGATCTGTGCATCGACACAATCCTGTCTCAGAGCTGTACGGACAATTCTTTCGACCTCATGGCTTGGTTTTTGTTTTTTCAACTGTGGGACCTTATATAGACAGGCGTGTGACATTTCAAAATCATGTTCAATCAATTGAATTTACCACATGTTGACCCCAATCAAGTTGTAGAAACATCTCAAGGATGATCAATGGAAACAGGATGCACCAGAGCTCAATTCCGAGTTTCATAGCAAAGGGTCTGACTACTTATGTTTAGAATTTTTTTAAACAAGTTATTTTTTTCATTTCACCTCACCAATTTGGCCTATTTTGTGTATGTCCATTACATGAAATCCAAATAAAAATTATTTCAAATGAGAGTTTGTAATCAAACAAAATAGAAAAACGCCAATGAGGATGAATACTTTTGCAAGGCACTGTAGCTACAGTGCCTTGCGAAAGTATTCGGCCCCCTTGAACTTTGCGACCTTTTGCCACATTTCAGGCTTCAAACATAAAGATATAAAACTGTATTTTTTTGTGAAGAATCATCAACAAGTGGGACACAATCATGAAGTGGAACGACATTTATTGGATATTTCAAACTTTTTTAACAAATCAAAAACTGAAAAATTGGGCGTGCAAAATTATTCAGCCCCTTTACTTTCAGTGCAGCAAACTCTCTCCCGAAGTTCAGTGAGGATCTCTGAATGATCCAATGTTGACCTAAATGACTAATGATGATAAATACAATCCACCTGTGTGTAATCAAGTCTCCGTATAAATGCACCTGCACTGTGATAGTCTCAGAGGTCCGTTAAAAGCGCAGAGAGCATCATGAAGAACAAGGAACACACCAGGCAGGTCCGAGATACTGTTGTGAAGAAGTTTAAAGCCGGATTTGGATACAAAAATATTTCCCAAGCTTTAAACATCCCAAGGAGCACTGTGCAAGCGATAATATTGAAATGCAAGGAGTATCAGACCACTGCAAATCTACCAAGACCTGGCCGTCCCTCTAAACTTTCAGCTCATACAAGGAGAAGACTGATCAGAGATGCAGCCAAGAGGCCCATGATCACTCTGGATGAACTGCAGAGATCTACAGCTGAGGTGGGAGACTCTGTCCATAGGACAACAATCAGTTGTATATTGCACAAATCTGGCCTTTATGGAAGAGTGGCAAGAAGAAAGCCATTTCTTAAAGATATCCATAAAAAGTGTCGTTTAAAGTTTGCCACAAGCCACCTGGGAGACACAAACGTGGAAGAAGGTGCTCTGGTCAGATGAAACCAAAATTGAACTTTTTGGCAACAATGCAAAACGTTATGTTTGGCGTAAAAGCAACACACCATCCCCACTGTCAAACATGGTGGTGGCAGCATCATGGTTTGGGCCTGCTTTTCTTCAGCAGGGACAGGGAAGATGGTTAAAATTGATGGGAAGATGGATGGAGCCAAATACAGGACCATTCTGGAAGAAAACCTGATGGAGTCTGCAAAAGACCTGAGACTGGGACGGAGATTTGTCTTCCAACAAGACAATGATCCAAAACATAAAGCAAAATCTACAATGGAATGGTTCAAAAATAAACATATCCAGGTGTTAGAATGGCCAAGTCAAAGTCCAGACCTGAATCCAATCGAGAATCTGTGGAAAGAACTGAAAACTGCTGTTCACAAATGCTCTCCATCCAACCTCACTGAGCTCGAGCTGTTTTGCAAGGAGGAATGGGAAAAAAATGTCAGTCTCTCGATGTGCAAAACTGATAGAGACATACCCGAAGCGACTTACAGCTGTAATCGCAGCAAAAGGTGGCGCTACAAAGTATTAACTTAAGGGGGCTGAATAATTTTGCACGCCCAATTTTTCAGTTTTTGATTTGTTAAAAAAGTTTGAAATATCCAATAAATGTCGTTCCACTTCATGATTGTGTCCCACTTGTTGTTGATTCTTCACAAAAAAATACAGTTTTATATCTTTATGTTTGAAGCCTGAAATGTGGCAAAAGGTCGCAAAGTTCAAGGGGGCCGAATACTTTCGCAAGGCACTGTAACTGCCAGCTTTAACTTGGAGTCTTTTGTTTAGACATGAGTTGTTAACCTGTCTAGGACTGGAACCTCGTTCCGCTAGCGGAACCCCCCCCCCCGCAACAGCTAGTGAAAGTGCAGGGCGCCAAGTTCAAAACAACAAAAATCTCAATTAAAATTCCTCAAGCATACAAGTATTTTACACCATTTTAAAGATACAATTCTCGTTAATCCATCCACAGTGTCTGATTTCAAAAAGGATTTACAGCGAAAGCACCACAAACGATTATGCTAGGTCACCACCAAGCCACAGAAAAACAGCCATTTTTTCCAGCCAAAGAGAGGAGTCACAAAAAGCAGAAATAGAGATATGTTTTGTTTGATAATGTTCAGTAGTTCTAAAACATGTGGTGATGTTGCAGAGAGCTACATCAATTTACAGAAATACTCATAATAAACATTGATAAAGATACGACTATTATACATGGAACTTTAGATAAACTTCTCCTTAATGCAACCGCTGTGTCAGATTTCAAAAAAACATTACGGAGAAAGCAAACCATGCAATAATCTGAGTACAGCCTTTAGACAACAAAGCAGCCAAAAAGATACCCGCCATATTGGGTAGTCAACATTACTCAGAAATAGCATTATAAATATTCACTTACCTTTGATATTCTTCATGGAATCAATCTTTAGGATGTTTTTACCATAAAACGTCATTAATGTTCCAACCGGACAATTCCTTTGTCTGTACAAATTAAGTGGAACGTAGCTACCTTTCACGTGAGCGTGCCAGACCGAGGCTTTGGCACTCTGCCAGACCACTCTCTCAAAGAGCCCTTATGAGCCCCTCCTTTAGAGTAGAATCCTCAAAACAGGTTCTAAATACTGTTGACATCTAGTGGAAGCCTTGGGAAGTGAAACATAACTAATATCACCCTTTATCTTCAATGGGGGCGGAATGGAGTTAAACTACAAACCAAATTTCCCAGTTCCTGGTTGGATTTTTCCTCAGGTTTTTGCCTGCCATATGAGTTACCTTATACTCAGACATCATTCAAACAGTTTTAGAAACTTTAGAGTGTTTTCTATCCAAATTTACTAATTATATGCATATTCTAGCTTTTACGCCTGAGTAGCAGGCAGCTTAATTTGGGCACGTTTTTTATCCAAGCTACCCAATACTGCCCCCTACCCCAATGAAGTTAACGTTTGCTTGCTAAAACATGAACTAAAATCCCAATCCATAGTGTAACGTTACTAGCAATACAAACTGATTGTCATAGCTAGCTAAAGTTAACCAAATAGGTTCAATGTTAGTTAGCAAGCCAGCTATCGAACTCCAGCTGGCTAGCTAACAGCAAGCTTTGACTTGCAATGAAAACAGCTTTCTGACAAAATTAGAAATGAGATATATCTGGAACTGTAGCTAGTTTCTTACCCGTATACCTGGATGAAAACTTCAAGGCAGACTGCAACCCCCTTTATTATGTTTTCAGAGAGACACTGTAGCGACATGGATTGTCTATATGTGCGTGTGTAGTTGTGGGTATGTAGTGTGTGCCTGTGCATACACTGTATGTGTGTGCATGTGTGTGTGTACATACACTACATGCATTTGTTTATATGCAAGCATATATCTAATGTGAATGTGTATGGTCATTTGTGTGTGTGTGTGTGTAGATACGTAGTTCTGTCAATGTCCAGGATGAGCATGTTTGTCTGTGTGCATACATCCACTTGGACAAGAATGAGTATGTGTTTCTGCTCAACATATTTTGCTCTCTATCCATCTGCTGGCATAGAGAGTGGAGAGCAGAATGCTCTTCTGCAGTGAGGAGCAGTGGTGCACAGATTGATAAACAGAGCAGCATGCTCCCTTCCCAAATCTGGGTTGCCTCCCAAATGGCACCCTGTTCCCTGTATAGTGCACTACTTTTGAACGGAGCCCAATTCAAACTGGGTAACCCAGTTGTCAAACCTGTTTCCACTGTACTGGTGTTAGCTACCTGTCATGGACTCATGGCCATTTTGGTTATTTTGGAGGGGAAAAGGGGATTGTGAGAATGTACAGTTTCAGGCAAAATGTCTGGTTTTGTAGCAGTAGCACCAATTACTGTGTATTTACACAGAGTATGTCATTTGACAGAATATTGCATGTTGGGTAATGACTATTGCATGTTGGGTAATTACTAAGGAAAGATCAAAGACAAATAGATGATGAAACATATTGCTTTGAGGATTTCACATTCTGTTATTTGGAAAATGTAACGCCTCACTGGGTGAGCAATTGCACAACTAGCCTATTGAAAACCTTCATTCTTTGGAACAATATGCAACATAACAATTCTCTAGCTACAGTAAACAAAGTTGTTTTTCCTGATATATACTCAGTGACCGTTTATTAGGTACACCTGCACAAAAATGTTTTGCTCCTAAAGACAGTGAGTCACATGGCTGTGGCTTGCTATTTAAAGCAGTCAGACAGGCATCGAGTCATTCAAATCAAATCAAATCATTCAGCTACTGTTCGATTGAACATTTGAATTGGCAAAACGAGGGACCTTAACGACTTTGAGCGTGGTATGATCGTCGGTGCCAGGCGCACCGTGTCCAGTATCTCAGAAATTACCGACTTCCTGTGCTTTTCACACACGACACTGTAGGGTTTACCGAGAATGATGCGAAAAACAAAAGACATCAGCGGCAGTCCTGTGGGTTAAAACAGCTTGTCAGTGAGAGGTCGACTGGGGTGGTCCCGGCAACGCTGGAGAGGAAGGCTCTGGCAGCACTGGACTGAGGAGCTCTGGCGCCTCAGGAATGAGGGGCTCTGGCGCCTCTGGACTGAGGGGCGGGAGTTCTGGCAGCGCCGAACAGGCGGGAGACTCCGGCTGCGCTGGAGAGGAGGAAGGTTTTAGCAGCGCCGGAGAGGCGGGAGACTCCGGCAGCGCTGGAGAGGAGGAAGGCTCCGGCAGCGCTGGACAGGCAGGAGCACCTGTAAGGATGAGACGGAGAGACAGCCTGGTGCGGGGGGCTGCCACCGGAGGGCTGGTGCGTGGAGGTGGTACCGGATAGACCGGACCGTGCAGGCTCACTGGAGCTCTTGAGCACTGAGCCTGCCCAACCTTACCCAGTTGAATGGTCCCGGTCGCCATGCCAGTGCGGCGAGGTGGAACAGCCCGCACTGGGCTATGCAGGCGAACCGGCGACACCGTGCGCAAGGCTGGTGCCATGTAAGCCGGCCCAAGGAGACGCACTGGAGACCAGATGCGTAGAGCCGGCTTCATGGCACTTGGCTCGATGCCCACTCTAGCCTGGCCGATACGCGGAGCTGGAATGTACCGCACCGGGCTATGCACCCGCACTGGGGACACTGTGCGCTCCAAAGCATAACAGTGCCTGCCCGGTCTCTCTAGCCCTCCGGTAAGCACAGGAAGTTGGCACAGGAAGTTGGCACATCAGAAGCCTCCTCCCTAAGTTTGTTTTACTCACTGCTCTAGCACACTCTGCTAACCCTGATGTCCTTGCTGTGTCTGAATCCTGGCTCAGGAAGGCCACCAAAAATTCAGAGATTTCCATACCCAACTATAACATCTTCCGTCAAGATAGAACTGCCAAAGGGGGAGGAGTTGCAGTCTACTGCAGAGATAGCCTGCAAAGTAATGTCATACTTTCCAGGTCCATACCCAAACAGTTCGAACTACTAATTTTGAAAATTACTCTCTCCAGAAATAAGTCTCTCACTGTTGCCGCCTGCTACCGACCTCCCTCAGCTCCCAGCTGTGCCCTGGACACCATTTGTGAATTGATCGCCCCCCATCTAGCTTCAGAGTTTGTTCTGTTAGGTGACCTAAACTGGGATATGCTTAACACCCCGGCAGTCCTACAATCTAAGCTAGATGCCCTCAATCTCACACAAATCATCAAGGAACCCACCAGGTACAACCCTAACTCTGTAAACAAGGGCACCCTCATAGACGTCATCCTGACCAACTGGCCCTCCAAATACACCTCCGCTGTCTTCAACCAGGATCTCAGCGATCACTGCCTCATTGCCTGTATCCGCTACGGAGCCGCAGTCAAACGACCACCCCTCATCACTGTCAAACGCTCCCTAAAACACTTCTGTGAGCAGGCCTTCCTAATCGACCTGGCCCGGGTATCCTGGAAGGACATTGACCTCATCCCGTCAGTTGAGGATGCCTGGTCATTCTTTAAAAGTAACTTCCTCACCATTTTAGATAAGCATGCTCCGTTCAAAAAATGCAGAACTAAGAACAGATACAGCCCTTGGTTCACCCCAGACCTGACTGCCCTCGACCAGCACAAAAACATCCTGTGGCGGACTGCAATAGCATCGAATAGTCCCCGTGATATGCAACTGTTCAGGGAAGTCCGGAACCAATACACGCAGTCAGTCAGGAAAGCTAAGGCCAGCTTCTTCAGGCAGAAGTTTGCATCCTGTAGCTCCAACTCCAAAAAGTTCTGGGACACTGTGAAGTCCATGGAGAACAAGAGCACCTCCTCCCAGCTGCCCACTGCACTGAGGCTAGGTAACACGGTCACCACCGATAAATCCATGATTATCGAAAACTTCAATGAGCATTTCTCAACGGCTGGCCATGCCTTCCGCCTGGCTACTTCAACCTCGGCCAACAGCCCCGCCCCCCCCGCTGCTCCTCGCCCAAGCCTCTCCAGGTTCTCCTTTACCCAAATCCAGATAGCAGATGTTCTGAAAGAGCTGCAAAACCTGGACCCGTACAAATCAGCTGGGCTTGACAATCTGGACCCTCTATTTCTGAAACTATCCGCCACCATTGTCGCAACCCCTATTACCAGCCTGTTCAACCTCTCTTTCATATCGTCTGAGATCCCCAAGGATTGGAAAGCTGCCGCAGTCATCCCCCTCTTCAAAGGGGGAGACACCCTGGACCCAAACTGTTACAGACCTATATCCATCCTGCCCTGCCTATCTAAGGTCTTCGAAAGCCAAGTCAACAAACAGGTCACTGACCATCTCGAATCCCACTGTACCTTCTCCGCTGTGCAATCTGGTTTGTGCAATCTGGTTTCCGAGCCGGTCACGGGTGCACCTCAGCCACACTCAAGGTACTAAACGATATCATAACCGCCATCGATAAAAGACAGTACTGTGCAGCCGTCTTCATCGACCTTGCCAAGGCTTTCGACTCTGTCAATCACCATATTCTTATCGGCAGACTCAGTAGCCTCGGTTTTTCGGATGACTGCCTTTCCTGGTTCACCAATTACTTTGCAGACAGAGTTCAGTGTGTCAAATCGGAGGGCATGCTGTCCGGTCCTCTGGCAGTCTCTATGGGGGTGCCACAGGGTTCAATTCTCGGGCCGACTCTTTTCTCTGTATACATCAATGATGTTGCTCTTGCTGCGGGCGATTCCCTGA